>NC_092131.1:40122081-40425112 GCF_043159975.1 Macaca nemestrina | reverse complement strand
TGCATGTTTAACAATCTCTCAGAAAATGATTCTGTACATTAAGAAGTTTGAGAACCCTGTCTTAGGCTATGGTATTGGGGGAGGGACGTGAGGGAAGGAAAGGATAAGTAGGGATTGACTCAGCCAGGCAGTCTGAGATATACCTCAGAGGGAAGAGACTTCTGTTTCTAGTAATATGGACAGCAAAATAACAAACAAACAAAAAAACCCCGCTATGAATCACCTGGAAATACTGGGTTAAATATTTAAAATATTCATGTAAATGAAGAACTGAGCACTGAAAAAAGTAAGAAACATCCTCAGGTAACAAAATGAAGAGGGGAAAGCCACAGTGGTACTCGACTCTGACAGCTGATTGAGGGGCAGGTGGCGTGTGACTGGCCTCCCTAGAGTAATGTAAGGTTTGAAGTTAAGAGTTTTAACATCTGTAGGGATAGAAACGAGGACTAGCCAGCTGGAGGCTGGAGCTGAAACAGACTTCTGCATAAAGTCAGGACTATTATTTCTTTTGATTAGTGTCGGTATGAACAAAATTTAAAAATAAAAAATGGCCAGGAATATTAAAGAACTTACCCTAAATAACAGGGTAGACAAGAAAAGGAAAATCGTTCACTGGCACAGGAGATGACAACAGCTTCTCCGACTTAGTTAAGGTTCTGGGTAGGAAAACAAGAGTAGAGTCTCTCCTGAGAACCTGACGATAATACTGGTTTAATGTTAGGATTTACACTACCTGTGTGGTTTAGGAAACTCAAGCTCTGGGCCAGTGATACCTCTGGGGAGCCTGGTAGGGACAGAAACAAAACCTCTCTGGAGACACACGACCTTAATTCAGATCACACAGGATCCACACAGAACAACAACAAAAAAAGCCTTAATGAAGAGGAATATATAATCAAAAATGACTAAATACTTGAGGAAATAATCTACAGTGAATGAGTATCCACATACACAAAAAACAATTGGACTAGATCCCCAACAACTTCTAATAGTGGAACTGTTGCCAAGAGACTATAAAATAAATGAGTTCAAAAGTTTTGAAGACATAACAAAGAAATTGAAAGCATAAGACAAGAACAAGACACTACCTAAAAAGATCAGGTAGACTTGAAAACTAAATAGAACTTTTAGAAGCGAAAATGTTTTCATTGAAATTAAAGTGTATTAATGGATAGATTAAACATCAGATTAGGCACCACGGAAGACAGACTTAATGGACAGGAAGACAGACCTAAGAAAATCTGAAAAGTTTCCAGCATGCTGCCTATAGAAATAAAGATACAGCGGCTGAGACCTGGATGTTAGAATGACAAGGTCCTATGTCTATCAAATAAGATTCCAAAAGTGGAGAAGAGAATGAAGGAAAGGTATTACTTGTGAAGAGATAGTGGCTGAAAAGTTTCCAAACTTGATGAAAGATGTGAAGCCTCAGATTCAGGAAACAGTAAGTCTAACCAGGTTAAGTTTTTAAAAATCATAGTTTGGTTAGATAATTGTTTGGCTGCTGTAAGAAACAACCTCAAATAACAATGGTGTAAACCAGGCTGATGTTTCTTTCTTTCTCATGTAACCTTCCAGACACAAGCAGTCCAGCTCTAGGGTGATATCCTCTGGATATGTGAAGATGGGTCACCTGATAGTCACATTTCAACCCCTTCCCTTTAAGTTAGTGACTCAGAGGTTTCATACTTTCCTTCTACTGATATCCCACTGGCCAGATCTTATTCACATGGTTATACCCAGCTACAAAGAAGGTTTGTACATTTCTACAAATAGAAATGTAGTCTTTATTCTAAATAACCATGCGCTCAGCTAAAAGTTGGGGGTTCTATTCATATGAGAAAGAGAGGATAGATAATAGGGAAAAACCAGCAATCTTTAAGTCTAGACTAATGGGAGGGATAACAAATAGAAACAGAGTATACATACCTCAAACCAGTAGAGTGAGGAAATGAAAAAAGGAAAGTCTATTAAATCCAGATAGGGACAAGAAAATAATATATCAAAAAAAGGAGTAAACAGAAGGGACAAATGAAGTGGCAGAAATAAATCCAAATATATTGGTCACAAGGTGACATATATATTACAGCATTGATGTATGAAAAATTGGAAACATACTAAATATCCATCAACAGAGAGATGGATAAACATATTCAGTGTATTTGTACAGTGGAATACAACATTGCAATTAAAAATGAATCAAGTAGAACTACATTTGTAAGATCAATAAATCTCAAAAATCAGCATTGAACAAAAAACATCTGAAGGATATATACAGCATCATACAGTTTATGTACTTCTGAAAACCAAAGACAGTACTGTTTATTGTTTCTCATCCCAGATCCATGCTCATGGATTTTATATATTTGGGAATAAGCATATGATTTCAACAGAACAAAAGCTCTGCTGCTAAAAAAAAAAAAAAAAAAAAAAAAGTTGAAAACACTGTCTTAGATTACAACAGTTAGAACCATTTAGTGGCTAACCTGGGGGTTGCAAAGTCAAATGTTTACAGGTAAGCTAGATAAGTGAAGAGAGCCAGGTGGGTCCTGGGAGAACATGAGGGTACATGCTGAAGCCACTTATTGCCATAAGAAAATGTAACCCCAGGTTTTTTTTACCATATACAAATGAGGTAAAAATATAAAAACAGCCAAGTGTAGGATCAATGCCAGGGGGAAGGGGTAAAATTGGAGAGAAGTACGCAGGGCTTCAACTGTGTCTGTCATGGTCCATTTCTTAAAGACAAACATCAGAAGCAGATGTGACAAAAATTAAGGGTTGACAAAGCTGAATGGTGGATATATGATTTTTTGGGATGTTTTTAGACAAAGTGACAAGTGACAGGTAGATACATGTTTTTTGTTTGTTTGTTTGTTTGTTTTGAGACAGAGTTTCTCTCTTGTTGCCCAGGCTGGAGTGCAATGGCATGATCTTGGTTCACTGCAACCTCTCCATCCCAGGTTCAAGTGATTCTCCTGCCTCAGCCTCCTGAGTAGCTGGGATTATAGGCATACACCACCACGCCCGGCTAATTTTGTATTTTTAGTAGAGACGGGGTTTCTCCATTTTGGTCAGGCTGGTCTTGAACTCCCAACCTCAGGTAATCTGCCCGCCTCGGCCTCCCAAAGTGCTGGGATTACAGGTGTGAGCCACCACGCCCAGCCGGCAGATACTTGTTTTAAAAAATTATTCTCCTCAGGCATGGTGGTGCGTGCCTGTAGTCCCAGTGACTCAGAGGCCAAGGTGTGAGGATCGCTTGAGCCAAGGACATTGATGCTGTAGTGAGCCATGACCACACTACACTCCAGCCTGGGTGACACAGCAAAATCCTGTCTCAAAGGATATATATATATATACACACTCTACATATTTCTGTTTGCCTAAAATATTTCATAATAAATGTTTTAGAGTGCCTCTCTACCCTATTCCTCAGGGGCCAACAGAGTGACTGGAAAGCCTTAGCCACATTATAAACACCATACCTTCTTTCTCTAAAGCCCCTGGAGTCTGGGTAAACTGAACTTTCATAATATCAACACCTTCTTGTCTTCAAGTCTGTCTCTGATCCTCATGTAACCAGAATGCCCTCGCATGGAAATGTTAGGGGTGAATAGTGTGATGAGTCAAGATAGGGGAAAGGCATAGACACGGCAGGAACAACTGGGCATGTGGGAAGGAAGAGGGGAGAGACACAGATCTGGACTAGGGACCATGGGGTGGGAGACTTAAGTAAAGAAAAGGACTGGGACCTTAGCCCGACACTGGACCCCTTGGCAGGAAATCTTAAGGCCACAAACACCATGTTGGTCAATGTCAGGATTGTGTCTGTCCTCTGCAATCATCCCTAAACCAGTAAGACAGGTCCAGCAATTCATGAGATGCTTTCCCTAGCAGAGCCAAGACAAGTTATAGATCCCAGAAAGAGATGCCTTGGGTTTCTTAGGAGAGCTCCTACTGGGGCCAAGAATCATGCCAGTTCCCACCCGCACTGCGAGAAGCCATGTCAGTTGAGTCTCTGGCCAGCCCTCTCACCTACCTGCTCCCCTACCTCTCTACACAGCTGGCCCTGGGACATTGCATGGGCAGATAACTGCAGGCTGCTCACTGCTGGCTATCCTGCAGGGTGAGCAAAGCCTGGGTGCTTCTCCGGGGGGCCGTCTCTGCTTAGGATCAGACCCGCCTGTGGGCTGCGGAAGCTTGGAAGAATGCCCTTTTTCCTACCTTGACACAGCCTACTTGCACCTGACTCCTTCATACAAAATTGTCATTGTAGTCAGGGAATAATCTGTGCTAGAAAGAATTTTTTTAAAAAAGCAGAAACACCAAGGCTCTTAGATAATCCCTCACCTAAAGGAGAGAGAGCCGGATGAAGGGAGAGGAGAGTCGAGACTGTGCCTTTGCTGTTACACCTCTGACTCTGGTGTGCTATTGCCATGGTTACCCAGCCTGCTGGAGCCACCCCATTCTGGAGCCAGGTTAGCCGTGGGTTCCCTTTCCTTCCAGTAGAGGAGGCCGAGGGAGTGGTTAATGACTTGAGATTCACATCTTGCCCTGCTCTGCTCATCATTTTCCCTTGCTGTCTTTCTTGGCCTGCTGGAGAAGCCACAAAGGCGATTCAGATCAATTTAAAAATTGATACTGTTCTGAGAGGCCACATAAATGGATATGAAAATGTGATTCTTCCTTGGACTTTTTCATTCTTGCTAAACCTGTTTCTCAGTTATCCTATCAGAAAAGTGGGAGTATCTATCCACAAAAGAGCATTGTAGGAATTATCATTATGAATTCATGGCATCAATATTAGAATACAAGGTTTTTCTTTACTCCCTATCTGCTTCTTTATGCCAGAAGGGCTTTGAGTGTATTAATACAAGAAGAAATAGGCCAGGAGTGTTGGCTCATGCCTGTAATCCCAGCACTTTGGGAGGCTGAGGCAGGCAGATCACCTGAGGTCGGGAGTTTGAGACCAGCCTGACCAACATGGAGAAACCTCGTCTCTACTAAAAATACAAAATTAGTCAGGCGTGGTGGCGCACGCCTGTAATCCCAGCTACTCGGGAGGCTGAGGCAGGAGAATCGCTTGAAACCGGGAGGCAGAGGTTGTGGTGAGCAGAGATTGTACCATTGCACTCCAACTTGGGCGACAAGAGCAAAACTGCATCTCAAAAAAAAAAAAAGAGAGAAGAAATAATGTGACAAAACATTATTCTGTTTGTAGCTTAAAAATTTCTAAATGAAGCAGTGTTTACCAAGTCCAGTTCCAGTGCAACCATGTGTACTTTCGCTGTATCCCAATTGCTCGCCAGTTTTACCAACCAAGGTTTTGGAGTATAACTCAGTTTTTGATCTACCTACCAAAAATTTGTAGTTCAGAAATTTTTCTGAGTGGATAAATGGTTCCATTTACTCCTCTTAAGCAAGAGAACAATGGATGTTGCTCCTCCCACCTCAGATGGATTATACAGAGGCAGCAGTTCAGCTTAAGTACCAGTTTCACAACATATGGGTAGCCCAGAAAAACATATCCTAAAATATCTCATACTTTGTGACAAGGCCAGGTACCATAAAAGGAGAATACAAGGATGAGTTGGAAGTGTGTTGAAGTTTGCATAAAATCATCATGGAATGGGTCTTAGCAGGTCTCTGTGCTCACAAATCTGATTTGTTTTGGGAGAAGATGCCTTCTAGGGCTTTTATTCTGTGGGGTGTGTGTGTGTATGTGTGTGTGTGTGTGTAAAAGAGAGATTTTTAATTTTTTTTTTTTTTTTTTTTTTTTTTGAGACGGAGTCTGACTTTGTCACCCAGGCTGGAGTACAATGGTGTGATCTCAGCTCACTGCAACCTCCACCTCCCAGGTCCAGGAGACTCTCCTGCCTCAGCCTCCCGAGTAGCTGGGATTACAGGCACGCGCCACCACACCCCGCTAATGTTTGTATTTTTAGTAGAGACGGGGTTTCACCATGTTGGCCAGGCTGGTCTTGAACTCCTGACCTCAAGTGGTTCACCTGCCTCAGCCTCCCAAAGTGCTGGGATTACAGGTGTGAGCCACTGTGCCCGACCTTAAATTATTTTTCTAACCCCCTATTTTTTATATAAGGCTGCCCTCCTGCTCGTCATAGTATTTCTCAGGAACCATGGTATGGATGAGTTCTGTAGTGCTGGTGAACCATTTGCGAGGAGGTGCTGATGGGGTTATGGCTCCAGGCTACATCCCTAAAGGAGTCAGCTTTGTTTTGCATTCTGTGGCCAGGCTACTGTTTCTTACAATGTGGTCTGTGGACCACCTCCTTCATCCACAAGCACTTTCTTTACAAGCACTTTCTAGAGCTATGTCTCTGACTTGCTAAAGAAAAGCTCTGTGAGCAGAGCCCAGGAATCTGCATGGTGATAAAGCCCACGTGTAATTCTTATGCCCTTGAAAGTCTCTCCTGCAACTAACCTCTGCCATGGCCTTACCTCGGACCCCATTCAGCTGTCTTTCCAGTGGATCCCTGGAGCCCCATGTGGCCCAGAGAGGTTCTGGGGTTGTGGGGTATAGTGGAGCCCACAGACAAGACTTGGAGCCCTTTCTCTTCCCAGCCCCACATTCATGTATTTTATGTATTTGGGAATAAGCATATGATTTTAATTGATCTGTTGCTAAAAAAAAAAAAAAAAACCCTTGTCTTTATATTTTTTATTTTTTGACACAAAGTCTCACTCTGTTGTCCAGGCTGGAGTGCAGTGGCACCATCTCGGCTCACTGCTACCTCTGCCCCTGAGGCTCAAGCAATCCTCCCACCTTAGCCTCCCGAGTAGGTGGGACCACAGGTGAACACCACCATGCCTGGCCGATTTTTGTGTTTTTAGTAGAGACAGGGTTTCAACACGTTGTCCAGGCTGGTCTCGAAGTCCTGAGCTCAAGTGATCCACCCTCCTCGGCCTCCTAAAGTACTTGGATTACAGACGTGCGTCACCGCACCCAGCCAAAACAATTGTCTTTGATAACAACAGAGTTAGAACAATTTAATGGCTAAACGGGGGGTTGCAAATTCAAATGTTTGCAGTTAATTTAGATAGATGAGACAATGAAGAGAGCGAGAGGTTCTGGGAAAACGTGAGGGGAAGGGCTGAAGCCACTTACTGCTATAGAAAATAGAAAATATAATGCTAGTGTGGCCAGATCTTTTGATTTTTTAAGAGAAGGTGGAAATCAAGATGTATATGGAATCTGGATTTTTATGTGACATGTGAGATTTGGATGTGAGAGGCAGTGTAGTATAGTGGCTGACAGCACAGACTCTGGAGCCAGTCTGCTTGCGTTTGAATTCTGGCTTTGAATCTTAGTAGCTGTGTGACCTTAGGCAAGTTACCTTACCTCTCTGTTTTAGCTTCCTGATCCACACAATAGGGATACTAATAGTACCCGCCTTCTGGGGTTGTTATGAAATATAAATGAGTTAATGCATGTACAGTGCTTATGACAGTGGCCCTGTTTAGCTACATAAGTGTAGCCTAAATGTCCTACATGTATATACACACAGCCCTACACAGACCAGGTGGCCCTGTTTAGCTATATACATATATGCCCACAGCACAGTATAGGTCTTATAGGACACTCTTTAAATTAATAGTGGGCAACCTCTGGCTTAAACCCATTCTTTCTGTAGGTGAACCGTAAGTAGTCCGATCATATAATCTATTACCTAAATCTATCACTCTGGAGAGAAAGTGAAAGGGGGCTCTATTACTAGTCATGCTGAGACAACAGGCGAGCATCACACTGTCCTGGCCAAACTGGTCTCCCTGCTCCTAAGTGCCATCTTTGTACAGGCAAAAACCAACAAGTAGCTTTTACCAATAAACTTCCGAATGCCAGGCCATGTACATGTGCTTTACGTGGGGCGCTGTGTGGAATCTTCACAGCGATCCTAGGAGGTGTCATTATTCATATTATTATTATTTTTTTTACTGATGAGGAAACTGAGGCACAGAGAGGTTAAGGAATTTTCTAAAGCCACACTGTGGGGGAGTCAGTCAAGTTCCAGAGCCTTACCTCTTAGGTGTGCTGTTCTCTCCCATGGGTGCAAAGCAGCGGTAATAATGTTGAACCTCTCATGCCTGTAATCCCAGCACTTGGGGAGGCTGAGGCAGGCGAATCACATGAGGCCAGGAGTTCGAGACCAGCCTGACCAGCATGGAGAAACCCCATCTCTACTAAAAATACAAAAATTAACCAAGCATGGTAGTGCACGTCTGTAATCCCAGCTACTTGGGAGGCTGAGGCACGAGAATCGCTTGAACCTGGGAAGTAGAGATTACAGTGAGCTGAGATCGGCCACTCCAGCCTGGGCTACACAACGAGATTATGTCTAAAAAAAAGGAATGTTGAACCCTTTTCTCAAAGGGATCATTGAGACCCAGGATGGTGTGGCTCTTGGCTCAGGCCACTGCTTGGCACGGCAGGACTGTGCTGGGAGTGCAGGAGAGTCCCAGGTGCTCCTGCCACAGTGGGCTGATATTTCACAGCACCTCACAGCGTGTGACAAGGAACTGCACACTTGGGGGTTAAATGCCAGATTGGTGCCAAGTGCACTTCATCAGGTTGCTGCAGCCAGTTCTAGGGCAGCTTATGAGTCTTATGTGCAGCTGGTGAAAGTAGATCCCTGTCAGCCACCTAAACCTGACACCTCCTTGGCTGGTGCGTTACCCCAGACCCACACACTGAAAGGACAGCTGAGGACATGGTCCTAGAGAACCCTGGAACAGCCAAATAAGGGTGCCCACCTATAGCACCAGCTTGGCAGAGCTCCAGGTGTGGCCCTTTAAGCAAGGGTGAAGAAGAAAGATCTGCCCTCGTGAAAAGTGTTGATGCTGGAGCTAAAGTGTTCAGACAATAGTTTCAGAGAAAAAAGAATACTCCAACATAAAAGTGAATATGAAATGCTTTGACTGTCAAGTGTCCTTGCCAGGACACAAGGACTGGGAGGGTCGGTAGTAATGAGGACCACCTGGCAGTGACAGAGGGTGACCCAGGGCTGGGGGGATACCCCAAGGGAGACCCCAGGCTCTGAAAGGTACCTTGCCATTCCATCTACTTCAGTAATAGCATGCGCATGGGATAGATAATAAAATCTGGAGGGGAAAAATGCTCGCTGTGTTGTCAATAACAGAGCGATTTCTGGTTCTGACCAATGTCATTGACTTATCACTCTTGACCCAAATGGAAATGCCTCCATGGGAGGTAAGACCCAAGTTTATCCTTTACTCCACCTTGGTCTCCATTTGCAAAAGAGCAAGACAAATTTTTCCATCAGATAAAGTTAGAAAATATCAGCCAATCGTTGCAGAATGTCACAAATATGAATTATCATTTTCAATGGAAAGCCTATGCCTTCTTCTAAGCTACAGAGCAGACTAGTTAGGTCTTAATAGTCCTGCTGAAGTTCAACCTAGGAAACTTATTGAGGGTCCAGGGCCTTCCCATTCAGTATTTCATTTTATTCTTGAAAAAGAAAATGCTCCTAATCACTGCATTCACTAGATTATTTCTGGTAAAAAAAAACAAAAAAACAAAAAAAAACAAAACACCCAAAAACTCAACTCTGGCTAGCTTAAGCAAATGGGATTTATTAGAAGGATCCTGGGGCAGCTCACAAAACCAAAGGAACTATCCAGCAACCATGACTTGGTGAGGTTTGTGCCCCTTCTCCAGGGCAGCTCCCTGGTTCCAGCCTCTGATCTCTTGATTCCAGATTCCTGGAGAGAGAGAACCTGGCTGGCCCAGTTAGGTCTGGTGTCGAAGAGGGAAGGGTTATGCAGTACCAACACTGGGGGCCACCACTATGTATCAACCAACCCCCCACCACCAAGTAGAATTCCTTTTGCACTGGACAACCACCGCTATAACCATAATATTGATTTATGCTGTGCTGTTATCTGCCCCGTGGCTGCATGGCAACTGTGTGAAGGTCAAGGAACTCCTCTGGGACAAGCCTGAGGACTGTTTGACTTAGGACAGCCCATCTGGCTCACATCGATGCCCGAAACTGACCAGAACCAACCCACTCACTCAGCTTCCATCGAGAGGTTTGAGTAGTGTTACCCCAAGAGAGGAAGGAAAGAAGGGGTGTGGGCATCCTTGGCTTGAATACGTGAATGCCTGTCAGAGCGGGCCCTATCCATGGGAGCACTGGGGCATTTTTGTCCCATGGGTTTAAGTCTTGAGTTTTACTTGGGATCTTCAGATGAGCATAACTCTAACTCTCTGGTGTCCAAGGGAATGTGCCCTGAAAGCATCAGTGTCTCCCCAGTCCCAGGAAGGAGGAAACAATGGATGAGGGAAGGCCACCCTGAGCAAAGAGGTCCCCCTGGTTCCCAAACATGAACTCCTGTTCCCATGTGACTTTTCTCTCACTGTCTAGCAGCAGGCTGAGGGATCCCGCTCATCCACCTTTTAATTAAGGAAAGCAGAATTTCAGCTGAGAGACTGGAAAAGAGAGAAGGATTGATCAGTTCACTGGTAAATATCAGCTAGGGTCCAGGCTGAGGGGAGAAGGTTGAATAGCCAGAGAAGAGGCCAAATCCTTAGAGAGGAGGTTGGGCTGGAGCTTGGGAAGTGAGGGGCACTGGGCCTGTCCAGCCTCGTGGAAGGCGCAGCTGGGATGCAACGCCTCTGGGACATGTATGAAGCATATGTGTTACTCTGGGGCAAGGCAGGCTGGGGAAGGAAGTAGCGGTCCCAGCTAGGCTGTGGCACATGGTGTTAGACATGAGAGCGGGATGCATGAATTTGCTCTGCTTTTGTGGGTCCTCCATGTGATGGTGTACAGTTGGGCAACAGACAGTGGTGCCCTGGCAGGGGGAGAATGGGAGCTGACATCCAACGCACACTTCACTTACCAAGCCATGAGCTTGAGAAGCTGCAAAGAGATGCCGTGTAGGCTGTGGGCTCGTGCGCGGCTCTTTAGTCTTTAGCTTAGATCTGGTACCTGAAGAGCCTCCACGTACAAGAACTTCGGTCCCTTTGCTTGGCCCACTTGGTGTAATTTCCAGAATTTCCATGCTCCTCAGGCCTGAGTGACACACCTCTACTGGCAGCAAGACAGAATTTTTATGTTTTTAAATTTTTTTTTTTTTTTTTTTTTTTTGAGACAGGACCTTACTCTGTCGCCCAGGCTGGAGTGCAATGGTGCCATGTCAGCTCACTACAGCCTCAACCTCCCGGGCTCAAGTGATCTGCCTGCCTCAGCCTCCTGAGTAGCTGGGACTACAGGTGCATGCCACCACGCCCAGCTAATTAGAGAAGAAAAATTTTAGTAGAGACGAGGTCTTGCTATGTTGCCTAGGCTGGTCTCAAACTCCGGGGCTCAAGTGATCTTCCCGCCTTAGGCCCCCAAATTGCTGGGATTACAGGCGTGAGCCACTGTGCCCAGCTCACAAGATAGAATTTTGAAAAATGTATCTTGAGCCTCTCTTTCTCTTTCTAGTTCTTTAAGATTAAAGAAATCAAATAAGGTGATAGTCCTGAAGCCCTTACAGGCAGAGGTGTCCTCAGCTGTGGGTGAGGAGGTACTCGTCCCCAGCCAGAGATATTCTGAGTGGGGAGAAACGTTCTCTATTGATGACACAGGGTGGGCCCTATGGGAGCAGCAGCATGGCCCTGCCTTCGACCCAATGCTGAGAGGAAAGGGGCCTCGGGAAGGGGAGACTGAAGCCAGGACAGGGCGGGATGCTCAGAAAGAATGACAGTGGAGCTGCTGCCCTCCTCGGACACCCTCCATCAGGACAAAAGAGCTGGGCCTCCACTCCCTCAGCAGAGGGGACAGCAGCCACGGGCTCTTCACCTGCCCCATGAACTCAGGATTAGGGAACTGAGAGTTGCCTTGAAAATCTTTACCCTGACACTCTTGAGCCACTTGAGATGGGCACTTGAAACCTGACCTGTGTGCAGTGTGTGCACAATTCTCTAAAGTGGCCTTGATGCCATGTTCATAGTAGGGACATGGCACCTACATCTCCCCTTTCTCTCTGGCCAAGCAGATGCAGGAGCTGGAGCAGAGGCTGCTGGAGGCAGAGCAGAGAGCAGAGAATGCCGAGACCCAGGTAACCAGGGGAGGGGATTGGCGGCATCAGTATGCAGGGGATTGACTGTCAGCCCTTCCAGGCCCTTCCCATGGACACAGGTGGACACACACATCACCAGCAGTGCTGTGTTATACCTGAACAAATGAGTGTGCATGGAGCTTTCTGTGGGAATAGAGTCTTTGGGTAAAGATCCATATAGCAACTGGGTATAGTATTGCAAATAGGCTGGACTATGCTATGGTAACAAATTAAGTCTGAAGTCTCAGTGTTTTATCACATTTAGTTCTCACTCATGGAACTTGTCCATTGAGGGTTAGCCAGTGATTCCGCTTCCACAGTCACTCAGGAATCCAGGTTAAAGGAAGCTTGCCTATCTTACAGCTGGACCATTTGGAATACACAGCCTTCTTGGTTGCCATGGCAAAGAAAGAAAGTTGGATGTCTGTGCACTAGCTTTTACTTATTTTTAAAATTTATGTATTTTTATTTTTTATTAGAGATGGGATCTTGCTGTGTTGCCCAGGCTGGTCTCAAACTGCTGGGCTCAAGCTATCCACCCACCTCAGCCTCCCAAAGTGCTGGGATTACAGGCATGAGCCATGCACCTGACCTTATTTATTTATTTATTTATTTATTTATTTATTTATTTATTTATAGAGACAGGGTCTCACTAGTTGCCCAGGCTGGTCTGAACTCCTGGGTTCAAGCAATCCTCCTGCATCAACCTCCCAAAGTGCTGGGATTACAGGTGTGAGCCACCACACTCACCCTGCACCAGCTTTTAAATACTTCAGCCCAGCCAGGTGCGGCAGTATGCACCTATGGTCCCAGCTACTTGGGAGGCTGAGGCTAGAGGATCCCTTGAGCTCAGGAGTTTGAATCTAGCCTGGGCAATATAGCAAGATCCTGTCTGTTTTTAAAATTTTTTTAAATAAATAAATAAATATATACATACATACATACTTGAGTCCAGAAATGATGCACCATTTCCACTTGGACCCCATTGGTTGGATCAATGACATGGCTCCATCTAGCTGCAGGTGGGTTGAGAAATATGAGGCAGCACATGGCTGTCCAGTGAACAGTAAATATCTCTACCATGGTGGGGTTGGGACAGTTGCTCTCCTAGGCTGTTTGTCCTGCTCGATACATTTCTACTGGGATCCACAGAGGTCAATGGCACAAGACCAGCTGCTTTTTCCACTTACCGTCTCCTCTGCCCTCCTCGTACCCATCTCTCCATTACTATGACCTAGAGTAGCCAAAATTAGTTTCTTCTTTGTTAGTCCTTCTTTTGCTCAGATTGGAGCTTTATAAACGATAATTGGATTAATTGGCTCAGACTGCCGTGGGTAAGGGCTGTGCCTGGGAGTCACAGCCTGGGGCATCAGAGGGTGTCCCATCCCACGTTACTGGCCACTGCACACCCCGTGTGAATGATGGGAGATACTATGAGATCATTGTACTTTTCAGGTGGGTGTCATGGAAGAGAAAGTAAAACTGTCCAATCTGAAGAATGTGGACTCTGCGGGGAGCCTGCACCGGAAATACCAAGAATTGCTGAAAGCCATAAAGGGCAAAGATGAGCTCATCAGCCAGCTGGAGGCTCAGCTGGAGAAGCAGGTAAGGGCTCATGCGCAAGGGAGCACCATGCCTTCTTCGACATCTGTCCCGCTGGCCCCCAGCTTCCTGAGCTGGTCTGCTCAAGCCCTCGAGTGCTGGGGAACTCGCTTCCTCCTAAGCCTGTTCTTTTATGTGGAAATTTCATTATAGGAAGGGCTGTTCCTCCCACATCTGCTCATTAGAAGCCAAGCAGGGGATAGAGTAGAACAAGGAGCTTGGAGGCAGACTGACCTGGGTGTGAAGCCCACCTGTAGCACCTGCTGCTTCTGACAGTGGGCAAAGCTTTTAAGCCACTGATTCTTATTTTACACATTTATAAAAGAAGGTGGAAACACCTCATAGGGCTGTTGGGAGAAGCATCCTGTGTGACCTGTGCCTAGCGTCAGGCACGTGGTCAGTACTTGGTAAGGAGAGCTTTTCTTTCTCCATTCTGGCCTTGTCGTGTCCTGCCAAGATGAGACACTTGATACTTGGCTGTAGTATGATCAGAGCTGCGCAGAACTGGATGGTCAGTCATGGCCAGCTGGTTGCCCAAAGTTTCTCAATGAAGCTGAAGAGGCAGAGACCAAAGTTGCTGCCTCCTCAGAAAACCAGGGTCTTCCCTCCTGAGCACATGGGAGCCCAGGAGAGGCCACGGCCCAGCATTTCAGCTCCACTCGGCACCTTTGCTCCTGAGAGGACTTTTGGAACATCCTCCTGCCAGTTCCTGTGTCCTGCCTTCTCCCCTTCACAATCTCACCAACTCCATCCCAGTTCTGTCCCTTTCCTCTGCCACTGACCTCACCTACCCAGCTTTCCCCTTGTGCCAGAGTGCCATCATTTCCAACTAAACACCCCACAGTCTGGACAGATGACTTTTAATTTCCTACACATGCCTTCTCCATGTGGGATCCTGATGGTGCCTTCCAACCATCACGGGCAGATTCATGTTTACCCATCAGCATTCATCGAATAGGCCCTTAATGGAAGTGACTTTGTATGCTGTGGGGTACCATGTGTTCCTGAAAAATGATGGAAAAATAGAATTTTGACACATGGAATCTCTGACCAATTCTTCTGTTGATTTTAGACATACCTTCTCTTCTGAGTAGCTCATAGTTAGAAGCGGCAGCATCCTGGGGGTTAGTGGACAAAATGACTCTTGCTAAAGCTCCTTAGGTCAGAAAAAATGTCATTTTACAATCGGAATCAGTAGGTCAAGATCATAAAAGAAAGGGCACTGTTTTGTGAGTCAAGAGACCTGGTTTTAGTCCCAGCTGTGCCATGAATGGACAGAGGCAAATCATTTGTTGCCATAGCCTTAGTTGCCACAGAACTACAAAGACAGTATCAAACCAGGTCAGGGTCGGCCAACTTTTTCTGTAAAGGTCCAGGTAGTAACTATTTTAGGCTTTGTGGGCCACAGGTCTCTGTTGCAACTGGTCAAAGCTGCTGTTGTAACATGGAAGCAGCCACAGATAATACATAAATGAATGAGCATAGCTGTATTACAGTGCAACTTTACTGACAAAAACAGGTCTGGTTGGGGGCAAGCAGATGGAGGACTGGATTTGGCCTGAAAGCCATTGTTTGCCACACCTTAAACTAGATGACCTTTAAGGTCCTTCCAGCTCTGAAATACTGAGAGTCTGACGTCTGACGCTGGGATTACAGGCGTGAGCCACCGTGCCCGGCCAGGCTGCTCCTCTTTAGATACAAACCTTTTCAATCATCTCCTCTTTTGACTATTTTGATGGAAATACCTCAGCGATCTGCAATTTCGCCTTATTTTTAAACTATAAACGTAATACATACATGCTTATAGTAAAAAATACAAAAGTGGCCAGAGGACTATAAAACAACAAGTCACCTCTCTCTCCCTCCCCAATCCTTGATTTCCACTCCTCACTGTTAATGTTGCTTGCATATGGAAGCACAGCGTTCTCCTTCCATGGCAGGGATGTGCCGTGTTTATTCAGCCAACCCCTTAGTGGTGAACACTTCGACTATTTCCAGTTTCGAGTTTTTAAATTTTGTGTTACCTTATCAAATAATATTGCAACAAACGATTTCTGCTCACTGGCTTTGCAAGGTCAGTGGCACGCACACTTGACGTTTCTTGGAGTCTCCCACCTCCAGTCAGTCAGTCTCCTGGTGACTGTTGGGATTAACAGAAGGCCCTCTCTTTCTTGCAGAAGCAGATGAGAGCAGAGGAAGCAAAAACTGTTCAAGAAAAAGCTGCAAAGATCAAGGAATGGGTGACACTCAAGTTGGCAGAGGTGGGTTGGAAACTCATCTTGGCGGCCTTCCCTGACCCCCGGAGTTTCCTGCCCCCTTCTGTCTGGGGTGCCTCGGCTGACCTTTGTTCTGTCCAGCACTTGTTCTGCATTCAGCCTCCATGCTGAGACACCGTGGTTCACTTCCCCTTTCCTTTTGTCTTGGTTGGGTCTCCCTGGAGCTCCTGACTAGCTTGGTGCTGGATTTAAGTTTGGGAGAAGGAATGTGTCTCACTTCTAAAAAGCCCCCTCAGTTTCTTTCTAGGAAGCCCACACAGGCCATCATCCACTCGCTTCACTGTCTCTTTTATTATTTATTATTATTACTTATTTATTTATGAGACAGAGTCTCGCTGTCTCGCCCAGGCTGGAGTGTAGTGGTGCAATCTCGGCTCACCGCAACCTCCGCCTCCTGGGTTCAAGGGACTCTTGTGCCTCCCTCAGCCTCCCTGAGTATCTGGGGTTACAGGCACGCGCTACCACGCCCAGCTAATTTTTGTATTTTTAGTAGAGACAACTTTCACCGTGTTGGCCAGGCTGGTCCTGAACTCCTGACATCAGGTGATTCGCCCATCTCGGCCTCCCAAAATGCTGGGGTTACAGGCGTGAACCATCGCACTGTACTACTTTCTCTTTCATCCTCTTAGTTCTTTTTAACTATTTGTATGTGTGTGGTAAAATATACATAAAATGTACCATTTAAGTGTACAATTCAGTGACATTAAGCACATTCACAGTGTTGTGCAGCCATCACTGCTATCTATGTCTAAAACTTTTCATCACCCCAAACAGAAACTCTGTACCTGCTAAACACTAACTTCCCATTCTCTCTTCCCCCAGCCCCTGGTAACCTCTATTCCACCTTCCTTTTCTATCTTCCATTTTTGTAGTTTATCACATGCTGTACCTTTGTTTAGGAAACTCAGGACTTGAAGCTACAGTGCTATAGCAAACAAACAGAAAACAACCTCCTTCTAAATAAAAGGAGTGGGAATTGCAGTTTGGAAAAGGTCGAACATACTTTTTTTTTATTTTTTGAGACGGAGTCTCGCTCTTGTTGCCCAGGCTGGAGTGCAATGGCGCAATATCGGCTCACTGCAACCTCTGCCTCCTAGGTTCAAGCAATTCTCCTGCCTCAGCCTCCTGAGTAGCTGGGATTACAGCTGGGATTACTAGCCACCATGCCTGGCTAATTTTTGTACTTTTAGTTGAGACGGGTTTCATTATGTTGGCCAGGCTGGTCTTGAACTCCTGACCTCAGGTGATCCACCCACCTCAGCCTCCCAAAGTGCTGGGATTACAGGCGTGAGCCATCATGCCTGGCTGACGAACATACATCTTTTCCTCTGTGCTCCCCACACAAGTAGTTCACACCTGCAGGAGGGTATCGGCTCATTTTGCCTTCTATCCCCTTCTTTGGATGCATATCTCAGGTCACCTGCTAGGCTGCAAGTTCTTGGGGACAGAACTGATGCCTGGCTTACCTGCATATTCTCACAGTCCCAACCCTTGCTAAAAGATACTCAATAGAAGTGTGTTGGACTTAATTTAAAAGAAAATGCAGGCTGGGGGCGGTGACCCATACCTATAGTCCCAGCAGCACTGTGGGAGGCCTAGGCAGGTGCATTGCTTTATGCTAGGAGTTTGAGACCAGCCTGGCCAACATGGCAAAACCCTGTCTCTACAAAAAATACAAAAATTAGCTGGGCATAGTGGCATGCACCTGTAGTCTCAGCTACTCGGGAGGCTGAGGTGGGAGGCTAAGGTAGGAGGATGGCTTGAGCCCTGGAAGCAGAGGTTGCAGTGAGCCAAGATTGCACCACTGCACTCCAGCCTAGGTGATAGAGCCAGATCTTGTCTCAAAAAAGAAAAGAAAAGAGTACTTTGGGAGGCTGAGGTGGGCAGATCATTTGAGTCCAGGAGTTTGAGACCAGCCTGGGCAACATAGCGAGAGCTTGTCTGTACAAAAAATAAACGAAATTGGCTGGGCCTGGTGGTGTGCGTCTATGGTTCCAGCTACTCAGGAGGCTGAGGTGAGAGGATCACTTGGGCCTGGGAGGTCAAGGCTGCAGTGAGCCAAGACTGCTCCACTGCACTTCAGTCCGGCCAACAGAACGAGACCCTTTACAAAAAAAAAAAAAAAGAATTGAAAAAGTACATCTAAACCTGTAGGCTGGGTGTCCTAAATCTTCATTTTTCTTTTTGCTCAGCTTGAGATGGAGAATCAGCATCTGAAAAGCCATAATCAGCACCTGGTGGAGCAGGTGGGAGCCCTTCAAGATGCACTAGAAGGTAGGCAGGCCAGGGTGTGCAGGTGTGCGGTAGGTGTGTGTGGTGGATGTGGGGCTGAACTACGGGAGCTCTCAATGTGACTGTTTTTACCCCAACCACAGCTATTCAGATAGCTCCTTCGCGGAAGCTGCTGGTGCCCCCCCACGGAGCTGCAGAGCAGGATTCGGTCCCTTCAGAGCCGGGAATCCAGCCCACGGGCCAGAACAGTGGCTCCCAGGCCGAGGGTCTGAAGGCAGCTGTGCTTGCACCTTCCCCAGGTGCCCTGCAGAGCAAGGACTCTGT
Source organism: Macaca nemestrina (assembly GCF_043159975.1). NCBI lineage: Eukaryota > Metazoa > Chordata > Mammalia > Primates > Cercopithecidae > Macaca > Macaca nemestrina. The sequence goes on along the minus strand of NC_092131.1, from coordinate 40,406,591 downwards.
TTCTGAAGCAGCAAGTCCCTCGGAGGATTCTAGTTCCAGCACGGTCCATTCTGGGGAAATGGTAGAGGCCAAGCCCCTTCAACCTCATCTGGGAAGAGAGGGCCCTCCCCACCAGCCATGCATGAAGCTTCGTACCTTCAGATGTGGTTCAGCTTCCTGGGGTGAGGGTCTGGTTACTGCCCAGAGAGGGATGCTCCCTGGGACAAAGACCTCTGCCAGGGAAGGTGGCCCTGGCAGCAGTCTGACCCTACCAAAGGTGCGGGCTCCTGGCACCCCACGGGACAGCATCCAGTTGACCAAAAGGCACCACAGCCAGCCCCAGGTGGGCCATGGGCACTTTGACCGTGTGGTGAGCATTGAGATTGGGGCCTTCTCAGCCCTCCACCCCTCTGGCCTTCCTGAGCTGGAGTCCCGAGCTAGGTACCGGGAGGAACCAGAGAAGATGGAGATGGAGGAGCCACCCCCAGCAGGGAAGAATGAGGAAAGAGAGAGCCCGCAGGCCCTTGGAGCTGAGCTGGAGGAAGTGGAGCTGGGTAACAAGCCACCTACACCCCCGCTGCACCAGTTTTCATCCTGGGTAAGAGGCAAGCTCCGGGCTGGGCAGAAGAGCAGAGCTAATGACAAGAACACTGCTGGCTGAGCACAGCCATGCACTGAGCAGGAAAGGAGGCTGCTGGCATCCTCATGGTGGCCGTGGCAGGCAGGTACCATGGAGCCTGTGCAGACCACCCAACCAGTGAGGGTCAGAGCTAGAATTCAGAATGATGTGAATGGCAGTTGACTGTCATTTCCTGAGTGCTCACCGTGCACCATACATCAAGCTGGGTGCCTTGCATACCTTTCCTCATTGAATCTTTGTGAGTCTTTCAGATGGTCTGGTATAATGGTCAAGAGCATAGGCCCCAGAAGCAGACCACTAGGGTTGAACTGTTAACTATGTGACCTTGGGCATGTTACTGAACCTCTGTGCCTCAGCTTCCCTATCTATAAAATGGGGATAATAGTACCTACTTTATAAGGTTGTTATGAAAGTACTTACAGTAGTGGTTCACAGTAGGTGGTAGGTAAATGTTGGCTCCCTTCTCCTTCTCCTTCCCCTTCTCCTTCCCCTTCCCCTTTCCCTTTCCCTTTCCCTTCCCTTCCCTTCCCTTCTTGCCCAGGCTGGAGTGCAATGGCACGATCTTGGCTCACTGCAACCTCTGCCTCCTGGGTTCAGGCAATTCTCCTGCCTCAGCCTCCCAAGTAGCTGGAATTACAGGTGTGTGCCACCATGCCCAGCTAATTTTTTTTCTTTTTTTTTCTTTTTGAGACGGAGTCTTGCTCTGTTGCCCAGGCTGGAGTGCAGTGGCACGATCTTGGCTCACTGCAAGCTCTGCCTCCCGGGTTCTCCTGCCTCAGCCTCCCGAGCAGCTGGGACCACAGGTGCCTGCCACCATGCCCAGCCAATTTTTTGTATTTTTAGTAGAGATAGGGTTTCACCATGTTAGCCAGGATGGTCGTGATCTCCTGACCTCGTGATCTGTCCGCCTCAGCCTCCCAAAGTGTACTTTTTATAATTTTAGTAGAGACAGGGTTTCACCATGTTGGCCAGGCTAGTCTCAAACTTCTGACCTCAAGTGATTCACCTGCCTAGGCCTCCCAAAGTGCTGAGATTACAGGCAACTGCACCAGGCCAGCTTCCTTACTTGTAACATTGGATAAAATGTCTTGACATCTGTCTGGTAGAAATATTTCAGAAGCAATGATCTGGTTGGTGGCCAGGGGTGGGGACACAGATGAAGCATAACTGACCACACCTCATTAATCTTTGCGGAGCTGGGTGATGGGCACATGAGATCATTCTTTTTTTAATTGAGACAGGGTCTTACTCTGTCGCCCAGGCTGGAATGCAGTGGTGGAGTCTTGGCTCACTGCGACCTCTGCCTCCTGGGCTCAAGCAATCCTCCTACTTCAGCCTCCTAAGTAGCTGGGACTACAGGCATGCGGCACCATGTCTGGCTAATTTTTGTATTTTTAGTAGAGACAGGGTTTCACCATGTTGCCCAGGCTGACATTTTTTTTTCTTTTCCTTATTTTTTTTTGAGACAGGGTCTTGCTCTCTTGCCCAGGCTGCAGTGCAATGGTGCAATCACAGCTCACTGCAGCCTCAACTTCCCGGGCTCAAGCAATTCCCCCACCTCAGCCTCCCCAGTAGCTGGGACTACAGGCATGTACCACCATGCCCAGCTATTTTTTAATTTTTTGTGGAGATGGGCTCTCACTGTGTTGCTCTGGCTAGTCTCGAACTCCTAGGCTCAAGTGGTCCTCCCACCTTGACCTCCAAAGTGCTGGGATTACGGGTGTGAGCCACTGGTGTCTGGCTCTGTGTCTGACATTTTCCATGATAAAAAGTTAACATAAAAATGAGACAGGCTATAAAAATGACATTTCACAGGTCACCAGTGAAAATGGCCTGCGGGTATTAAGGGCTTCACACAGAGCCTGTGGGAAGGCTCCTTTCCTTGCAAGGAGTAAGGTGTGGTTTCTCCCTTTTACAGGTCAGGAAACCACTGTTCCCCACAGACTTAGGTACTTGCCCAAGGTCATGTGATAGTTAGTGAGGGAGCCAGGCTTTATTTATTTATTTATTTGAGAGACAGTGTCTTGCTCTGTCACTCAGGCTGGAGTGCAGTGGCACAATCACAGCCCGCTGCAGCCTTGTACTCCTGGACTCAAGGGATCTTTCCACCCCAGCCTCCTGAGTAACCGGGACTACAGATGCACGCCACCACACCTGGCTAATTTTTTAAATTTTTCGTAGGGATGGAGTATCCCTATGTTGCCCAGCCTGGTCTCAAACTCCTGGCCTCAAGTGATCCTCCTTCGTCAGCTACGAGAGCCACCTCACCTGGTCTGAGAGCCAGGCTTTAAATGTAGTTCCAGCTGCTCTGAAGCCCAGCTCTCACACTCCAGCTATACTTCCTCTTAAGGGACATTGCCAGAGCAAATGTCAGTCTTATTCATGGGCAGACATCCCCTCCACATATGCTGCTGGGGTGTGCAGCAATACCATGGGGGACATCTGAGCGTTGGCTCCTGGCAGCAGGAGGAATGAGGTCACTTGGGAGAGGGGGTAGAATCAGGGTGGACTCACCCCACACCACTGCTCGGGAGACCTGTATTTTCAGCAGTACCTCCCAGGGCCTCCTTTTGAAATGCTGGTTCTAAGCCAGGCACGGTGGCTTATGCCTGTAATCCCAGCACTTTGGGAGGCTGAGGCAGCCAGATCACTTGAGGTTAGGAGTTCGAGACCAGCCTGGCCAACATGGCGAAACCCCATCTCTACTAAAAATACAAAAATTATTTGGGCACGGTGGTGGGCACCTATAGTCCCGGCTACTTGGGAGCCTGAGGCAGGAGAATCGCTTGAACCCGAGAGGCAGAGGTTGCAGTAAGCTGAGATTGCACCACTGCACTCCAGCCTGGGCGATAGAGGAGATTGTCTCAAAAACAAAACAAAACAAAACAAAGAAATGCTGGTTCGGGAGGCGCACAGCCCTAGACTTTTGGGCTATATCCTTGTCAGTGACTGTTGACCAGCTTCTAGTTGTTACAAGGACACCTGGAAGACTGGAGACCCAGTTGAGCCAAGAGTGGGGCACATCAGGAAGACTAGGAGATGGAAGAGCACTGGTCCCCTGGGCTGCTGGCCCTCTTCTTGCTCTGGCGTCCAAACGCAGAGGTTGGGAACGGGGAGCAGTCAGGCAAGGAATGTGCAGCTGCTACCAGAAAGAAGCGTTGCTCCCTTTGCCATTTTGCCAAAATACAGCCATTCACTGTGATAGCTTAAGAGTGGGTCTTGGGCCGGGTGCAGTGCCTCACACCTATAATCCCAGCACTTTGGGAGACAGAAGCAGGTAGATTGCTTGAGCCCAGAAGTTCAAGACAACCTGGGCAACACGGCAAAACTCCATCTCTACCAAAAAAGATATAAAAATTAACTGAGCATGGTGGCACATGCTGATAGTCCCAGCTACTCAGGAGGCTTAAGTGGAAGTTAGGTTTGAGCCCAGGGAGGTGAAGGTTGCCATGAGTCAAGATCTTGCCACTGTGCTACAGCCTGGGCGACAGAGCCAGACCCTGTCTTAAAAAGAAAAAAAAAAAAAAAAGAGTGGGTCTTCTCTATCTGAACAGGTTAAGAGTGTGTGTGTGAGAGAGAGGGTGGAGGAGGAGAGGAGGAATGGGAAGACGAGGAGTTATTCTCTCCTCTTGTTCTGTATAGAAAGCATATCAGATGACATTCTCCCCAGGAACCTCAGCTGAACTCTGGGATGAAGCATTAAGGGGCAGGGGCAGGTCTTCCCATAGATCCTCCCTGCCCCCAGCTAGGCCCCGAGGACCCAAGAATCAGCCAAAAGAATGTAAGGAGATCTCATCCTGTTTGCTATCCCCTTTGTAACTTGCTCCTGGGGAAAACAAGACACAATGCTAGCTCCTTCCCAGGCCTCTGAGGCGTGATCACTCCTGTTCCAGGGAGGGCTTAAGAAATCACAGTGGCCAAACAGCCCAGCCTCTCTTTCTCCCAGGCAGTAACCATGGGGGGGGGGGGGGGGGCCGGGAAATGGGGCAGTAACCATCTGGAGGGGGAAAAAAAAAGAAATGTCAGAGGACATTTCTCAATCTGAGGGTGTGAGAAATACTTATGTACCTTAGAGTTTGGAAAGCCCTTTTTTCAGTTAATCCTTAAAACAACCTTGTGAGTTGGGCATTAGATAACCTTTTGTCAAACAGTTCTAGGTTTTGTTTCACCTAAATCCTTCAAACTTCAGTTTCATTTCCTCTGCAAAGTTAGAGGCCTGTCCTTGGTTAAATTCCACCACCGCTGTGGGCAGAAATAATCCTTTTTATGCCTAATTTTACTTGGGCCTAGTGTATCTGCCCTGCATGAGCACAAAAACTCCCTGCCCTGCTGCAGGGCCCTCCTTGGCCTCCTTCCTCACTGCCTCTCTGTCTCCTGCCTTGCTGCCCCTCCAGTGATCTCAGCGTCTCATGGCAGCACTCATCAGCTCTGCCCTCTCTCCTCCCAGGTGCCCCAGGGCTGCTGCTCTCCTCTGGGATACACCCCAATAGGCACCCACCTCCCTTCCAACACCATCTCCTAGCCCATCTGACCCTACCAGGTGACAGCACATCTAGCTGCCTCCCTGAGCCAGCAGGGCATTCCTCCAAAGGCTGACCAAAGGCTCAGTGGAGCAAACAGATATAGAAGGTGCAGGGAGCCATGTGGGTTGTTTATGAGCAATCGGGGCCATTAGGAAAAGCTCCTTTGGCCTTTGGCCTGTGGCCTACTTCAGACCCAGGATAGGCATTCTCCCAGTGTCTTCTGCATGGGGATGCTGGAGAACTGTTGGGCAAAATAGGCTTTGTAGATTGGCCCTGAAGCCTAGCCATAATACGACATTATTCCTGTAGGGGAAAAATGTGCCCTAAGTTCCCACATACGTTCATCACTGCACTGTTCACAATAGCAAAGACATGGAATCAACCCAAATGCCCATCAATGGTAGACTGGATAAAGAAAATGTGGCATATATACACCATGGAATACAATGCAGCCATAAACAGGAATGAAGTCATGTCCTTTGCAGGGACATGAATGGAGCTGGAAGCCATTATCTTCAGCAAACTCACGTAGGAACAGAAAACCAAACACTGCATGTTCTCACTTACAAGTGGGAGCTGGACGATGAGAACACGTGGACACAGGGAGGGGAACAACACTTAGCGGGGCCCGGCAGGGAAGGGCGGTGGTGGGAGAGTATTAGGGAAAAGAGCTAACGCATGCTGGGATTAATACCTAGGTGATAGGTTCTTAGGTGCAGCTGACCACCATGACACACGCTTACCTATATAAAAACCTGCACATCTTGCACACGTACCCTGGAACTTAAAAAACAAACAAATAATTTTTTAGAAAAAGAAACAATAGAGAATTTTTTTAAAATGTGCCCTAAGTTCCAAACAACTGGCTTACAAAAGAGCCCTTGTCGTGTGGCCCCAGTGGCTTCTTCATTATCAATATCCCTCACTTCTGGCGGTGAGATCTTGAGACCCAACGGTTTCTAAAACAGGTAGGATTCAGAGCAACAGGTTACTGACCCATCTTCTCTTGAACCTCCTTTGCCCCAAAGGTGAAGGGTGGAGGCAAGACAGGGAACTGTTGGGCACTGATTATATTCCAGGTGTTAAATGCTTACATTAAGTATTTCATTGATTCTCACAGCAGCCTGAAAGGTAAGTATTATTACCCCCATTTAGAGCAGAGGAAAATGAGTCTCAGAAATGAAGTAACTTGCTCAAGATTTATTAGCCAGTCACTGCCCCCCGCAGGTCTGCCCACCCCCAAAGCCATGCTTTTTCCTGCACATGCCTGGAGGGGGTGGGGTGGGCATGATGCTGGGCCCTGACCCTCCTAGGACCTCGTGTTTCAGGAGAGCCGGATCTACGCTGTGGCCACATCGGGCATGCGGCTCTCAGACGTGTCTCCCAGAAGTAATACTGCCTGCTGCGGTGAGTTCCACATGTGGGAACTTAGGGCACATTTTTTCCTCTACAGTGAGTCCCCACATGAGGCTTGGAGGCACCAAACACCCAAGGTGGGCAGGGTGGGCAAGCGGGGAGGAGAAGACTCCAGGCAACACCCAGGGCCAATGTTGCCTGGCACCCTGTTCCCCTCCCCAGCAGGTGAAGTTCAGGTGAAATCACAGCAAGGCCCACCTAGGAGGGAAAGGGAAGTCGTACAGGTTCAGCCCATCACAGGGAAGTAGCCAGTCACAGAGCTGGAAGGGATCTGAGGGGGGCCTCCAGCCCAGCCTCCCACCTGCACAGGCTTCCCTTCTGCAGTGCCAGGGCCGTGGGTGGGAGGAGTCCCAAGTGTCCTGATTTACATGGACCCCACTCACTGGCTCCTCTCCAGCCAGCCACCAAATCTCCACAAGTGGGGGCTGTGGGGTGGTCCCATAGCCGCATGATTTGTAACTCACATCTGCAACAGTGGAACACTGTGCAAACGTCATGGAGGAGAAAATGGTTAAAGGGTAAGGCCTTTGGATTCTATTGTGAGGGATCCTTTACCACATGGAGATCATGGTCCCCAAAGTGAGTCAAGGGGAGAAGATGAACAGAGCCCTGGCCCCCCTCTTGACATCTGTCACCGGCTTGCTCCTGGAGGGAATGCCATCTGCCCAGTTCTCTGCTTCTCCCACACCTCTTCCTGGGTTATGCCCTTGAGTAATCTCATTCCTCTCTTCCCTGCTCAGCTTCAAGCCCTCCTGCCCTTGCTTCCCCTGGGTCTTTCTCTGGCCTGGTCTACAAGAATGTCACTGTGCCTGTCTACACAGCACTGAAGGGGGTAAGAAACTGCTGCACAAATAGGGGGTGTCTCATCAGCAAAGGCCCCTGGCCTCATCATCCAATGACCGGAGCGGGGCTCTAGGGCCAGGCTTCTTTATTTTATTTTATTTTTTATTATTATACTTTAAGTTCTAGGGTACATGTGCATAACATGCAGGTTTGTTACATATGTATACTTGTGCCATGTTGGCGTGCTGCACCCATCAACTCGTCAGCACCCATCAACTTGTCATTTACATCAGGTATAACTCCCAACGCAATCCCTCCCCCCTTCCCGCTAGGGCCAGGCTTCTGCACATGGTTACCCTGGCCAGGGAGCTCAGCCCAGCATATGTCATTTTGTTTTATTGTTTATTAGGTTGTTATTATAAAAATTCCACATTGACAAAAATTTGAATCAGTATGAATGTGGACAAGGTAAGAAGGTTAAGCCTATGCCCGCTGTATGGGCCTCCCCATCTTTTCTCATGTCTGCCCCACTCCCCAGGTCCCAGAGGGCAGCAGGGCTCCTTCTAGAATTATTTAGGTATATTCCAACTTATATTCCCGTAACGTCATTACATTTTAAAAACAAAAATCAGATATAATTGCAATATTTTCATACACATTTTTGTCTCTGTTATTGGTTTGTGAATCATAATAGTAATACTTGATAAAATTTTTTATAGAAGAATAAAAAACCAAAAGTGAAATTTCCCCTCACATGGCTTTTCCCTAATTCGTAAGCCCAGAGGAAGCTGTCGTGAATGGTTTAGTGTTTATTCAGTAAGGCCTTTTGATGCATTTATAAATATGCAGCACATTCTCACTGTCTCCTGTGTGCACACAAAAGGTGCTCATATACATGTCATTCTATGCCTTGCTTGTTCACCTAACCACATGAATAACCACGTCAGGTTATCCTTCCCTACCTCCTCTTTTTTTTCCGAGACGGAGTCTGGCTCTGTCACCAGGCTGGAGTGCAGTGGTGCGACCTTGGCTCACTGCAACCTCCACCTCCCGGGTTCAAGCAATTCTCCTGCCTCAGCCTCCCAAGTAGCTGGAACTACGGGCACGCACCACCACGCACAGCTAATTTTTGTATTGTTAGTAGAGACGGGTTTCACCATGTTAGCCAGGATGGTCTTGATCTCTTGACATTGTGATCCACCTGCCTTGGCCTCCCAAAGTGCTGGGATTACAGGCATGAGCCACCGCGCCTTCTATAGGTGTCCAGTACCCTTGGTATCAAAGCACCATAACTATTAATACCTAAAGCTTTCCTCCAATGATAATTTAGGCTGTGTCCCTATTTTTCTCTAATATGAATGTTGCCATGAACATCGCTGTGCACATATGTCTTTGTGAACTTATATCTACATATTTCTGTAGGACAGAGTTCTAGAGGTGGGATTTCTGGGCAAATTATATGCATGTTTTAATTTTTGACAGGTACTGCCAAATTACCTTCTAAAAATGCCTTACACACTAGCGTTTCGTTTTCCTCATCTTCTCCCCATACTCTCACCAACACTTAGTCACTTTAAATGTTTGCCAATGGAGATGCAATCATCGATTGTTGCGACCCTACACATTTTTAAAGCTTGCGTGGCACACTTGGTCTGTGGTGTAGCTTTTGGGCCCCCTAGTGGCAAGGAGTGAGGATTACAGTGGGCAGGCGTTCAGTCGTGATGGGCAGCTGCTTTGGGGACCGCAGAAGATGGTGTGTGGGAAGGGAGGCCTGAGAAACATGGAGGTCATGACACAGGAGTGAGGCCAGGAGGGACCTTACACTGGACAGTTGTCTGTTCAGAGTCTTGGCTGGGGGTTGGCCACACCATGGACGCTTGGAGCAGGAGTGCAAGCTGCAGGGTGGGAGAGGACTGTTTTGCAGCCTGAGCTGCAGTGAGGGAGGGGCCTGTCTTGCAGAGAGCCACGCAGATCAGCAACATGCCCTTTATGGACGAGTCCTCTGGGTCCGACGATGACTGCAGCTCTCAGGCGAGTTTCCGAATGTCGGTGCCCTGCTCTGAGTCCAGGAAGACCAGTGGACTAGGCAGCCCCCGGGCCATCAAGAGAGGTACAGAGAAGGGGAGCAGGGGTAGGGTGCAGCAGCAAGGAGTCCCTCACCTCTTCTCATGGGCACTTGAACATGGGGATCCTCACTTGATCTGAGCTCATGACCCCCCCAGCAGCTCCACCTCCAGCCCCAGAAAGCGGGTCCCGGGTGGGTGGTCAAGGCTCAGCAGCTCCCGGGCTGCATGAGTCAGGGAGGTGTGGGACCCGGGCCTTGACTCCTCCTCCCTCGGCAAGGCGTCTCCATGTCCTCACTGAGCTCGGAGGGTGACTACGCCATCCCCCCAGATGCCTGCTCGCTGGACAGTGACTACTCAGAGCCTGAGCACAAACTGCAGCGCACCTCATCCTACTCCACCGACGGGCTGGGCCTGGGCGGGGTGAGCCGGGAAACGGGCGGGGGCAGGGTGGGAGCAGAATGTCAGCAGAGGTTGCTGGGACCCTCAGCACAAGACACAGGCAGTAGCCGCCTGACGTGAGGGGTCCCTAGAGCTGGGGGATGGGGGCAGGGGGCGTGGGCTGGGGGTGTAGTTATGGAGTCAGACACAGACCCCACGAGGAAGGAAGGAGGGAGCCCAGAGAGCTCCTGGAATACCAGCAATGGCCAGTTACTGAGAGCCTGCTGTGGCCCACCAGGCCCCGTGAGGAGTTTTCCATATATGACTTTGTTTTATCACCTGGAATGCTAATGCAAGCTAACATTTATTGAACTCTTAGAGGGTACCAGGCACTGTGCTCAGTTTCCAGGCATTGTCTCATTTGTCCTCACAATCCTCTTGGGGTCATTAGCCCATTTTATGGATGAGAAGCCTGAGGCTCCAAGCTGTGCCACTACATGCCAGGGCTAGCATCCATCCAGATGTAATTCCCCATCCCTTGCTCACACCTCTCTACTGCCCCATCATCTCCCTGGCTCCATGACCCTCCAGTCCCGCCTGGCTGGTGTGTCCATGGTCGCCCAGACTTGCCTTGCCCTCTCCCTGCTCTGTGCTGCCTGGAATGGTCTTCTTCCTTGTCTCAGTCTTTGAGGGAGTGGCTGACCTGTCCTAACAAGGCAAGCTCAGGGCCGGCTCTCTCCTGAGGCTCTCGCTGGCCAGCCTCTCCCTCTAGCAGCCCCTGCTCTGCTACCTTCTCATAGTGAGGCCTTCCCCAGCTAGCACGGAAGCCCTTCCTTGGCAGGACCACCCATGTTTTATTTAGTCCTCCCTGAACCGTAGCAGGGTATGGTATTCTGAAAATACACTGAGTAGGTACTCAATAATTTTGTATTTCATTGATGACAGAGTAGTGAGGCAGCTGGACCACTCGGACCTGTGTGATGTCTGGGAGCCCTGAGTGATTTCCCCTTTCTTCATCTTCCCCCTACACCCTTCCACCCCTCAGGAGTCACTGGAGAAGTCGGGCTACCTGCTGAAAATGGGGAGCCGGGTGAAGACGTGGAAGAGGCGCTGGTTTGTCCTGAGACAGGGACAGATTATGTACTACAAGTCCCCGGTGAGAATCTCCCTGCCCAGCACTGCAGTCGAAAGGACTCCACGTCACACCCTGGACTATGTCAGATGGGATGGAGGAGGGGGAATGTGGCCCAAGGCCAGAGGGCAAAGGTCTGGCAGGTGGGGAGAGGCAACCTCACTGGACACCTGAAGCTTTGAGCCACACTTGGGGACCTAAGCCTGGCCATGAGTTCTCAGAATGAAATAGGGAGGTTCTCAGAAGGACCCATGTTCCTGATTGAGGTTCCATTTAGCTATAACCAGAATCTAGAGTAAGTCACCCATCATAACACAGCCGGAATGCTGGCAGTCGTGTTTCCCTTTGCTTCTGACCTGGAGGAAGAGCTAAGGGTAAATGAGGTGCTCCAGAAAGGCTCCACATTCAGTGGCTCTCCTCCCCGATACTTTCTGTACAGAGTGATGTCATCCGGAAACCTCAAGGCCAAGTGGATCTGAACTCCCGCTGCCAAATTGTTCGAGGGGAGGGTTCACAGACATTTCAGGTGAGCATGCTCCTAGCTGCTAGTATTTTAGACAGAGAGGTGCTGGGTTTGGATATGGCTATGAGTGAAACAAAGATGGGGCCAAATGAGCATGAATGAAAGACTTTAGATCAACATTTGGATGTGATCCTAACTTTGAGTACAAGAAAGGAAGATGAGATAGAATATGAGAGATGGAGTGAAGGAAGGAGAGACAGGGAGGAAAAGATGAGGAGGAAAAGAAAGGAGGGAGCACTAGGGCAGGTAGAAGGCCGGTCCCTTGGGTTCAGGGACAGGTGCCACCTCGGAGCCAGGTCCCGGTTACTCCATTCTCCCAGCGTGCTGCCCCGCCCCCACATCTTGCCCTCCACAGCTCATCTCTGAGAAGAAAACCTACTACCTGACGGCCGATTCACCCAGCCTGCTGGAGGAGTGGATCCGAGTACTCCAGAACCTGCTGAAGGTGCAGGCCACCGGGCCTCCAGCTCTGCCTCGGGGGGGCACCAAGCCCACCGTGAAGGGCTGGCTGACCAAGGTACAGGGTGGGGCTGATAGGGCAGGAACGTGTGCCTCCTGCGAGTCAGGGGAGCGAGGAGTGGGGTGCCGAGGTTGGTGGGGTCCCCCTTATACGGGGTTCCTTTCTCTGGGAGCCTCCTCACAGTGACTCGCTGGCCAGCCCTCAAACGTGGTCTGGCCACACAACGTGATGGCGAGTGATTCCCTGGAAACAAATCAGGGTCGTCGGAACAACTATTCTCAAGACAGGGAAGGGAAGGGATTATCTTGTATCCATTTTGAGGTCATTAGGGGCTGTCACCCACCCACACCTTGTACCCACCTCAGTGTTAATAATGGGAGGAAGAGACCTGGGTGAGGTAGGTATGGCCCCTCAAAGACTTAAAGCTTAAAGTATCCCAGGCCTACCCGAAAGACATTTTTATTAGGGCTCTTCTGGTTGAAAAGAGCAGAGAAGCAGTTGTTAATCCCAAGAAAATGGAAGTTAACAAGGAAGTACATTAGCTAGACAGAACATCAGCAGGAACCAAAGCGACTTGCACTCAGCAAGCTCAGGGCTGGCAGGCTCGCTCTGTGCCTCTGCTTCTCGTTCAGTCTGTTTATGTCATTCTCCTCCACCCATGTGCAGCTTCTGTTCCCTCATGATGCATGGTTGCCCAAGGGCTTCAGCCTGCTGTTTCCCTCCCTCCCTCCCGGCACCCTGACAACTGTGGCCTCTGCCACCTAGCAAGTTCTTCCCATTTTCATATGCCTGGAGGGGACATCTGATTAGCCTGGCTAATCATTTCATGGCAGGTCATAGGTCACTGAATAGCCCATGATGGCTGGGGTGCCACAGGGCGCCATGGCACCCTCGCTGTGAAAGGGGTGGTTCCATTAGTAGGGAGCCCGAATGGCATCTCCATCTCTACCATAGGTCAAATCTGTCTCTCTGTGGCTTCTCTTTGCCAGTCCTGGATTTGTTTCTGGAGTCACCTAGTTCTCTTTGCCAGTGCTGGATTTACTTCTAGAGTCACCTACTTCTCATAATGCCAGTTCATTTCTGTCTTACAGGTAAAGCATGGCCACTCCAAGCTGGTCTGGTGCGCTCTTGTTGGGAAAACCTTCTACTACTATCGGAGCCATGAGGACAAGGTACTTCCTCAGCCTCCTCACAATACCCACTCTCCTGCTTCCCCTGAAGCATATGACCGCCGCTGCATGTCCTGGTGAAAGTCCCTACCCCACATAACCCCATGATAAATACAAAACCAGTTGGCTGGATCCCTCCAGAGTGTGAGATTCTGCCTGTCTGGGTTTCTGGTGCTTCTCCAAGCAAGCCTCATTCTGCTGCCAGCCTGGCTGGGATGCTATAGTCTCCACCTCCCCATCCTGTTGTCTGTCCATATCCACCATTCCCAGCTCCACGGAGCCTATGTATTCAGAGAAAGGAGACTCCCTTGTCCTCCACTGGCTCTCCCATTCATGGAAGTCTCCTGTCCACAGCGACCCCTGGGCTGCCTGCCTGTGCGGGACGCGCGCATAGAGGAAGTAGATCGATCCTGTGACTCAGACGAGGACTATGAGGCTGGAGGAACCAGACGGTTGCTTTCCTCCCACTGCACCCTGGTGATCCACCCCGCAGAGCACAGCCCCACCTACCTCCTCATTGGCACCAAGCATGAAAAGGTAAGGAAGAGGGCTGGGCCTCCAGGGCCAGGCTTGGACCTGTGATTCTGATCTCTTCTCTTTCCCCTGAGCTTCTCAAAATTCAAGTTTATTTCCTTCTGGACACTTGGGCAACTAATATTCTCTGAATGGGAATACTCCTTTATACTGAATTTATTCCCAGTGACCAACACTGCTTCACTGAGGCCATGTGATAGAATCGCAAATTTGGAAACTTGGGTTCATGTTCACCTGATCCTCAGTCTTTCCAGGTAGCCCTGACTCATGCCAACCAAACTAGCTGAACCCCACATGGGCTTGGCCCCTTTAAGGAGTCCTCCTTGGAGCTCTTGCCTCCACTCTTCCCACGCCGTCCCCATCCGATGGCTTTCTGCCCTCTTCCAGGATACGTGGCTCTACCACCTCACAGTGGCTGCGGGTGGCAGCAGTGCCAAGGTGGGCACTGCCTATGAGCAGCTCATTGGAAAACTGATGGATGGTGAAGGAGACCCAGGTAAGGCAAGGGTGGCCACCACTGCTTGGGTCAGAGGGTAGTGGCTTGGTGACTATTGGTCCAGATTCCAAAGAAAGCAGTGTTGTACTCTGAAGCTGTTTTTAAAACATCTAAGCCACAGAGAGGAAGTTCCCATCCAAGCTCCAGGGCCCCTCTGTCTCCAGCTGAGACACTGAGGTGACCACTCTGCATCTGGGGGAGTTTATCTGGGAAGCAGGCTTTCCAGGGACCTGGGTAAATGTTTTACTTGGATCAACCTGCTGCGTTGCTGGCTGGGCAGAGAGGGTTGAGGAAAGAAGGTAGCTGGTTAATCTATAGTTAAGAGTTTGTAAATCAATGAGTGAAGCCTAAATTGGGATCGGACTAACCTGTTTGGAGTCTTTGTTTTGCTACTGATTCTCAGGGCCCTGAGGAACTAATTAATGGCATATACCACATACACCCCTTTACTACTGCTCTGAGGCTTGTTTCTGACCAATTCATGTGCTCCTCCATCCAGACCTGACACAGTAAGAAAGCGGCTCCCCTGCACACATCCACTTGCACTCAGACACCCATAGCCTTGCACACTCACCCCTACTGCCATTCCATGAGAAAGGCCATGCTTATATGAGGGGGCTCATTGCAGTGCCCACCTGTACCCCCCACACTCCATGGATGATAAACCCAGCACAACCCAAGTGTCGCAGATAAACCACTCTCTTCCCCATAAATTAAAGATGGCAGTGAATGGGAGGTGAGTCCCCTCTCAGTAGTAACTGTCCCTGCTCTCTGGTTCTGTGCTTTGGGCAGATTCGCCGCTCTGGAGGCACCCCATGCTGTGCTACAGCAAAGACGGCCTATACGCCTCCCTCACCACCCTGCCCTCTGAGGCCTTGCAGACGGAGGCCCTCAAGCTCTTCAAGGTAAAGGGGGGTGGCGGCCAGGCCCACCGCTGGGATACTTGCAATACTTGGGTGGAGAAGACCTGTGCCGTTGGGTACAACCCACAGAGGGATCTGGAGAGGAAGGGAAGGAAACTTCCTGGGGTCCCTATCACTTCCTGGATGGCAGGAATGTAATCCTGTCACTGGGAGGGAAGCAGCTCTGGAACGTCATGCACAAGTCCTTGGGAAATGCCAATGAAAACTCTCTCTGGGGGAGCTCCCCTCCTCCTGTAGTTAAGCAGAAAAGGCCAGGTTTATGTTGCTTCTGGACCTGAGAGATTCAGACCTATTTTAGCATGTTCTTTGTGAACGTCTGAGTTTTCTGGTTTTTTTTTTTTTTTTTTTTTTTAATGCATTTGTCTTGTTTATGTAATGAGAACATTTTAAAAAGGAAAGCTTCTACCCCAAAGTAGCCCATAGCCCCTTTTAGTAAGCAGAGATGCCCTCCAACAGTAGCAGTGCTCCCTCTTAGAAAGGGCAGTCAGTAAACTTGAACCTCCCTGGAGCCCTTGGGAAATGGCCAAGCCGCTGAGTTCTCCGAACCCAGGGGATGCTGGTCTGCTGTGCTCACTGCCGTTCCCTCCCAGTCCTGCCAGCTCTTCATCAACGTGCCGGTGGAAGCTGCCTCGGTGGACTACCACGTGTCCTTGGCCCAGACCGCACTGCAGGTCTGCCTGGTTCACCCCGAGCTGCAGAGTGAGATCTATTGCCAACTCATGAAGCAGACCAGCTGCCGCCCGCCTCAGAAGTACTCCCTCATGCAGGTAGGTATGCCAGGGGTACAGCAGCTGACAGAAGCCATTGGCAAGGGCTGGCAGGTGGGAAAGGTGGGAGGAGGTGACTGGACAGGCATACTGTGAGCCCAGCCAGCAGCCAGCCTCCGTGCTCCAAGCTGCATCAGTGCAGCTGAGCTGTCTGTGCACAGACAGGTGATTGCATTCTGGACACAGCTTGACCAAGCTGGCTGTCCCAGCACCCACAGCAAGTTGGGGGCTCTGGTTTGGGGAAAGAGTGCTGAAGGCTTTGTAACTCAGGGCTATGAGGACAGGTAGTGCTGTAGGCCCAGCACTCACCCTATGCTGTGTGTGTCCCTGGCAGTGCTGGCAGTTCCTCGCTCTGTGTGCTCCACTTTTCCTGCCTCAGCATCACTTCCTCTGGTATGTCAAGCAGCAGCTCCAACGCCATGCAGATCCCAGGTGAGTGAACCTGGCCATTCCCTCTGCCACTTGAGCATTGCCAACTGCAGCATGAATAAGAGGGATGAGAGGAGTCTAGGACAGACCAGATCACTCCTGTCCTCTGAAACCGCTCAGTGGTGGTGGAGACTTCACCCATTGCCATGTGCACAAATGGGTATGTGGGGGTCTGGGCATGCTTAAGCTTCTCTGCATGCCAATCCATGCATCCCTGGAGGTACTGTGGCAACTCTTGCATAAAGCCACACTGCCCCCAAACTGTCCGCAAATGCTATTCTGTTGTTATGTTCTCTGGGTTCTGGAAGAAAATATCCATGCCAGCAACCTGCTATATAAAGGTCCTGAATGACAAATTAACGCCCCAGACCAGAGTCTTCAGGGCTTTTCTCACAACCTGCCCCAGCTACAGTTTTGGTCTTGGCTGAATCCGGATAGGGACCTGGGGTGCCAAAGTGGCAGGGATGAGCAGAGTCCATAATACTCCCTTCTTCTGTCTTTTTAGAAGTGAAACTGGCCAGTATGCCACCTACTGCCAGCGGGCAGTGGAGCGGACCCTGCAGACTGGGGAGCGGGAAGCCAGGCCGTCACGCATGGAAGTGGTGTCCATCCTGCTGCGTAACCCCTTCCACCACTCCTTGCCCTTCAGCATCCCCGTGCACTTTACCAACGGGACTTATCAGGTGAGGAGCTGGGCGTGCTCCTTGCCCCGAGTCTTCTCACGTCATCATCCAGAGAATACCTCTGGGCCAGGTGGATGCTAAAGCTCCTTAGGCTTGGCAGATTCTTCACTGGCGCCCCAGAAGTAGATCTTATGAACTCATTGCATGAACAGGGAAGCTGAGATGCTGACTAAGAAAGTGGCATAAGAAAGGGCCTCCAAAAGATTGTTGGTAAAGGAGGGACCCAGGTATGCCCGGTAAAATTTACAGTGGATGGGCTCACATCCTCATGCACTGGCCCTTTGCCTATGAACACAGAAACCAACTTGCTTTGGCCTCTTGTATTTGTCTTTGCTCCTTTCCACCTGCTGTACCCAGTCCCCTCCACCAGCCCTAGTGAGCTCCTCTTGGGAAGTTCACTCAGGGGTGGAACCCTTCTCCCGTCTCAGGTGGTTGGTTTTGACGGCTCCTCCACGGTTGATGAGTTCCTCCAGCGGCTGAACCAGGAGATAGGCATGAGAAAGCCATCCCACTCTGGCTTTGCCCTCTTCACGGACGATCCCTCTGGCAGGGACCTGGAGCACTGCCTGCAGGGAAGTGTCAAGGTGACAGCCTCCCACTGAGCCGGCTGAGCCCCTCCCTGCTCAGGGATATTGGTGGTGGGGAAAGAGCCCATTTGATGGGTGCCTGACTGTTTGGTAGCTCATTTGGTGCTGAGCCCAAGGTGCTGCCCTAGTCAGCATTTCTGTGCCATCTTAAAATGTACCTGGGGAGGGAGAAAAAAGCTGTTGTGTGCCCTTGTCTCTGGAGACAAGATCACTACACTCCTACTTCCCTCGAGTGGCTGTGCAGCGTCCAGAAGAAAAGCCTCTTCTTGGCTTGGTGTAGGGACAGCGAGGCCCCACAAAGCCACTGCCTACATGCGCCTACTCAGAGGCTCCCAGCTGTATGCCTGGACCCCCCGGATGTCATGTGGTACCCAGCACCTCACTTTTACGCTTTCTGCCAGGGTCTATGCCATGCTTATAGGTTGAACCACACTTTTAAAGAGGCAGGTCCTTATGGTGCCCCTATAAGTAAAGGCCGTTGAATGGAATTTAAGGTCAATCTTGTATTGTGGTCTGGGCTTACTGCCCTAGGGGATAAGTGTTTGTGAGAATGTGCTCTAGCACTTTGATGCATATTTGGCTCCAGTGTGTGCTTGTCTTTAACAGGACAAAAGCTTCTATGGTCTTTTAACATTGCCTGGAAAAACTATGCCACATACCTTCTTTGCCAATGTCTGGGTGTCTGTGAGGCTTTGTGACATGGTAGGCCTCTGGGCATATTTGTTGAAAAGGAGAATAGCAGTCAGTGGAATGGAAATAGAGCTGGTGATCAAAGGCCATGGGGCTGCCTAGCCTCTGGGGAGGCCCCTCAGCTGGTGAGGCCAGCAGGGCAGATTTCTTGCTTTATTGCTCACCCTGTCCAGGGTTCCCTCTGTTTGTGAGGGAGCCGCTGCCACCTTGGGTCCAGGAAGCATGAAGCTCCACAGGTCAGCCTCCTGGTGGGAGGACCTTTCCTTTGTTTTCTTTGCTCTTCTGCTCTGAGTCCAGCCCTGGCTGGACCTTGATCCCTTCTCTCCTTATCAGGAAATTTTCTGACTTTCTTCTTTTGCCTTTTCAAGATCTGCGATGCCATCTCCAAGTGGGAACAAGCCATGAAGGAGCTGCACCCCAGAAAGTCTGAGGGTGGGACACGCGTCGTGAAGCTGATGTACAAGAACAGGTCCTCAGCACTGCACGAGGGTGGGGCCAAACACGAGGGCTGCCACTGGGTGCCAGCCCATCACCTCCTTGACTAGACAGCCTATCCAGACAGGGGAGGGGCCCACAGATATAATGCTGCCTGGCAGTCACTAGCTGGGGTGCAGGCTGGCTCTGCTGCTGATACTCTGTGAAACCCTGGGCAGCTCAGGCCTTCTGTCAGCCTTCCCTGTACTGCTTGTGTGTGTGTGTATATGCACGTGCACACACACACACACATTTGCCAAGAAAACAGACCAGACAAGCCTGGGCAACATGGCAAAACCCCGCCTCTATAAAAAATACAAAAATTAGCTGGGCATGGTGGCATGCACCTGTAGTCCCAGCTACTCAGGGGGACTGAGGTGGGAGGATCACTTAAGCCCAGGAGGTCGAGGCTGCAGTGAGCTGAGATCGCGCCACTGCACTCTAGCCTGGGCGACAGAGTGAGACCCTGCCTCAAAAAAAAGGAAAGAAAAGAAAATAGACCAACCTCATGGGATGGCTAAGTGTGTTACTTTATGAGAGTGAAATTTTGTATAAGCTCCAGCTAGTTAAAGCTAAAGAGTATGTACCTCCTATACCAATTCCAGGAAATACAGAAGTAGACATCCCGACTTTCTATCAATTTGGTTAAGAAAATCCCATCCCTCCATCTCAGTATGTCTCCAGGCAAATAGTTTCCAATAGTCTCTTGGACTCCTACCTCATCCAGTCCCTTAATCTGTAACTCCAGGTACCAGATTTCCCTTACTAAATCCAGTAAGTTTAATGGTGTCTTCAGAATGAACCATGTCCTCCTGTATCAGCATGACCTTCATCTGCTCTGTGCCATACTTGGTTATATGTTTCTGGAGGCAATACAAAATAGGCTCATAAATAGTGGGAAAAGAGTAGTTTCTCCTTTTGGAAATAAAGGTAACAGACCCCGAGAAAGCCTCATCCCTGTCTGGGATCCCTGCTGAGTCCTGGCTTCTTATTCTCTGCTCCGCAGGCTGTACTTTCGCAGTCAAGTCAAAGGGGAGACGGACCGAGAACGGCTGCTCCTTGCCTCTCAAACTAGTAGAGAGATAGTGGCAGGGAGGTTTCCTGTCAACAAGGAATTGGCTCTTGAGATGGCTGCCCTGATGGCCCAGGTAAGGTTTTGTTCAGGAAGCAGGAGGGTGGGGTTGCCAGCTTAGAATGAATGCACCATGCAGCCCAAAACACAGGAAAGATTCTGCAGATCCTGTGGTGCTCAGGAGAAGGCAGCTTTGCCATCTCTGGGATGGACAACAGCTGACTCCTACAGAGCAGAGCTCCGCACTCACCGCAGATACAGGATGCGTGCAGATGGCTGGACTTGGAATCCAGAGACTGGGTTTGAGTCCTTCCAACTGTGAGGTCTTAGCCAAGTCACTTCACTTCTCTATGCTTTAGTTTCCTTCTCAGTATACCAAAACCAAAAATATTTGGCCAGGTGCAGTGGCTCATGCCTGTAATCCCAGCACTTTGGGAGGCTGAGGTGGGCAGATCACCTGAGGTCAGGAGTCTGAGACCAGCCTGAGCAGTGAAACCCTGTCTCTACTGAAAAAAATAAAATAAAATACAATAAAAATTAAAATTAGCTGGGTGTGATGGTGGACGCTTGTAATCCCAGCTACTCAGCAGGCTGAGGCCAGAGAATCACTTGTACCCAGGAGGTGGAGGTTGCAGTGAGCCAAGATCGTGCCATTGCACTACAGCCTATGCAACAAGAGCAAAACTCGGTCTCAAAACAAAACAAAACAAAACAACAACAACAAAAACACCTCTGCCAGCCTCCACAGGGTTGTACTAAGTATGATACCTGGATAATGTGTATCATGTAATAGATGTGGTAAACTTCATAAACCATCAGACCTTCTAAGTAGAATTAGGAAGAGGAACACACATTCAGACTTGGACTGTCCTTCCTGTTACATTTAGAAGGCCATCTTGTCAAAGGTATCTGGGATACCTTCATGGCTCCCATAAGAGCCATGATAAAATTGTTGGTCTTGTCTGTAATTAGTATTCCAAAGGTTCAGGTGGTGTTGCATCTCAGTAGCAATGTTCAGCTAGCAGGTAAAGGGGCATATAAGAGAGTCTGACACCTACTATATACCCACAAAAATTAAAAGTTAAAAATATTGTAAATATAGAATAAGAATCTGGATTTACATGCTGGAAAGGAAGAGGAAACAATAATAGTTGATGTTTATAATTAAAAAGATAAGAATACTCTCTAGGAGGCCCTGAATAAGCATATATGCATCCTCCATTGTAGTTTTTATTCGCACCTAATAGATGAGGAAATTGAAGCTCAGAGAGTTTAAGTAACTTGATCAGGGACACAAAGCTGGGATTTATGCCAGGTATCCAACTCCAAAGGCCACATTTGGAACACTCTGCTGTACTCTAGGATCTGTAGCATCTTCAATTCTATAGCCCATATTTTTGGACTGGAAGCCAGAATTTCCACACTGTTTTCCCTTGTGTGCTACCAATTAACTGTGTCTTTGGAAAAGGCACTTTACCTCAGCTGCAAAATCAAAGTTGGTCAGTGATCTCTAATATTCTAGGGCCCTAAGTTTGTTTCTCTAGTGTCTGTAAAACTTGAGATGAAGTGTTTTTCTAAAGTATTTTTCACATCCACTAGCACCCCACCAAGAGGGTAATAAAGTAATGGTTTATTTCACCTCTCAACAGCCCCCACCTGGCCCATCCACCGTCAGATTTTGACTGGTCTCTTCATGTGCTTCTATCACAGGTAGAATATGGGGACTTGGAGAAGCCTGCCCTGCCAGGCCCTGGAGGCACATCCCCTGCCAAGGCTCAGCATCTTCTCCAGCAGGTCCTAGACAGGTTCTACCCCAGGCGCTACAGACATGGGGCTCCCCCCGAACAGCTGAGGTAGGTAGGCTTGCAGCCCCTGTGGGGAGGCCTCAGGGCTGGAATGAAGACATGTTGGCACTTCACTGGCACTATTTCTCTCCATCTGCCCACACCAGGCACCTGGCAGATATGTTGACCACAAAGTGGGCAACATTGCAAGGCTGCTCCCCTCCTGAGTGCATCCGCATCTACCTGACCGTGGCCAGGAAATGGCCTTTCTTTGGTGCTAAGCTTTTTGCTGCTCAGGTAAGTGCCCGTGGAAGGAGCTGCCCACACCCTTAGGTGTGTCCCCATCTGCTCATGTTTGAGCCATACCAGTTTGCAGCCCCCGCCTCCATACCAGTAACCACCAGGGGTCACTATCCCTCCACCATTTCTGGCCTACTGGATTTCCAGTCCAGAGCAGAATTGTGATTGCTTATCTTCATCTGTCCTTTGTTGATGCCCCAAAAGAAAAGATGTGATCAACTAATTCACACACACAGATTCAGACTTGATATAATAGCCCTCTCAAGAGTGCTTTCATTTGTTTTAAAGTTTGAAAGAACAATGTATAACCTAAAGAAATACATCTCCACTGGTTTGACATGGCATACAGGGGAATCAAATTACTTAGGCAGCCATTAATTTCACCTCTGTATGAAGGCCAGGTGGCCAACAGTAATTTCAGAAGGAACTTTTCTTCACTGGGTGTCTGTTGTGCATAAACATTGTAGATAATTACAGCTCAAAGCTGGGCAGTGATCCTGTTTACTGAAGCCACAGATCGGAAAATGGCCATCCATTCATTCAACAAATAGTTGAGCTCCTACTATGTCCAGTGCTGGTGGTTTGAGGTTATAAGAGGTGAGAAAATCAGACACGGTCCTTGCCTTCCTGGAGTTTCCCATCTAGTGCAGGAGATGTACATTCATCAAATAATCGTATTCATTTTTTTCTCTATATATTGAATATATATTTATAAGCCATCGCAAGTGCTATGAAGGAGATGTACAGAGGTGTTATAAAGGCATGAAACGGGGACCCACTTGGTCTGGGAGCTTGGGAAAAGCTTCTGAAAAAGGCGACATGTCCGATGTCTATCTGCCTCCCTTTGGATTAAGAGAGAGGTTTTCTGGATTACCATACCGTACTCCTGGCAGTGAAAATCAGTCATTACAGGAATGTCCACTAAATAGTCACTTCCTTACTGATAGGGCCTAAAGCCACAGGACTGCATTCTTGCTTTCCTATTTCTTTTACAGCACCTAGGAGATTGGCTGAAGTCAGAAGCACTTCAGCTTGGAGACTATAGGTGGAATTCCAAGACTAGGAGAAAACCACCTGTTCACCATTCCCCTAATAGAGTGGCCAGGGCTGGCCTCTATTCTGTAGCACAGAGCTTTCCATCCAGTGTGCTGTGGCAGCATGGGTGCTAGGGACACCAAAAGAATGATCGCCTCTGCCGTTGAGATGGTTAGTAGGTGACCAGAGCCCCAAGGCCAAGGGTCTCCTGTCACAAGCAGCCTTGTCTATTTTCTGCATACGCTGTACAAATACCGTCTGTTTTCCAAGATGAGGTGGCTGGAAATTACTGCTTAGCAGATCCCTGGATGTGCCTTCTTTCTCAGAAAGTTCTTATAGTTCAAAATCTGTAACTATGGATCTATCTGATGGGTTGTTTCTGTTTCCCCAGCCTGCCCAGCTGTCTTCCAAGGAGAATGCTCTGGTGTGGATTGCTGTGAATGAGGATGGTGTCAGCATCCTGGACCACAACACTATGGTATGAAAGGATGCAGGCTGCTCCTTGACCCCTCTTCTTCCTCAACATGGTCTTTCTTCTCCTCTGTGGACTCAAAAGCCTGAACCAAGTGACCATGGCTGCTCTACCCCCACTCCTGCCCAGGCACCACTGTCATCTAGTCTAGACAGTGCTTGTAGACATTCAAGATGGAGATCTCCAAATTATGACCACTTGGGAGTTCTCCTTTCCTGTGCCTAGAAGAGACAGGGGATGCTGGTTCCTAGCTCAGGGGACAGGTGGAAAGTTTCCCCAGAATTGACTGGTTCCTTTCCACAGCAAGTGCACGTCACTTACCCCTACTCTTCAGTGACAACCTTTGGTGGCTGCAGGGATGACTTCATGCTTGTGATTAGATCTATCCCAGACAAGACCTCTGGAAAAAGCCACATTGAGAAGTTGATCTTCCAGATGGCTGCTCCCAAGGTAGGTCTGACAGCTGCTAAAACGTTCTACTCTGGCCAGATGTGGTGGGCTTGGAGCTTACAAAGGAAACTGGGGTTATGCTAGTGCTCTACAAGGGCCCTGCCCAGATAAAATTGTTGGTCTTGTCTGTAATTAGTATTCCGAAGGTTCAGGTGGTATAGCATCTCAGTAGCAATGTTCAGCTAGTAGGTAAAGGGGCATATTCGGAGGGAACTAACTCTGGCCTAGCTACTATTATGCTGTTCACTTATTCTTTTTTATTCTCTCAAGCCCCAGCATCACGCAGTCCTCAGTTGGGTGTTTATGTGCTCTTCTCTTCCTTGCAGCAGGCCTCGAGGCAGGGCAGATTCCTCTTTAAGGTGCTCTCATGTTACCCCTAGGTTCTGCTGACCCAACACTAGCTGAAAAGTGGGACAGTCCCACAGTGCTCCCTCTTCCTTGTTGTGGGGAAGACGGCAAAAAGACCTCTTTTGCTTTAATGACTTTGCTCCTACTCAATACAGGAAGTGTTGACCAGCGAAAATAACAATTACAAAGGCTCAGGAACCTAAGTTCTGATTTATTGTTCCTGACTCCCCTGTGATTACCTGGAAACCCTGTTGTTCTCCACTTTTTAATCCTAAAGTTAGAGTTTGCCAAACCTACTCCTCCTTTAATACCACCCCTGCCAAAGGGGAGGATCTCCAGATCCCTTTCTTAAGAATGCCTCTTCCCTGGTTGTAGAGCTAACCAGAGCAGAACACTGGGCCTCCTTTTCTCAGAAAGGCACTGTGCATCTCAGAGGATCGCCAGACCAACAGGGGCCCACACCACTGGGCCTCTGAACCGCACAGTAATGGTTCCCTTTGGATATTTTCTCCCAGGTGGGTATTTTAAGAGATTAAATAAATAGAGGCCCCAGAACTCAGTATAAGAGCTAATAAGTGAGAAAAACAGGATTCAAGCCAAGGCTAGTTCAATTCCTTCACATCTCTGACCTCCTCTTAGATTGCAGAAGCTACCTTCATCATGGCCAGCTATATGAACCACTGCTCTACAACTGTGAACCCACCCACCAACCTACCCGGAGCCTGCCAGCTGTGGGAACTGGATGGACAACAGTTCTTTTCTTCTGTTTCCTGTGCTACCAAGGGGCCAACGTTGCTGTGAATATTTCTCCTACCCG
Source organism: Macaca nemestrina (assembly GCF_043159975.1). Taxonomy (NCBI): domain Eukaryota; kingdom Metazoa; phylum Chordata; class Mammalia; order Primates; family Cercopithecidae; genus Macaca; species Macaca nemestrina. The sequence goes on along the minus strand of NC_092131.1, from coordinate 40,381,661 downwards.
ATTCCCCACTACCACTAGTGCCTCTGGATTTAGAGATATATATCCTAGGGTATGATACTACTGTGATGGGTCTAACAGCCCCCCACCACTGTTGTTCTGTGAAATGTGTATTTTAGTGTCTGTGAAGCCTTTATTCTCTAGGTGCCTTACAAGGTTTCAGGGCTCAACTTTTAAAAATCTAGACCCAGTGTTAAAACCACTTATTCCTTTTTTCGTAAGAAGAATGACTCTGGATGCTACCCGATTCTAGACATAGGGATGATACACTGTTACTGAGGGCATCAGTGCTGTAAGTTAAGGCTTTCTGCACTGATACTCTCAAGGAAGCTAATTTTCTTTTTGGTGGGGTGGGGGACACAGTCTCACTACGTTGCCCAGGCTGGAGTGCAAAGGCGTGATTTCGGCTCACTGCAACCTCTGCCTCCTGGGTTCAAGCAATTGTCCTGCCTCAGCCTCCTGAGTAGCTGGGATTACAGGTGTGTGCCACCATGCCCGGCTAATTTTTGTATTTTTAGTAGAGACGGGGTTTTACCATGTTGGCCAGGCTGGTCTCAAACTCCTGACCTCAGCTGATCCACCCACCTTGGCCTCTCAAAGTGCTGGGATTACAGACATGAGCCAACGTGCCCAGCCTGGAAGCTAATTTTTAAATATTGTATATGATCTTATTTATACTTGAAGTTTTCTGAACGTCGCTAAACAGGATAGGACTAAAATTTCCAATTCTCCTACACTGTCAGAAGCCTAGAACTCACTAAACTGGGCTGCCTTGCCCAAATGGGAAAGGTGCTGGCAGAGCTGGAGAAAAAAGAATAGACTCACTTTTCCCCATTATTGGTATGTAGGCATTGGTACAGCCCCTTCTGTGGCAGTCTTTGCAGGATAACATGCTATCCCTGCTAAGATTCAAGCTGTTTCCCTCACACTGGACTGTAGGCCAAACCCAGTACCACGCAATGTGCAAGCAAGGGCAGGGGGTAGGTCCGATCTGACCCCTCCCTGTCTCATTTTAATGACTGGACAGGGCTCGGTGAAGGCTGTGTTCACTATAGTGGGCCATCATCTGTTTCCTTGTTCTTGTAAAAGACCAAGCAAATGCACTCTGCTTTTTGCTGCTATAAGACTACCAAAAATGAGTCAGAAACACAGAAGACTATTTCAGGCATGTGGGCCTGGATATACTCCTTAAGACTTCTGGCAAACTTCTGCTGGGAATTAGTTTGAGGATGAGGATACGTATGTGACACTTGCCCTAGCCTACAAGTAGCAGGTAAAAGAAAGTTTCTTTCCTCCTTTGCTTTACTGATAATACCATAATCCCCCTCAATTCAGACCTTCTGACTGACTGCAGAGGAGACTAGACAGTCTCCTCTAGACAGGGTGTAGACACACCCTCCCTTAACAAAAACAAAATGAAAGAGTTCATACACTGATTTTCCAACATCTAAGAAACTGAGTTTTATTTCCTAGCTCTAAGGCAGCCTTACTATCTGTCAATAAAGTGCTGAAAACTGTATATTTAGCAGTAGCACCCAAAACCAAGCCCTTAATCCCAACAATGTGTGTATATTGTGCACAGCAAAAACTGCGAGGCTGGAACTAGTTTATCTGAACACCTCAGCTGCTGTAAGCTTCTCCTCTCTCACCCTATAAACTGACAAGCATGAGGAAAAAAGGAGCACATCCAAGTCTCTGCCTCTTTTACATGTACTTGACTGTGCAAGGCAAGTAGTTTTACAGCCATTTCTGTTCACACTTTTCACCCCAGGATTTGGGGATCTAGCTGAGACATTTCTACCTCGAACAAGTCACATGTACCACAGGTTCCTGAATAATTCCTGCAGGGCTGGTGACAGACATAACAGCTCTGGTTTTATAATATCTTGGGTGTCTCTAAGGCCAATAAGAATAACATTATCTACCCAGAGAGTTTAAAAGAAAAGTAGGAGTCCAAAGGAAGGGTAAACAAGAATGGAGCTGTGTTCACACTGAATTTGGGGTCAATCTATTTCCCCCACCCTCTCTCCTCCCCAACCCTTCAGGAATCCTCCTTTAGTTTATTAATTTTATACAGAAGAAACTGCCTTAGAAACAAAGGATTCGATAATTTGCTTATTTATTCTTTGTTAACATGAGAGTCCCGTGTCTGAAAACCAAAGTCAAATTTCTGTGTGGCCTTTTGTCTCATCCCTCTTGGCAAAAGTAGCTTTTGAACTGATTTAAAAAAATTGCTGAGTAACAGAAAAGTATTAATGTGCTTGATACCGTGACTGAAATACCATGATCTTGTTTGTCAATAAAAAGCAGCTATCTGTGAACCAGGTAACTGTGTGTTTTGGAAGATCTGTTTATTAAGAGTAAATAAGCCCTGTACAGAACACAGGCGCTAGGTTAACAGACTCACCTTTTGTAGGACATTACTTCCTGCTAACCAGTACGTGGAGGGCTTGTTTTTTTTTGTAACTTTACACGAGGGGTAATATTGGAAAATACACCTTTCTCAAGACATCTGACGTCAGTTTCCCATGGTTTTGCTTCACAAACATCAACAAAGTAAACCTGAACATGGTTAGCAATTTCACAAAGTGTTCCTTGCTGACATTACTTTTGACATACTGTGTCAAAATTCTTAAGGTCTCCCCTCCTTTGGTAAAGTAGGCAAAACCTTACAAGGAAAACAGTACAGTACACGGAAATACACTGAGTTAGATTTTCAGTCACCTGCTCTATGGCTCTGAGATGTACTACACCAATAATGGTTCCTAGGACTGTGTCCACCTGATGGTTTAGAGTACAGAAAACCAGCCCCTATGGTTTAAGAGTCATCTCCCATGGAAGACAATGCTGGCCTTCTGAACGCTGGGGCTCATGGGCTTGTTGATGTGGCTTTCTGGTGTGCCAGGATCTCCTGGCAGCTCCTGTATACTTCAATCAAGCAGTCCAGCCGGGGCTTAGCACTCTGAATTCCAAAGGGGAGAAATGCAGAGTCAAAGTGAACATAAGGGAGTACAGTGGAGATGCATCAACTTGCAACTTTTTTTTGAGACAGAGTTTTACTCTGTTGCCCAGGCTGGAGTGCAGTGGTACAATCTCGGCTCACTGCAACTTCTGCCTCCCAGGTTCAAGCAGTTCTCCTGCTTCAGCCTCCCAAGTAGCTGGGATTACAGGTGCTCGCCACCACACCCAGTGGCACAATCTCGGCTCACTGCAACCTCTGCATCCTGAGTTCAAATGATTCTTGTGTCTCAGCCTCCCGAGTAGCTGGAGTAGCTGGGACTACAGGCACGAACCACCATGCCCAGCTAATTTTTGTATTTTTAGTAGAGACAGGGTTTCACCATGTTGGCCAGGCTGCTCTTAAACTCCTGGCCTTAAGTGATCCGCCCACCTTGGCCTCCCAAAGTGCTGGGATTATAGGCTTGAGCCATGGTACTGGGCCCACATGCAACTTCAATCTCTCACCCACATCAAGGGGTATAAATGGCACAGCAGTGAGCTCAGGGAGTTAAGTTTAGGCCTCAGCACACCTTGCTGGGAAGAGTCCCAGCTAGGCTCACAGCCCACCTTGTGAATTGTGTGAAGTGGGAGATCAAATGATAGCTTTTTCATCTGTCTAAGTTTCATGAACTCCATCTCTAAGAGTAAGCAAAGAGGAAAAACAAAATGGACCCTTGAGAAATGTCACACGTTATAAAATAGCCCTCAAAGACAAGAAGGGCAGTTTAATATGTAAATATTGAAAAATGTTTTGTACAATGAAATGTAATAACCAAAATTAAAAGAAAAACCACAGAATGGGAAAAATATATGTGAAAGTATATTTAATAAAAGTATACTACCTAAAATATATAAAGATTGTTAAAAATATATAAAAACAGGTACAAATACATAATATTCAGATTCTTCTTGACTAATAGAGAAGATAGGTAGTTTAAAATAAGAGGAAATACTGATAGGTAATACAAGGAAATATGAAAAGCCTATCATTTAAAGAGATACAAATTTACCTATTTAAAATGCCTTTACCTACATATTAAGCTAAAAAAGCTAAATCCACTATTAGCCAGGATGGTAGAAAAAGAAGTACAAAAGCCCCAAAGTATGGTAATGTTGTCCAATCTCTGGAGCCCCATCTTAAACACTAGAAGTCTATAAAACTTTTCATAAGCTTTAATAAAATAATTTTTAATTATAATGCAAAATAATATTTTAGCTTAGCTATCTTAAATCCTTTGTGAAAAAGGTCAGTGAGGCATATTTATGTAACTATATACATAAATACGTGCATAAATACCTACCTCTAAAATAATTTACTTCGTAATTTATTATGTTTGTATAATTTATTATGTTTGTATAATTTTTGTTTTGTTTTTTGAGATGGATCTCTGTCACCCAGGCTGAGTACAGTGGCATGATCACAGCTCACTGCAGCCTTGACCTCCTGGGCTCAAGCAATCCTCCCACCTCAGCTTCCTGAGTAGCTGGGACCACAGATGTGTGCCACCACGCTCAGCTAATTTTGGTATTTTTTGTAGAGATGGGGGTTTTACCATGTTGCCCAGGCTGGTCTCGAACTCCTGAGCTCAAGCGATCTGCCTGCCTCAGCCTCCCAAAGTGTTGGGATTACAGGCGTGAGCCACTGCACCAGCTGATAAGTGGTTTTTTTTTTTGTAAGAGCAAAACAAAAAACTCCAGGCAGGATTTTAAAAGGTGGCAAGAGTGGCTAAATAAACTGACATTTCAATATATTATACAATATAGTTATTTAAAATAATAAATATAATGGCCTTTGTAGGACACATACATATTATTTACAAAGCAAGACACACAATAGCATACAATGTGAGATCAATGACTTCTATCTAAAAAACTGTACATTAGTAGACTGACAGAGTCAAAGTAGATGAATAGTGATTTGTAGGCAGAGGTTGCTATATATTTGATTGTGCTCTTTAAAATGTGCATGAGGCCAGGTGTGCTGGCTCATGCTTATAATCCCTACACTTTGGGAGGCTGAGGCAGGAGAATGGCTTGAACTCAGGAGTTCAAGATCAGCCTAGGCAATATGGCAAGACCTCATCTCTACTAAAAAGAAAAAAAAAAGTTAGCCAGGTGTGGTGGTACACACCTGTAGTCCCAAGTACTCAGGAGACTGAGGCAGGAGGATTTCTTGAGCCTAGGAGGTGGGGGCTGCAATGAGTGACGATCACACCACTGCACGCCAGCCTAGGTGACAAAGTGAGACTCTGTCTCATAAAATAAAATAAAATAAAATAATAAAATATGCAGGAATAAGGCCGGGCGCGGTGGCTCAAGCCTGTAATCCCAGCACTTTGGGAGGCCGAGACGGGCGGATCACGAGGTCAGGAGATCGAGACCATCCTGGCTGACACAGTGAAACCCCGTCTCTACTAAAAAATACAAAAAAACTAGCCGGGCGAGGTGGCGGGCGCCTGTAGTCCCAGCTACTCGGGAGGCTGAGGCAGGAGAATGGCGTGAACCCGGGAGGCGGAGCTTGCAGTGAGCCAAGATCACGCCACTGCACTCCAGCCTGGGCGGCAGAGCGAGACTCTGTCTCAAAAAAAAAAATAAATAAATAAATAAAAAATAAAAAAAATTAAAAAAAAATAAAATATGCAGGAATAATATTTTTAAGGACTATATTTGCCTCAGAGAGGAACTTCTCAAATAACTGAAATCCTAATTATCACTCAAAACAGCTGTCAGGTGTCTTCCAATACTCTGAAAAAAGGAATTTACATTCCTACTGAAAAGGTTGAGGATTAATTGGACAACGGTAAAAGTGTTCTATGCTCACCTGGAAGACAGGTACTACTTGGGATATCCTATGTGGTTCCACTGGATCCTTCAATAAGATGCAGAGGTAGTAAATCACCTTCTGCTGTAAGAAAATAAATCAAATAGCAAAGTCTAAGTGAAACTCATTTTGCATTCTTTTTTTCTTTTTCTTTTTCTTTTTTTGAGACAGAGTCTCACTCTGTTGCCCAAGCTGGAGTACAGTGGTGCAATCTTGGCTCACTGCAACCTCCACCTCCCAGGTTCAAGCAATTCTCCTGCCTCAGCCTCCCAAGTAGCTGGGATTACAGGTGCTTGCCACCATGCCTGGCTAATTTTTTGTATTTTCAGTAGAGATGGGGTTTCACCATGTTGGCCAGGCTGGTCTGGAACTCCCGACCTCAGGTGATCCACCCGCCTTGGCCTCCCAAAGTGCTGGGATTACAGGCGTGAGCCACTGCGCCTGGCCACATTCTTTTTTTCTAAGGTAAGGCTCAACGCTTTTTCACAAATGGTTAAGTAGTAGAACACTTGATAGCTTTTGAAGTGGGAGAAAAGTATATTCTTGTTCTTTAAATGAAAAAAGACAGGGCCAGGCATAGTGGCTCAAACCTGTAAACTGAACACTTGGGGAGGCCACAGCAGGAGGAGGGCTTGAGCCCAGGAATTCAAGACCAGCTTAGGCAACATAGTGAGGCTCCATCTCTACAAAAAATAGAAAAAACGAGCTAAGCATGGTGGTGCGTGCCTGTAGTCCCAGCTACTCAGGAGGCTGAGGTGGGAGGATGGCTTGAGCCTGGGAAGTTGGGGCTGCAGTGAGCTGTGATTAAGCCACTACACTCCAGCCTGGGTAACAGACAGGGTCTCACAAAAAAAGAAAAAAGAAAGAAAGAGAAGGAAAAAATGCCAGTGATAATTTTGGAGTTGGTCTTGAAGATAAAGTTGAAATACTAATTCTCTATCCATGAAAACCTGCTGCATCTCTTTAAAAATAAGGAGATTTACCTTTTACATATAAGTCTCACTTTTATGGTTTATAGACATGCCAGTCAAAAAGAAAACTCTAGTACTATAAGTACTAGAGCAGAGGATCTTCATGTTTAATTCTGTGACATCAAGTACTTTAGGTATTAAGGCTCAGTATAGATCTGGGAACACCCCATGGGCTGGCTACCTCCTCCAGAGAGGACTGTAATACTACCTTTCAAATACTTACCATGTAGATAGCCTCATTGATGACAATATCCTTGACCTTGCCCATTTCTATGAAGGTAGTGCTTTCTTTGCCTGAAGCATAAGATGAAGTCATCTGAATGCCAAGGGAATCAATGATTAACAGAGTCTCCTGATCAATCTTCACAAAATGGAGATAACCAAGCAGACCTAAGAGGGTGATGAAGATGGCAGCAGAGAGGATCATGCTGTTCTGAAGAGAGAGCCAGACACAGGCAGTAAGATTACCAAGTGGTACCAGTCAACTCCAGGCAAAGAGGAAAAAAGCCTTTCTTCTCTTGTCAGATGAGGGGAACACGCATGGAGGAAAAGGAAATTGCTTTTATTTGGGTTCTGAGGTGCTATAAAAGTATACAGTGAAACAGATCCAGACAACAAATGGATAGGTCTGGGGAAAACCTCCATCAGTAAAATGTCCACCATCATCACAGCAATCTCAGAAACTATTTTTCCAAAATTCCAAATTAAGGGCCCAAATCAACTGAATGCAGTAGCTTGCACCTGTAATTCCAGCTACTAGGGAGACTGAGGCAGGAGGATCACTTGAGCCCAGGAATTTGAGGGTGCAGTGAGCTATGATCATACAACTGCACTCTAGCTTGGGTACCAGAATATGACACTGTATCTTTAAAAAAAGAAAGGACCCAGCCAGGCGTAGTGGCTCAAGCCTGTGATCCTAGCACTTCTGGAGGCCAAGGCAGGCGGATCACAAGATCAAGAGATTGAGACCATCCTGGCCAACATGGTGAAACCCCGTCTCTACTAAAAATACAAAAATTAGCTGGGCGTGTGGCATGCACCTCTAGTCCCAGCTACTCTGGAGGCTGAGGCAGGAGGATTACTTGAACCAGGGAGGTGGAGGTTGCAGTGAGCCGAGATCGCACCATTGCACTCCAGCCTGGGTGACAGAGACGTCTCCAAAAAAAAAAAAAAAAAAGGACCCCAAATCTTTTCCTTTCACACTCCCTCAGCAGAATACAGGAGGGAGCTATGTCCTGATAAACCCATGCAAATGCATTTAATATTGAGTTCTAGCACTCAAATGAAAAACTAAAATTAAAAAGTGTACTTAATACATCTATCAAGCATCAGAGCTTAGCCTAGCCTACCTTAAACGTGCTCAGAACACTTACATTAGCCTACAGTTGGGCAAATCATGTAACACAAAACCTGATTTTATAGTAACGTGTGGAAAATCTCACGTAATTTATTCAATGCTATACTTTAAAGTGAAAAACAATGTTTGTATGGGTACTTGCAGTATCGTGTGTATTGTTTCTGCATCATCCTAAAGTCAAAAAATCCTAAGTCAAACCATCATAAGTTGGGAACCATCTGTGTATATAGTGCAAAACCATAGACTGAACAATTATAAAGTGCTTAGTACAGTGTAGCAGATACTACAGCTTGCCTAATAAACGGCCACCCACCAACCCCAGTTGAACTGTGAGTGAATTATGATTGGTTCCCACCCCTTCTGCCAATGGCTGGTTTAAAAATGGGCATGTGACACAACTCTGGCCAATGAGATGTGAGGGGAGATCTGCTGGAGGGGCTTCCGGAAAACATGAATTCATCTTTAAAAATCTACAGAAGAGACGTTCCCTTCATCATGAGGTTTAGATACCTGGAACTACTATGGCCTCTGCCAGACCCAGTGGAGAGCTAGTAGAGGACAACTAGAGGACGCTAAGGGTGGAAATGCAGTTTCTGCACTTGGAGGACCAGGTGGAGGACAAGTAGGGCACACTAAGGGTGTCAGCAGTAAGATGACAAGAGCCGGAATCAAATGAGTTTCTGTGTGAACTCTGGAGCCCTCCTACCTTATGACTTCTTGTTAACAGAAAAGGTCCTGATCTCTTAAGGCTATTTTAGTTGTTCTGTGTTATTTACAGTTGACTAAGTGATGTGTTAAGGACTCAAAAAATGGTATATATTATTTATTCCCTTGATTCTAAGACAAATGTACAATCTTTAACATTTCTGAAGTTAAAATGTGTTGTCCTATTGGTGTGTGTTTCTTTCATGTGGCATTGTTTTATCTTTTTTCCCAGAAGCTTGCATTCATTCATTCATTCATTCATTCATTCATTCATTCATTCGAGACAGAGTTTCGCTCATGTTTCCCTGACTGGAGTGCAGTGGTGTGATCTTGGCTCATCGCAACCTCCACCTCTTGGGTTCAAGCGATTCTCCAGCCTCAGCCTCCCTAGTAACTGGGATTACAGGCACCCGCCACCACGCCCAGCTAATTTTTTTTTGTATTTTTAGTAGAGACGGGGTTTCACTATGTTGGCCCGGCTGGTCTCGAACTCCTGACCTCAGGTGATCCACCCGCCTCAACCTCCCAAAGTGCTGGGATTACAGGCGTGAGCCATTGCACCTGGCAAAGCTATGACTTAGAAGGCTGGCACAGGGAAAAAAATATTGATGACCTAGAATCAAAGAAATTTTGTAATTTTGGACTGCAATCCTTGAGGGCAGGGAGTATCTTATTATTCTTTGCACTGACAAGACACTCTCCTTTATCTACCTCTAGTCAGGTTCCTCTAAGCTCTCTAGGCCCGGACCTTGACACCTCTGTTGGGCCTGCACTACCCACCTAGTTGTAGCAAGAATCTTGCTGAATCAGTTTAGAAAGAACTCCCACCCTTGGTATTTGATCAGCCTGGCCTGCCTTCAGCAAGAATCCTGTCAAGTCAGTTTAGCCAGAATCCCACCTTGCCCCTGATGTTTCCTTTGGGTAATTTTCTATCCACTGACTCCCACCCTGCTCCTTGGCTATAAATCTCCAGTTTTCCATGCTGTATTAGGAACTGAGGAAATTTGGAATTCTATACTGAAGTCTCTTTTCCCCTACTGTAGTAGTTCCTGAATAAAACCTGGTTTTTTACCACTTCAACCACTCACTAGCTCTGGTTTTCTTTGATGGTCTCTTTCTACTTCTTTATATTTAACCCATAGTGTTAGATCAGGGATCTGCAAATTATTTGGGCCTGTGGTCTGGTTTTGTCTGGCCCATCTCAAGCAAAGAATGATTTTTAAGTTTTCACAGGGTTGTAGAAAGAAAGAAAAGAATATTGTGAGACAGACCCCACAGAACCTGCTATATTTACTATCTAGTCTTTTAATGAAAATGTTTGGGCCAGGCATTGTGGCTCACGCCTATAATCCCAACACTTTGGGAGGCCAACGCTGGGGGAATCGCTTGAGGCCAGGAGTTCAAGACCACCCTGGGCAACCTAGTGAGACCCTGTCTCTACAAAAAATACAAAAATTAGCCAGGTGTGGTGGCACATGTCTGTAGTCCTAGCTACTCAGGAGGCTGAGATAAGAGGATCGCTTGAGTACAGGAAACTGAGGCTGCAGTGAGGGGTATTCGTACCACTACACTCCAGCTTGAGCAACAGAGTGAGAAACTGTCTCAAAAAAAGGAAAGAAAGAAAAAGTTTGCTTATCTCTGTGCTAGATAATTATTTGTTGATCGATGAATGGAGGATTCAGTACTGGGTCTCTGATGATCCAGAAAGATCTAATTTTGAGTTAATTAATTGCACTGAATAAGCATTATGAAGAATGGAGAGGAATACAATTCAGCCCTGACCCGTATAGATTTATTAAAGGCAAGATTAATACACAGAAAATATTCTGGAGGACACTCTGATACTGACTATAAGTGCCAAAGGAAAAGTTAAAAAAAAAAAAAAAAAAAGAAAGAAAAAGAAAAAGACATTAAAGCACACAAGAATATATCCCATCACATCCAAGGAACTAGGATTTAATTGGTGCAGGGGAGGTGGTGGTTAGTGACCAATATAATTAGTTGAAAGGGAAGGGGGAAGAACATTCCAGGTTGGAATAAACAAGGGAACAACCTGGAACTTTAATAGAACTGTGAACTTAAAAACAAGAAGGAATGTAGGGATGAAGAACAGTAAATCCTTAAGGATTTGATCATGTCAGCTTTCCAATAAGAGCAATCCATGCCCTACTATCTGCATTTTTTTCAACTTCATTTTACTGTGTAGAATTGAAACAATTCAATATTCATTTGGGTTGGGGTTAAGCTGTATGTTTGAATGAATTCCTTCAATCAGATTTCTTCTCATTCCAGATATTCATTACTCTCATAAGCAGTTCTGAATAGGAAAGGTAAGAAATTTTGGCACACAGAGCCCTTAGAAAGTATTGCAGTAGAGTTTAAAGGAAGATGTGGTCACTGAGTCCTGGGGTACTTGATAGGAGTAAGCAGAGTACACCAGGATGAGAGAGATAAGTACAGAAGGGACTTGGCACAAAAACAGATTTTTGTTTTTAAATTTTGCCTAAGATCAACTATACAATGGTATAAAGGAAAAGAAAGGGTCTCAGAGTCAGAAAGCCCTGGGTTGGAAGCCCAGATCTGCCATTTACTGCTTTGAGACTTTGGATAACTCACCCCTCTTTGTGAGCTTTGGTTTTCTTCGTTCTAGGGCTAAAGTAAGGAATTCAGTAAAGCATCTGGCACTCAGTGGGCATTTAATAAATATCTATTTCCTCCTCCTCACATGACCACACACATAGGCTATAAGAACTCAGGCTAGGCTGGGCGCGGTGGCTCACGCCTGTAATCCCAGCACTTTGGGAGGCCGAGGTGGGAGGATCACAAGGTCAGGAGATCGAGACCATCCTGGCTAACACAGTGAAACCCCGTCTCTACTAAAAATACAAAAAAAATTAGCCGGGTGTGGTGGCGGGTGCCTGTAGTCCCAGCTATTCAGGAGACTGAGGCAGGAGAATGGCGTGAACCCAGGAGGTGGAGCTTGCAGTGAGCCGAAATTGCGCCACTGCACTCCAGCCTGGGCAACAAAGCGAGACTCTGTCTCAAAAAAAAAAAAAAAAAAAAAGAACTCAGGCTAGTACTAAAATTCAACTATACTGTAAATTAAATTTTAGGGGGGCTATCAACTTAATCATTTTAACGGACTTATGAATAAACTTTTTTCTTTCTTTTTTTTTTTTTTTTGAGACAGAGTCTCCCTCTGTTGCCCAGGTGGAGTGCAGTGGCGTGATCTCAGCTCACTGCTACCTCCGCCTACCAGATTCAAGCAATTCTCCCGCCTCAGCCTCCCGAGTAGCTGGCACTACAAGCGTGAGCCACCACGCCCAGCTAATTTTTGTATTTTTCGTAAAGACGTGGTTTCACCATGTTGGCCAGGCTGGTATCGAACTCCTGACCTCAAGTGATCCGCCCGCCTCAGCATCCCAAAGTGCTGGGATTACAGGCGTGAGGTACATACAGCCCTTCGCCTGAACAAACATACAGTTTAGATACAGTTAGATACAGTTTCCTACAATTAGGGCAGTCTTAATTCTGCATATTTCTATGCTAAATTACCATGCTCTGAAACATGCTTTGACAGCAAAAAAGCTAATGGATGCAGTAATGGAAACAATATCCAAGTTACAGAAATAAATAGCCCTGCTGTACTTAGCTCTGATAAGATCACTTCTGGGAGAATACATTCAATTCAGGCACTACATATGAAACTAGAACTCATCCTGAAAAGGGCAACTGGGATAATTCTTTTTATTTGAGAGCTGTCACAAAGTTACTGCATTTAACCCTCACGATATCATGAAGCTGGTATGGCAGGCATGAATTCTATATTAGAGATGTAGAAAATTGAGGCTCAAAGAAAACAGGAATGAATCTGGAAATTGAGCACAGATATCACACACGTCCAAAATTTCATAATCCTTTAGAAAGTACTTGAAATTGGGGAAGGGTTTGGGAGGACGGAGGGTTAAAAAACTGCCTTGAAAAACAGAGATTAGGAAGAACTCTAACACTATCTATACACACGGATAAACACACACACTTGTGGAGGCAAAGACAGTTTGTGGAAGTCTACATAAAGTATTGTTAGCAGTACTACTTTGAGGAGCAGAAGTGATGGACAAGGAAGACTCACTTAAGAGTTCCCTGAACTCCTGGAATTAAATTACTGCGCGCCTATACTACATAGAACACATGGAAGTTAAAGTTTTATACCGTCGTGCAAGAACTAGATGTGTGCTGAGTGAACCCACCGAGCAGAGCACAGCCACGGAGAGGGAAGGTACTGTCCAGGAGCACACACTTCACTAAACGTCATTTAAAGAGCTGTCCAGCAGCGGAATGTCGTCCCCAGAACCCGTGAGTTCCCGCCCTTCTGTTCTATCATTGTAGGAGGGGCCGACCAGAGGTCCGGGCTCGACCAAAGATCCCAAAGACCCTCCCAAAGCCGAACCCCCTCCTTCGACCGCGGGGAGGGGCCGACTTGCCCTTACCTCGCAGAGGGTGAAGAGTCCGTAGGCCGCCAGCCACACCGTGCAGGTGACAGCGGTGAGCGAACGCAGCGAGAGCCGAGGGCAGCTGAGGCAGAATTCCCGGCAGGACGGGGAGTAGTAGCGGCGCTGCAGGGCCAGGCGGCCGCCGCAGATATCCGAAAAGCTCCGCTCATCCTCCATGATGCCCCGACTCGGCCGCCAGCACCGCACCGCGCGGCGCTCCACAGCGATCGCCCGCCCTAGGCGTCTCGCCCGCTCCAGACCCGCTTCCGGCAGCCGCGTCACCATGCCCCGCCCTAAGCCTGCGCAGCCTCAGTTGCGCGCCGAGAACCCTGTGTGGGGCTGATGACTGTGCGTTCGTCCGGGCCGGCCTTGACCCGGCTTCTGTGATTGTCTTCGAACAAAGCCCGTCGGGGGCAATAGTTCAGCGGACGGATTAAAACCGTTTTTAGACCGGGCGCGTTGGCTCCCGCCTGTAGTCCAGCACTTTGAGAGGCCAAGGTGGGAGGATCGCTTGAGCCTGGGAGGTCGAGGTTGCAGTGAGCCGAGATCATGCCACTGCTCTCTAATCTGTGCGGCAGAGCAAGACCCTGTCTAAAAACAAGCAAATCCACAGTTTGTTTTTTGTTTTTGTTTTGAGATGGAATGGCGCGAACTCGGCTCACTGCAACCTCCGTCCCCCGGGTTCAAGCGATTATCCTGCCTCAGCCTTCTGAGTAGCTGGGATTACAGGCGTGCGCCACCATGCCCGGCTGATTTTTGGGTTTTTAGTAGAGACGGGGTTTCACCATATTGGCCAGGTTGGTCTCGAACTCCTGACCCCAGGTGATCCGCCCGCCTCGGCCTCCCAAAGTACTGAGATTACAGGCGTGAGCCACCGCACCCAGCCCAAACCCACAGTTTTAATCACGCTTTTGCTTGGCAAGGTGATTTCTCTAAGCCGGAAAGACGCAAGAAGAGTCCACGGGTATTCATTCCACTTTTTTCCTGTGCCGGGTAGTTTGAGGTGCTGAGGATGCAGCAGTGAACGATGTTGATGACAGTCTCTGCCCTCAAGTAGCTTCCTTTCTAGTAGGAGACAATATGGAAATAACTTGAGAATATTGTTGGCAATACTATGCTGACTGGCAGGGATTGACTGAGGACTTTACATAGGGCAGTCATGGGAAGTCTCTAAGAGGACACTGGAGTTACAAAGGGTGAGGAACCAGACAGGACTGAAGGAGCTCTGGAGGAGGAATTTGCCAGAAAGGAAGACCAGGAAAGACAAACCCCTCGAAATTGGAACAAACTTGGCTTAATGAAATAATCAAAAGGCCAGAAAGGTTGATATGTGAGGAAAACAGTTGGAAATGGGGGAGGTAGGTAGGGGTCAGATCCAAGAGGGTCTTGTACGGAGTTTGGATTTCACTGCCTGAGAGTTCTGTCTCCCAAATGACTGCTTGGACCGTGGTAGACAGGCAAGACCTGGCTGGGAATTAAGTAGGAGCGGGAGATGCAGATGGAATTGATAATAAAATTACTGAACTCATGCGTAATAGTGGTGTATGGGTTCCATTTTTACTTCTGATGTGACCCAGGATTGGCTGTGTGGACTGTCAAAACACTGGTGATGGGCTGCGTGTAGTGGCTCATGACTGTAATCTCACACTTTGGGAGGCTGAGGAGGGCAGATCACTTGGGTCAGGAGTTCAAGATCAGCCTAGCCAACATGGTGAAACCCCATCTCTACTAAAAATACAAAAAAAAATTAGCTGGGCATGGTGGAGCGTCCCTCCCCTAACACATGGAGGTTACAGTTTGACATGAGATTTGGGTAGGCACACAGAGCCAAACCACATCACCCCTTTTACTATTGCATATATCATGTGTTTTATAATTTAAAAAGTGATATTTGCTTATTGTGGAAAATTTGAAAAATACAGAAAAGAAAAAAATGTAAACCACCCATATTTCCATCACTCAGATATAAGTACTGTTAATGTTTTGGGGAAGCCTGTAGTCCTGGAGTTCTTAACTTGGGCTCCATGGATAGAATCAGTGTGTCATTTTTAGTTTCATTAACTTCTAATTAAAATTTAACATTTCTTTTGATTATTAATATAGGCAACAAACTAGTATTAGAGCTTGTGATTTTTGTCACTGACAGAAATCACAGATATTTTCTTTTCACAATAATTGTTTCAAAATATCATTTCTAGTCATTGCTACTTCAGAATTGCAGTAATTATTAAAGGCATCACTAGCTATTATTATTTAATGTGTCAATAAAGAGAAACATCACTGTAACACGTTTTTAAAATATTTTGATAACCATATTTTAATATAGTTGATTTTCTTAGAAGTCCTATGTAGTTATACATTTTAAAGTATTATTATAATAAGGGGTCCATTCGTTTCACCAGACTTCCAGAGGGTCTACAATACGAAAGGTACCTGTACAGGCTAAGAAGTTTCTTTTCTTTTTCTTTCTTCCTGGTTTTTTTTTCTTTTTTTCTTTTTCTTTTTTTTTTTTTTTTTTTTTTTTTTTTGAGACAAGGTCTTGCTCTGTCACCCAAAGTTGAGTGCTGCAGTGGTACAGTCACGGCTCACTACAGTCTCAACTTCCTGGGCTCAAGAGATCCTCCCACCTCAGCCCCCCAAGTATCTAGGGCTATAGGCACACTTTACCACATCAGGCTAATTTTTGCATGTTTTGTAGAGATGGCATCTCACTATGTTTCCCAGGCTATTTTCAAACTCCTGGGCTCAGTTGATCCTTCGGCCTCAGCCTCCCAAAGAGTTGGAATTACAGGCATGAGTCACCATGCCCAGCAGGCCAAGAAGTTTTACAATTATAGAGTCATAGAAAGAAAAAGGCCAAATGTACTTAATTTTTAAAAAATATTCAATTATTAGGAATAAATACTGTGGTAATACAAGATCTCTAAAATTCTTTTTCTTTTTAGAGAGAGGGTCTTGCTCTGTTACTCAGGCTGGAGTGTAGTGGTATAATCATAACTCATTGTAACCTTGAATGCCTGGGTTCAAGCATTCCTCTTGCCTTGGCCTCCTAAAACGCTGGGATTGCAAGCGTGAACCACTGTGCCCAGTCACTAAAATCCTTATTACTACTTTGTGGGTTTTTTTGTTTGTTTGTTTGAGAAGGAGTTTTGCTCTTGTTGCCCAGGCTGGAGTGCAATAGCACAATCTCAGCTCACCACAACCTCCGCATCTCAGGTTCAAGCGATTCTCCTGCTAAGCTCAGCCTCCCAAGCAGCTGGGATTATAGGCATGCGCCACCATGCCCGGCTAATTTTCTGTTTTTAGTAGGGACGGGGTTTCTCCATGTTGGTCAGGCTGGTCTCAAACTCCTGACCTCAGGTGATCTGCCCACCTTGACCTCTCAAAGTGCTGGGATTACAGGCACAAGGGTTTTAGCTTTCTTACTGGGATGAATAGGCAAAGGTATGTCTGTTCCACCTTTCAGAAGTGGAAGTCTCCTCATCTGTCCATTTAAGGAAATTTTTTAAATTGAGGTATATCCTCCAAGCAGTAAAACACAGTCTGTGACTTACTTTTCCATACTCTAATGGTGTCTTTTGATGAACAGAGGTTTTAATTTTCATAAAGTCCAATTTATCAGTCTTGTCTTTTATGGCTAGTGTACAATATTTTGTCTGGTTTAGGAAGCTTTGCCTGTCTTGTGGGCATGGTGGCTCATGCCTGTAATCCCAGCACTTTGAGAGACTGAGCAAGGAAGATTGTTTGAGCTCAGGAGTTCCACACCACGCTGGGCAACATAGCGAGACTCTGACTCTACCAAAAAAAAAAAAAAAAAAAAATCTGCTCATGGTGGCCCAGCTACTAGGTACTAGGGAGGCTCAGGCAGAAGGGTTGCTTGAGCCTAGGGGGTCGAGGCTGCAGTAAGCTATGATCAAGCCACTGCATTCCAGCCTGGGTGACAGAGTAAGACCCTGTGTCAAAGAAAAAACAAAAACAAAAAAAAACTTTGCCTATCTTTCTTTCCCTAGAAGCGTAATTATATTACCTTTCATAATTAAGCCAATGATCCATTTTGAACTAATTTTTGTTTGTAGAGGTTAAGGGTAATTTTTCTTCCCAGCATCATGTGTTGAAAAGACTACCTTTCCCCCCAGTTGTGATGGTGCCTTTGTTGTAAATAGGCAACCACATATTTGTTGATCTATTTCCACACCGTCTATTATGTTCTGTTGTTCTATTTTGTCTTCCCTTATGCTAATAGCAACCTGTCTCAATTACTGTAGCTCTACAGTAGGTCTTGATTTCTCATTCTGTTAAGTCTTTCCATTTTGTACCTTTTCTTCAAAATTGTATTGGCTATTATAGGGCTTCTGTATTTTCACCAAAAATTTTGCTTGGATTGTACTGAATCTATTAGTCAATTTAAGGGAGAATTGACATCTTAACTATGCCACATGTTCCAATCCATGAACCTGGCATCTCTCCATTTATTGAAGTCTTCTCTAATTTCTTTTAGCAATGCTTAACAATTATTTGCACATCTTTCATTAGACTTCATTTGTAGGTATTTGATGTTTTCTGATATTCTTATAAATGATGTACGTTAAAAATTTTATTACCTCTCCGTTTTTATTTATTTTTAGAGACAGCATCTCACTCTGTCACCCAGGCTAGAGTCCATTGGCACAAATATCAGCTCACTATAACTTCAAATTCCTGGGCTCAAGGTATTCTCCCACCTTGGCCTCCCAAAGTGCTGGGCTTACAGACATGAGCCATTGTGCCCAGCCTTGCCACTCTCTTTTTAGTAAGGTATGTTTGGTATTTACCTAACATCAAATTGAAATTTTATAAAACAAAATACATCCATAATCCTGCCACCTAAGTATTCTTTACAAAAGCTCCTATGTCATATAAAATTTGTATTAAATAAATTTATATGCTTCTCTCATATTAATTTTTTTTATACATAGTCTCGCTGTGTTACCCAGGCTGGAGTGCAGTGGCGCAATCTTGGCTCACTGCAACCTCCACCTCCTGGGCTCAAGTAATCCTCCTGCCTCAGCCTCCCCAGTAGCTGGGACTACAGGTGCGCACCACCATGTCAGGCTAATTTTTGTATTTTTAATAGAGGCGAGGTTTCACCATGTTACCCAGGTCAGTCTCAAGCAACCTGCCTGCCTCGGCCTCCTAAAGTGCTGGGATTGCAGGTGTCAGCCACTGTACCTAGCTGATTAATATGTTTTCTTGTATACTTTTTCTCATGTTGATGTGTGCTTTGTTGTCAGCCATTAACCTAGCAATGAAAAGAAAAAATACTTATTTTTCCCCGACATTAATCTACCATAGTTTGCTTACTGTCACCCTGTTGTTCTAATAGCTAGTGAAAATGGCTAGTAATTGTTACAAGTAAGGACAAATGACAATGGGAACAAAATAGAAGAAAGGAAACATAGAAAGAAATCTATTGGCAGAATCTGATATAGCGCAGAAAGTAGTGTTGTTGTTGTTGTTGTTTTTCATGAAGTCACATCTCCATCTTGTGACTTTCTAAAACAGTAGAGCTTAGTATTTTCAACTTTAGGAACACACCTGGCTTTTATGTGGACTGTTTCTCTTCCCTTGTAATATCAGGATACTTTTTGTTCTTGTGCACTAAAGGTTTTTGAATGTACTAAACCAAGCTTGTGAGAAAGTTTAGATAAAAGATGGATCTAATTTGATGGGCATAGGTTTTACAAATAGGTTCAATTAGACTATAACAGCCTCAGCTCAGTTTCATGATTTTGATCAAGCCACAACTGTGTAGGCTTGGAAATAAGTTACCTTTATGTAACTATTTTTTAATGAAGATTTCAAAGGAAAGGTTCTCTGGTTTTTGTTGGTTTTTTGTTGTTGTCGTTTTTGAGATGGAGTTTCGCTCTTGTTGCTCAGGCTGGAGTGCAGTGGTGTGATCTTGGCTCACTGCAACCTCCGCCTTCCGGTCTCAAGCGATTCTCCTGCCTCAGCCTCCCGAATAGCTGGGACTACAGGCACGCACCACCACACCCAGCTAATTTGTTGTATTTTTTAGTAGAGACGGAGGTTTCACCATCTTTGCCAGGATGGTCTCGATCTCTTGACCTCGTGATCTTGTGATCTGCCCACCTTGGCCTCCCAAAGTGCTGGGATTACAGGCGTGAGCCACCCTGCATGGCCAAGAGCTCTGAGTTTTAAAAACCCTGATATATTGAAAGTGTGGGCGGTAAACCAGCAGCAGTGGCTCGGTGCTTGTTCGAAATGCAGATTCTTGGGTCTCACACCAAACCTATAGACTCAGAATCTGAGTTTTAGCAAAATTCTCAGGTGATACTCTTAGACATTAAAATTTGAGAAGTACTGAAAGATGTAACTCTTAATACTGGATTCTCTACCCTGCTGCATAGTACAATCAGCTGGGGAGCTTTTAAAAACTACTACACCTGGGTCCATCCCAGGTAATTAAATCAGAATGGGCAGTGAGGGAAGGAGAACATGAACATGAGTTTTGTTTGTTTGTTTTTGTTTTTGTTTTTTGAGACGGAGTCTCGCTCTGTCACCAGGCTGGAGTGCAGTGGCGTGATATCGGCTCACGGCAACCTCCGCCTCCCAGGTTCCAGAGATTCTCCTACCTCAGCCTCCCAAGAAGCCAGGACTACAGCCGCCTGCCACCAGGGCCAGCTAATGTTTGTATTTTAGTAGAGACGGGGTTTCACCATGTTGGCCAGGATAGTCTTGATCTCTTGACCTCGTGATCCACCCGCCTCTGCTTCCCAAAGTGCTGGAATTACAGGCGTGAGCCACCACGCCCAACCTGGACATGAGTATTTTTAAAAAGCTCCCAAGTTATTTTTAGGGAGCTGCCAGAGTTAAGCACTCTTGGGAGGAAATCTTTCCCTCTGCCATCCTAGGCTCTAATGTTAGAGGCCTGTGAATTAACTGACAATAGACTTTAATAGGAGAAAACGTTAATTTACCTACTGGGGTGTTGTGTAGTACAGTGTAACTCTGAATAGTCAGAGATAAAGGTATCCAGATAAAGGTATCCTTTGTATTTGTCGATTCCGCATCCATGAATTCAACCAACCAAGGGTGGAAAATATTCAGAGAGCTGGTTTGGTGGCTCACGCCTGTAATCTCAGCACTTTGGGAGGCTGAGACAGGAGGATTGCTTGAGCCCAGGAGTTTGAGACCAGCCTGGGCAACAAAGTGAAACCCCTGTCTCTACAAAAAATCAAAAAAATTAGCTGGGTGTTGTGGCACGTGCCTACTGTCCCAGCTACACGGAAGGTGGAGGCAGCAGGATCCCTTGAGCCCAGGATGACAAGGCTGCAGTGAGCCATGTTCATGCCAATGCACTCCAGCCTGGGTGAGACCCTGTCTCGAAAATAAAAAAGAAAAAGAGAAAAAAATAATGTCTGTACTGAACTTGCGTAGACTTTTTTCTTGCCATCATTCCCTGAACAATACAGGATAATGGCTATTTACATATAATGTATATTGTATTAGGTATAAGAAGTAGACTAGAGATGATTTAAAGTATACAGGAGGATTGCATAGGCTATATGCAAACACGATGCCATTTTATATCGGGAACTTAAGCGTCTGTAGATTTTGGTATCTGAGGGAGGTCCTGGAACCAATCCCCAACTAATATAGAGGGACAACTGTATATATCACCTTAAACAAAAGGAGGGAGGTTTAGGGCTTCAGTGGGAATATATGGAAGGTTCTACTGGGTTTTTTGATACTGAATGATGCTGAATTAGGACTTTCTAGTGCTAAGTCTCAGTCTTTTCCCAATCAGGAAACTTCCTCACAGGAAACCTCAGAAATTTATTTGTCACAGTCCTGGAGGCTGGGAAGTCCAGGATCATGTTGCCTGCAAATTTGGTGTCTGGTGATAGCCCGTTTCACAGATGACACATTCTTGCTGTGTCCTCACATGATACAAGGGGCAAGGCAGCTCTCTGGGCACTTTTTTACAAGAGCATGGAATAGAAAACAACAAAACAAAACACAAACAGTTTCATTCTCCTGTTGTTTCTTACAACACGGAAAACTTCTGTGACCAAGTGTGTGGGGGGGTTTCCTCATACACCAAGCAAGCAATTCTGACACTGTCCACTTGGAAGTCACGTCAGATCCTACAGAACTTGTCAACAGTTCAGTCCCACAAAAGCACCCCCGACTTGAGACATCAATCGCAAGCCCAAGCTTCTGGAACTTCCCACCAACCAGCTATTAATTGGCATTCCCACAAGGCTCCTTTTGGGTTCAGTTAATTTCCTATAAACTCTGTCTTTGCTGCAACTCCCGCTGTTCTCAGTGGTTTTTTTCAGGGCAGCAGGCAAGAAGAACCGGTCAGGCTGTGACACCTGTGCCACTGCTCATGAAGGCTCACAGAACTCAGGGAAACACTTTACTTATGCTTACTGGTTTATTATAATGCGTATTTTAAAGGATACAAATGAATAGCCAGATGAAGAGATACATAGAGGGAAGTCTGGGAAGGTCCTGAGTTCAGGCGCTTTTGTCCCATGGAGTTGGGGTGCACTGCCTTCCCTGTACCCCATATGTAGAAGTCCGCTGAACTCAGTCCTTTTGGGTTTATATATAGAGGCTTCATTGTGTAGGTCTGATTGATTAAATTACTGGTCATTGGTGGCCAACTCAGCCTTCAGCCCCTCTTCCCCTTCCTGAAGGTGTGTGTGTGTTGGGGGCGGGGTGGGGGTATGAATTTCAAGCCCCTGAGCACATGGTTTCTTCTCCTGGTAACCAGCCCCTAATCCTGTGGTTACCTAGGGACTTTACAAAACTCACCGCCTTAACATAAATTTAGGTGTGGTTGAAAGGGGCTCATTATAAATAACAAGAGCCTTTCACGTTTATTGCTCTAGAGTTGTTTCAGGAACCAAAGACAAAAGGCCAAATATTTTAACAAAACATATTCTTGAGGAGGAAAAGGCGAAGGGGATGGGGATCCGCTAGGGGCTGGCACTAACGGGACTGGTAGCTCCAGCTTTCAGAGTAGAGGAGTTTCTTGGCCCTGGAGAAAGGGCGAGTCCCAACAAGGCCCCTGGAAGTGCTGTGAGATTGAGAGGGACAGGCTTCCCTAGTGAGCCCGGTCCCTTCCTTTCGACCTTGGGAGGGACGAAGGGAATGAGGGGAGAAGAAGGGCCAACGGAGAAGGCAGAATGGCTAGTCAAGGGCCGCTTGGATGCTGCTTTTCCCCAGGGCTGCCTCCACTCCTGTGGTTGTTTCGAGGGTTGCCAGCCGGGGGCAGAGGCGCCAGCCTATGGTCCAGCACCATGCTGTTGAATGGCTATTCAAGGATCCACATTCCCTGAGAAACCACCTTTGCAGAATTTTAAGTAATGAAATATAACATGACTGACCCCATTTTGCTTCTAGTCTTGCAAACTAAATTGTTTTGGGGTTTTGTTGTTGTTTTGTTTTTGTATATTCTAGTGCAGAGACCAAGATAACTATAAGAGGAATTTAGTTTATAGCTAAACTTTGAGGCAAGGAGAACTGACCCCCCTCCTTGTTTGGAGATTGAAGCCACATTCATATGACATGGTTACAATTATGGTAGGGGTTTGAACTTTGCTGAAGAATTGTGGTAGGGGCTTGAACATAGTTAAAGAATGAGCTGCTATTGCTCCCTCTGTTTTCTGTAAGTTGCTTACTGCCCCAAAGTCACATAATGGGGGGCTCAAGATTGATAACTTCCTCAACTACTCCTATAGATGACCTCACTATTGTGAAACCTAAAGACCTGGTCTTGGACATCCTTTTCAGGTTTAGCATTTCAGTAGATCAAGAGAGGCCGCCTGGTCCTGAGACCACCCACGCTTCCTGGGAACTGACTCAGCTGTGCAAAGACAGTTTTAGAGGCCCCTGTGATTCTATCCCCAATCAATCAATTGTTTCAGTTCCCCAGCTCCCTGCCTCCCAAAGTACCCTTAAAAAACCCTAGCCTCCAAATTCTTGGAGAGAGAGATTTGAGAAATTTCTCCCTGTTTTCCTCACTTGGCTTGACCCTGCAATTATTAATTAAACTCTTTCTTTGCCACAACTTCTGCTGTTCTCAATTTTTTTTTTTTTCAGGGCAGCAGGCAAGAAGAACCCGTCAGACTGTGATACCTGTGCCACTTGCTCATGAAGGGCCACCAGCTGCTGGAGCCATACCTGATGGTGAGTGTGGACGAGGTGAATGTGGACCACACTAGCACCAAACCAACAAACCCATGTACAATGAGGAGCTCTACACTAATGCCACTGATGGCAGCCATCGTCCATGAGATGCCCCTGGGCTATGACCACTTCATGTAAACGTGTACCCTGTAATTATTTATTTATTTATTTATTGAGATGGAGTTTCACACTGTCGCCCAGGCTGGAGTGCAGTGGTGCCATCTTGGCTCATTGCAACCTCCACCTCCCAGCCAGGTTCAAGTGATTCTCCAGCCTCAGCCTCGCAAGTAGCTGGGACTACAGGCATGCGCCACCACATCTGGCTAATTTTTTTTTTTTTTTTTAAGTAGAGACGGGGTTTCACCATATTGGCCAGGCTGGTCTCGAACTCCTGAACTCAGGTGATCTGCCTGCCTCAGCCTCCCAAAGTGCTGGGAATACAGGCGTGAGCCACTGCACCTGGCCACATGTACCCTGTAATTCTATCGCTGGTAAAATGAGTTCTTTCCCTACTTTGTGTCAGCTGCAAAGAAAGAACAACCAATGGGAAAAACAAAAGGCAAGCAGGTTTTATTTCTGGCCATGAATAGAGAGCTCTTGCTCTAAAGCAATGTTCTGCAACCTTTTTGACAGCAGGAAGCAGTTTCATGGAAGACAATTTTTCCACAGACCAGGGTGTGGGGGATGGTTTTGGGATGATTTAAGTGCATTACATTTATTGTGCACTTTATTGCTATTATTATTACACTGCAATATATAATGAAATAATTATACAACTCACCATAATGTAGAATCAGTGGGAGCCCTGAGCTTGTTTTCCTGCAACTAAATGGCCCCATCTGTGGGTGATGGGAGACAGTGACAGATCATCAGGCATTAAATTCTCATAAGGAGTGTGCAACCTAGATCCCTCACATGCATAGTTCACAATAGGGTCCACGCTCCCAGGAGAATCTAATGCCGCTGCTGATCTGACAGGAGGCGGAGCTCAGGCAGTAATGCCAGCAATGGGGAGTGGCTGTAAATACCGATGAAGCTTCACTCGCTTGCTTGCCCACCTGCTACTCACCTCCTGCTATGCAACTTGGTTCCTAACAGGCCACAGGCCAGTACCAGTCAATGGCCCGGCGGTTGGGTACCCCTGCTCTAAAGACACCTTCTCCCAGAGCCATGGGAAACTGGGGAATTTTATGGAGTTAGATGTGGGAAGGGGAGGTATGTAAACACGTGCTGGGAGCCCAAGATCATCAACATGCATCTTCATACAATGCATGTTCATAAAATGGTGGGGATTTTCTTCTATGGGTGGGATTTTGATATTATAATGATATCTTAATGATCTAAAGGTAACAAGGAGCTTCCAGTTCTGGTTGGCACCAGTTTTGCACCAGCCTTTTCTTCCTCTGGTAATTGACGAAGGGTTCTGAAGCTCCTGTGGCTTCTCGGGCCATCTGGAGTTCTTTTAAGCAAAGTACCTTCAGATAAAAAGACTAGAAAAACACTGTTAAGGAAAAAAAAAATGAGCTTTCACAGCTGTTTATGGTTTAAGAAAATAGGAAATAGGCTGGGTGCGGTGGTTCACACCTGTAATCACAGCACTTTGGGAGGCCAAGGCAGGCAGATCACTGGAGGCCAGGAGTTCAAGACCAGCCTGGCCAATGTGGTGAGACCACCCCCTCCGCCATCTTACTAAAAACACATACAAAAAATTAGCCAGTCGTGGTGGCGTGCACCTGTAATCCCAGCTACTCGGGAGGCTGAGGCACAAGAATCTCTTGAACCCAGGAGGTGGAGGTTACAGGGAGCCGAGATCGCACCACTGCACGCCTGGGTGACAGAGGGAGACTCTGTCTCAAAAAATAAAGAAAATAATGAGCTTTCCCAGCTATATTTCTAGGGCTGCCCTGGTAGCAATTCCAGTGTGGACTAAAAGGAAGAAGCTGAGGCAAAATTAATGTAACTAGAGAATTTATTTGGACCAAGCTTGAGGATTGCAACACAGGAGCACAGATTCAAAAGATTGCTCTGAGCTTTTTTTTTTTTTTTTTTTCTTTTCACTGGGAGCGGCTGTGCACGGCCAGCATGGCCAACACCTTGAACATCTTACAAGGCTTGGTGAATCTGCAGCCAGAGGGGAAAGTAACTGTGGTCATAACCCTGATAGGGCAGGGCATGGTGGCTCTAGCCTGTAATCCCAGGTACTTAGGAGGCTGAGGTGAGAGGATTATCTGAGACCAGGAGTTCAAGACCAGCCTGAGCAACATGGTGAGATCCTGTCTCTAAAATAAAAATTAGCCAGGAGTGGTGGTGCATGCCTGTGCTTCCAGCTACTTGGAAGGCTGAGGTGGAGGATTTCTTGAGCCAGGAGTTCAAGGCTGCAGTGAGCTATGATCGTACCACTGCACTCCAGCTTGAGTGACAGAATGAGACCCTGTCTCCAAACCCAACCCCTCCCCACCAATAAAACAGATCAATGGAAACAAGATTATTCTCACATACCTGAGGCAGCCCACCTACTGCTCTTACTGCAGGAAGTTTATCTGGGGAGTATTTGGGAAACAGGGTTATCAATGCCAGGTGTGCACCTGTGTTGCCCATAAACACTGCCATCATGTAACCATTACAGTCTGTATTTGCCAAAACAATATTAACCAAGAAGATTCAAAGATTGCCAGAGGTTCAGAATCAACATCTCACACAAGTGCAGCATCCACAACTATAAATCACTACCACTTTTCAATCACTGTGGTGCCCTGCTTTGGGGGATAATGGGTCTTCATTTCTGAAGGCTCTAGTGTCATGTAAAACTTTGATGAAATAAATTTGTTATAATTTTCTTTTGGTTTTGTTTTCTTTTTTTGAGACACAGTCTCACTCTGTCACCCAGGCTAGAGTGCAGTGGCATGATCACAGTTCACTGCAGCCTCGATCTCTTAGGCTCAAGTGATCCTTCTGGCTCCTGTTTCCTGAGTAGCTGGGTCTATGGGTGCACACCACCACACCCAGCTAATTTTGTTTATTTTTTGTAGAGACAGGGCCTTGTTATGTTGTCCAGGCTGGTCCTGAATTCCTGGGCTCAAGCAATCTTCCTGCCTTGGCCTCCCGAAGTGCTAGCATTATAGGCATGAGCCACTGCACCTGGTTCTTTTCTCTTGTTAATCTGTCGTTTGCTATAGGAGTGGTGGCTGTTCCTTACGATGGATGAGGAAAGTTATCACATTTTTCTGCCACTACACTGCCTTTGAGAATTTGCAGTTTACCCTTCTGTGAGTCCCCTTGGATTTGCAGTAAACAAGGGTGTGCTAGAGCCTGCTCTTAGCAGCTTGCAATTTTTAGGATTTTGTGAGCCAGTTGTCAAACACAACCTTCATTAATAATCAGATTACAGTCTGGGTATGGTGGCTCATGCCTGTAATCTCAGCTTTGGGAGGCTGAGGCAAGGAGGATCGCTTGAGCCCACGAGTTTAAGACCAGTCTAGGCAGCATAATGAGAACCCCATCTCTCCAAAAAAAAAAAAAAAAAAGAAAGAAATTAGCTGGGTATGGTGGCGTGCACCTGTAGTCCCAGCTACTCAGGAGGCTGAGGTGGGAGGATTGCATGAGTCCAGGAGGTCAAGGTTGCTGTCAGCTGTGATTGTGCCACTGTACTCCAGCCTGTAATAATTTAACTACATAAATTATATTAAAACCAAAGATAATATAGACTCCAGACTTATCACTGCCTAATTATTTTACTATGTCTTCCTATTATTTATGTCCTTGAGGTTCTTTGTGTTGATTGTATCTGTATGGTAGAAATATTGTATAATGAGCACCTCTTCCCAACTCCATGTTCAGTGACATCACAATGGGAGCTCATAAATAGGAAGTATTCACACCACAGAAATCAGCAAACCTGACAATTGCATCTTACTTATTCCCACTCCCTCACAGTTCCCCACCCCACAACTCCCAGCAACCTATTAAGGGATAGAGTGTGTGTTGGCAGCCATGCAATTAAAGGAAAGAGGCCAAATCTCTAGAATTTCCTACAGAGGAAGAAGAAAAATGGAGCAAACTGGTTTAAACCTGAGGAGGGATCCTAGAGCGATGCACTAACGGTACAAGTTTTAAAGTAAATTTTTAAAATGTAACTCATTCTTTATGACTTTAGAATTTTATTTTTAAAAACAGATTTTTAAATTAAATGCCTATTTTGAAAATAAAAGGAGGTATTCATTTGGAACTTTGGGGTTTGTTTTTTGTTTTGCTTTGAGTTGCTGTTTTATGAACTTTGGGGTTGTAAAAATGAATTATAAGCAGTACATTGAGCTCCATAAAGACAGTGCCAGGGCAAGTGAGAGCCAGATGGGCACTGGGCGACTCTGTGCCTCGCTGAGGAAAAATGACTAAACATGGGCAAAGGAGATCTTAAGAAGCCAAGAGGCAAAATGCCATCATATGTGTTTTGTGTGCAAACTTGTCCGGAGGAGCATAAGAAGCAGCACCTAGATGCTTCACTCGACTTCTCAGAGTTTCCTAAGAAGTGCTCAGAGAGGTGGAAGACCATGTCTGCTAAAGAGAAAGGACAATTTGAAGCTATGGCAAGGGCGGACAAGGCCCGCTATGAAAGAGAAATTAAAACATATATCCCTCCTAAAGGGGAGACAAAAAAGTAGTTCAAGGATCCCAATGCACCTAAGAGGTCTCCTTCAGCCTTTTTCTTGTTCTGTTCCACATATGGCCCGAAAAAAGATTTGGATTTTTATTTGAGTATTTGCATATACATAATGAGGTATCATAGGATGGGATGCAACTTTAAACATGAAACTTATGTTCATATACACCTTATACACATATCCTGAAGGTGATTTTATAAAATATTTTAAATAATTTTGTTCATGAAACAAAGTTTTGACTGCATTATTTCATTTTTATTTTTATTTATTTATCTTTTGAGACAGGGTCCTCACTCTGTCACCCAGGCTGGAGTGCAGTGGTGCTATCTTGGCTCACTGCAACATCTACCTCCCTGGTTCAAACAATTCCCCTGCTTCAGCCTCCCAAGTAGCTGGGGTAACAGGCACACGCCATCACGCCTGACTAATTTTATTGTGTTTTTAGTAGAGATGGGGTTTCACCATGTTGGCCAGACTGGTCTCGAACTCCTGACCTCAGGCAATCCACCCACCTCGGCCTCCCAAAGTGCTGGGATTACAGGCGTGAGCCACCATGCCAGGCCCTGTTTTTATTTTCTTTAGAGACAGGGTCTGGCTCTGTCACCCAGGCTGCAGTGCAATGATGCAATCATGGCTCATAGGCATGAGCCACTGCACGCAGCCTTTTTTTTTTTCTTTTCTGTTTTTCTTTTTTTTTTTTTTTTTTTTTTTTTTTTGAGACGGAGTCTGGCTCTGTCGCCCAGGCTGGAGTGCAGTGGCCGGATCTCAGCTCACTGCAAGCTCCGCCTCCCGGGTTCACGCCATTCTCCTGCCTCAGCCTCCCGAGTAGCTGGGACTACAGGCGTCCGCCACCTCGCCCGGCTAGTTTTTTTTGTATTTTAGTAGAGACGGGGTTTCACCGTGTTAGCCAGGATGGTCTCGATCTCCTGACCTCGTGATCCGCCCGTCTCGGCCTCCCAAAGTGCTGGGATTACAGGCTTGAGCCACCGCGCCCGGCCCTTTCTTTTTTCTTTACTTTCTTTTTTTTTAAGACTAGTCAAGTGCAGTAGTGAGAAGGGGAGAAAAAATAGAACAAGGTGTTCCATCTGTAACTGACTGTGAACAATCTATTAAGGTAACTCACTACCTTCGGACCAAACTGACTGCATTTTGACTGGGACTGGTCACATGAGGTCCAGTATGGGATTTTCCACTTGTGTCATCATGTAGGTGCTGAAAATTTGGATTGGGATTTTAGATTTTTGGATTAAGGATGCTCAACCTGTATAACAATCTCCTGTTCACTTTCCCAGTGCATAATAAAGTGGAACTAGTAATTTATCTCTGACTAAACTATAGGTTGTGGAAAACCACTGAAAATGACATGCAGGATTAAAGTAGCACTTTGGAAAGGTCAGTCTGGTGATCCAGAGTAAATGCTCAAAAAGCAAGAGGTTTTTTTGTTTTGTGTTGTTGTTATTGTTTGTTTGTTCGTTTTTGAGACAGAGTTTCGCTCTTGTTGCCCAGGCTGGAGTGCAATGGCAGAATCTCAGCTCACCGCAACCTCCGCCTCCCAGGTTCAAGTGATTCTCTTGCCTCAGCCTCCTGAGTAGTTGGGATTACAGGCACCCGCCACCACGCCCAGCTTTTTGTATTTTTAGTAGAGACGGGGGTTTCTCCATGCTGGCCAGGCTGGTCTCAAACTCCCAACCTCAGGTGATCCACCCGCCTTGGCCTCCCAAAGTGCTGGGATTACAGGCGTGAGCCACCTCACCCAGTGGAAGCAAGAGGTTTTTGCAGTAGCACAGGAAGCCCTGAGGCAACCTGTGCCAGTATCAACTTCAGAAAACATAGTAAAAGGGAAAAAGTTGAATGTGGTGATGGGCAAGAAATACAAAAGTATCAACATAATTTCAGTGAACTGAACAAGTATGATGTATGTGACTGAATCCCTGACCACGCCCCCTCCCATTCCTGGAGGGCTTGTTAAAACATAGGTTACTGGTGCCCTGCCCCTGGAGTTACTGATTCTGTACATTTGGGGGTGGGGCCCAAGAATTTGCACTTCTAACAAGTATCTGGTGACCCATAACAGGTGCTCCAGAAGCAAGAAGTTTCTTGCTGCTTTTTATTTATTTTTGTTTTTGAGACAGGGTGTCACTCTGTCACCCAGGCTGAGGTACAGTGGTGTGATCATGGCTCACTGAAGCCTCGACTTCCTGGGCTCAAGAGATCCTCCCACTTTAGCCTCCCGAGTAGCTGGGGCCATAGGCACATGCCACCACACTCAGCTTTTTTTTTTTTTTTTTTTTTTTTTTAATCTCTAGTACAGTCAGCATCTCACTATGCTGCCCAGGCTGGTCTCAAACTCAGATCCTCTGCCTTGGCCTTCCAAAGTGCTCGAATTACAGGGGTGAGTCACCGTGTGCAGCCGGTTTCTTCTTGATGCTGTATCCAGGTGATGCTGATGCTGCTGGTCTGGGACCACACTTTTAGAACCACTGACTTACAGCAGTTATTTTGCTAAGGCCTCAAAGACAGCATTGTTAAACCAGCAGGGGGACACAGTACACAACAGAGCCTCTAAAAATAAAATGCCTTAAGGTACTAAAGCTCCTTTGGAGTTATGGTGTTGCCATGGAGACCTCTGAACTATTTTGGAAAGCAGTGTGTAAATTGACATCAGTTGAAATAAATTTCAGGTGTTTATGTAAAGAATTAATTTGGTAGAAATAATGTCTAGATTCGTGCATGCCATGGTGTGTTGGTTAAGAACTTGGAATGTGGAGTCAGCTCTGCCACTTACAAGCCATGTGGCTGTGGGAAAATTACTTACACCTTTGATCTTGTCTTCTTCGCTTTAAAAAGTAACCTGTGGTATAGAATTGGAGGGGTAAAGTTCTTGGAATGCTGAGTATTATTAAATTATTATTAGTTGTTAAAACTCTAAGTAGTTACTTAGTACTTTCAGCTCTTTAGCCTACCCCAAAATTAGAAATAGTCTAAATACGTTGCTATATTTACTTTTTAATAACCAGCGCTCCCGTTATTCAGGTAAAGAATTAAAAACATTTAGAAGTAATTTGCTTTGTAAATCCTAACCTCTTTCATTCAAAATACCTAAGGTAGACGGCTCTTTATAAACGTGCCCGGCTCAGAGAGCTCTCATCTATATTATATCTCCGAATCTAAATTTCACTGATGCCCAAAGTCTAAGAGTGTTTCGTGGGCGTTGAGCTTTGAGACAGAACGAAGATGGATGCTGGTTTTGACTAGGCAGGGCACTCACGTGGGGTCTGGTCAGACCAGGCCCGACCCAGCCAGCCCATTGGTAGAGTCAGCATCAGCCGGGCGTGAAGATTCGTGTTGATTCCTGCGTTCCGCCAAGTTCAGGAACCTGGCAGGGGCCGGCCGCCTCCCGCGAAGGGACACACCTGTTGGTCACCGCTCTTACTGGCCAGACCTGGATATTGGCCTTCTGGCGTCAGAGGCAGGGGCATGTCCCTGGCCGGAGAGCCCAGGCCAGCGTGGGGTGACGTCATCGAAGGCATGTCCCAGCCCTGCAGAGCGGTGGGCGGGGCCTGCGAAGGTGTGCCGGGGGCTGGTTGGAGGCGCGGGCGGCGGGGTCGGGGCGGGGACAATGTGGCGGTGACGTCACGGGGCGGGGCGGAGGCTGGAGCGAGTAGGTAGGCGCAGCGACCGGCGGTGGCGCTCACTCCCGGCTTCCAGCCGCCCTGAGCCTCTGCTTTGGAGATTCTCAGTGCCACGGATCATGTCCCTAAGGGGCAGCCTCTCGCGTCTCCTCCAGAAGCGAGTGCATTCCATCCTGAAGAAATCCGTCCACTCTGTGGCTGTGATAGGAGCCCCGTTCTCACAAGGGCAGGTGAGAACTGGCACCTGGCACCGCCGGGCAGGATCCTCCGCCCCCCAGAACCTGGAGAAGGCGGCGGTGGGATGCGGGGGACCGGGAGGCGAGGAGAGGATGGGGAGAAAAGGCGAGGGGAAGAGCTGGCGGGTTCCCGCGATTGGGCACCGTGGGAGCCTGTGGGACTTTCTCCGACAGAGGATGGAGAGGGAGGGAGGGGTGGAGGCCACCCTGTTTGGGATGAGGGCGAGTTTCTGCGGCCTCCCCAGAAAGACCGAGAAAACGGTGGATGCAGCTTGGGGTGATGGAGGGGAGAGAATGAGAGGGAGGATTCCTTGGAGGGGCTGGAGGAGGTGAAACTGGCCAGAATCCCCAGTGGAGAATCGATGGAGGAGGTTAAAGGGAGCGACCGAGGATTTAAGTCTTCTGGATCCATTCACTCAGAATGAGCTTTATTTAACTGGGAGGGAAATTGGAGCTGGCCTCTCCAGCGCGGGAGGCCGGGAGGAGCTGTTTTGTTCTCTTCAATGAAGGAAACCTGCAGTCGGGAGCGCTCAGTCTTCTAGAAGCCCGGTCTCTGGCCCCAGCCAGCCCCACACACGCCTAGTTCCCGGATCCTAACCTGGCTCAGCCTCTCCCGTCTTGGCTTGGGCAGCTGATGTGATTCCAACAATGGAGTTAGAAGGACAGTCATAGATGGAAGGGCTGATGCTGTCACAGGTTTTCAGAGGAACCTGCTGGGAACTAAGTGTACCAAAGTGGTTTTTTCAGTCATCTTCTCTAACTGTAATTTTTGTGATTGACAGAAAAGAAAAGGAGTGGAGCATGGTCCCGCTGCCATAAGAGAAGCTGGCTTGATGAAAAGGCTCTCCAGTCTGGGTAAGTGGTTAGATTTTTAGATATCAGTGCAGGACTAGTAATAGAGTATTTCAGAATCTTTTTCTCTGACATCCAGGAACCACACAGCTTTGTGTTTGGGAACAGTCTGCCACATCCGGCATCCTCCTTTGGATTCCATCTACAGCTTAAGATCTATCAAGGAGTCATCAGGGAAAGTCCTCGTGCAATAAAGAGTGTGTTGAAAGGCAAGGTGGTAGAGTGAGGCAAGGTCTGAACAGCTGCCAGTGAATGCAAGTGATGCTAAGAACACTAACTCCAGCTTCAACTGCATAGTCAACCTTTCCCCTTAAAATTCCATTTTCCTAACTCAATCTTGAGATGCTTATGATTTGTCAGTCTCACCAGTTTCCTGTCTTCAAATTATTTCCTCTCTAGGGTTAATATCTTTATTACTGGAAGCAGTAATATAGGTCTTATAGACTCATTGATCTTATAGAACTAATAGGCTTAGATCTGTGTTTTCCGAGTTCTTTTTTGTCTTTTTTTTTTTTGACATGGAGTCTTGTTCCATCACCTAGGCTGGAGTGCAATGGTGCAATCTTGGCTCACTGCAACCTCCACCTTCTGGGTTCAAGCGATTCTCCTCCCAAGTAGCTGGAATTACAGATGTGTGCCACTACACCTGGCTAATTTTTGTATTTTTAGTAGACATGGGGTTTCACCATGTTGGTCAGGCCGGTCTTGAACTCCTGATCTCAGGTGATCCGCCCACCTCAGCTTCCCAAAGTGCTGGGATTATAGGTGTGAGCCACTGTGCCCAGCTATAAATGCCATTTCTATAGTAAGGGAGAACCCTTCTTTTAGTAACAGCACCAAATTTGAATACCTTTATAAGCAGGGCACGGTAGTTCATGCCTGTAATCCCAGCACTTTGGGAGGCTGAGGTGGGTGGATCACCTGAGGTCAGGAGTTCGAGACCAGCCTGACCAATATGGTGAAATCCCTTCTCTACTAAAAATACAAAAATTAGGCATAGTAGCATGCACCTGTAGTCCCAGCTACTCAGGAGCCTGAGACGGAAGAATTGCTTGAACCTGGGAGGCAAAGGTTGCAGTGAGCCAAAATTGTGCCACTGCACTCTAGCCTGGGCAACAGAGTGAGACTCCATCTCAAATAAATACATACATTTATGGCAGGAAGGTTCTTCTTTATATCCAATCTAAATGTTTCTAGCCTCCATTCAAGGCCATTTGCTCTGTTTATGTTTGGATCATTCACATATCTTTTCCGGTGATATAAGAGCAAAATGTGAGGCAGCACGGAGATTATGGAGATAATAACACAGAATCTAAGTTAACTCCCCACTGTTGCTCTGAAATCTTATCTGCTGGTCATAAGTCCAGTCCAAGTGAAGTCATCTCCTTCCAAAAGACAGGAATAATGAAGTCACTGAAACCACCTTGAGTTCAGGTGTCCTTCATTTACCTCCACCTACATATGGATATGGTGACTTGGATTCAATACTCAGACCTTATTTCTTTATTAAACAATTGCAGTTTCTTCTTTACTAAGGCCTCTCTTAGTCATTTTAATAACTCTCCAAGTTCACCACCGAAGATTAAAGACAAACTACTAAGATTTAGTCTTCTTTTAATGTGTCGCAAGTTACCTAATGGAAGGAGGTTTTTATTCCTGCCTA
Source organism: Macaca nemestrina (assembly GCF_043159975.1). Lineage (NCBI taxonomy): Eukaryota > Metazoa > Chordata > Mammalia > Primates > Cercopithecidae > Macaca > Macaca nemestrina. The sequence goes on along the minus strand of NC_092131.1, from coordinate 40,347,076 downwards.
TAAATGAGCATACTGACTCTTAAAATAGCTTGTACACATTGCCTTTTTAAAAGAATAATTTTACACTGAAGACGACAATCTCTGGTTATCACTATTTTTAAATCCTGGAGACATCTCTGCAGTCCATCTGAACTTGGCCAAGCATTGCTCCAATTGCTCTACCATCTGTAGGTTCTGCCACAAGAGACTCCTGACAAGAAGCGGTTTCAGTCTCTTCTGGAGGAGACCTCTATAATAATCAGCTGAGGCTGCTGAATGAGGGGGAAGGGCACATTTGTAGCAGCTTCTCTTACTCATGCTTTGTAGACTTCCTTTCCTGTCACAGCTCTTGGTATTTTTCCACTCCAGTGCAGGGGAAGCCATTCTCCTGCATATACTACTCCCCTACTGCTTCCTCTCTAAACTCCAACCTAAAGTAGTGGTGAAGTTTCAGTTTATGTGGCTTTCCCTTTGACTTTTTTCTCAGATATATTTAATTGTACAATTATATCCTTACTGTGTAGCTGATTGGTAGCTCAGTATCACCAGCAGTCTGAAATAGAATCTCATAGCCTATTAAATAAAACTGTGGCTCTCAGCAGATTTCTAGCATGTGGTTTTGGCTAATCTCCTGGAATATGTTGGAGAAAAGTACCAAGAGACATTTCAATTGCTCTATTCCTAAACAGTACCAAAATAACTTGAGTGTTTTGAGCACTTTCAAATAAACAGCATGGGTCAAATTTCGAAGGAGAGACTCATGGAAAGGTAACTTTCACAATCCCTTTGTTCCTTGCCTTTGCTCTGATGTCACAGGCTGCCGGTGTTAACATAGCATGAGTTAAACTTCCTGTTTTCTCTCAAGTGAATGTATTTGACTTAGTGCCTGGGCTTGTTTTATTTCCTTGGGCTTACTAAGGACACTCAATAGTTCTCTCAGGTAACCTTTCCTTTTATTTTATTTATTTTATTTTATTTTTTTTTGAGACGGAGTCTCGTTGTGTCACCAGGCTGGAGTGCAGTGGTGCGATCTTGGCTCACTGCAACCTCTGCCTCCCGGGTTCAAGCAATTCTCCTGCCTCAACCTCAACCTCAATGAGTAGCTGGGATTACAGGTGTGTGCCACTGTGCCCGGCTAAATTTTGTATTTTTAGTAGAGTCGGGGTTTCACCATGTTGGCCAGGCTGGTCTCGAATTCCTGACCTCAGGTGATCCGCCCATATAGGCTTCCCAAAGTGCTGGGATTACAGGAGTGAGCCACTGCTCCCAGCCATCTTTTATTTTTCTTTGAGAGAGGGTCTCACTCTGTCACTCAGGCTGGACTGCAGTGGCATAGTCACAGCCTACTGCAGTCTCAACCTCCTGGACTCAAGCGATCCTCCCACTTTAGCCTCTTGAGTAGCTGGGACTACAGACACATGCGAGTATGCCTGAATAATTTTTTTTTCTTTCATAGAGCCAGGGTCTCACTATGTTGCCCAGACTGGTCCCGAACTCCTGGGCTTAAGAGGGCCTGAAGAGAAATGAAAAGGCATTGTTCTGGCAAGGCTGAGGAGCAGTATATCTGCACCTGATTTTGGTTAGCTCTGAGAACCATGGTAATTTGTGAACTCTAGCCACCTGTTACCATGTGAGAAGGCGTAGGCCTTGTACTCTTTTCTCCAGTTTTTCAAGAAAAGTGAGAAATTTGCATTTTAATGGGAAATCTGTGTTGTTTTAAAATACTGTATAATGACACCATTGAAAATGGTGGTGTAGGGCCTCCAAAAAAGGAATGAGAACTGTATTAGTCTGTTCTTGTACTTCTGTAAAGACACACCTGAGACTGGGTAATTCAAAAAGAAAAGAGGTTTAATTGACTCATGGTTCTGCAGGCTGTACAGGCTTCTTTTCTGGGGAGGCCCTAGGAGAATTATAATCATGGCAGAAGGTGAAGGGGGAAGCAAGCACGTCTTATATGGCGGGACCAGGAGGAAGAGAGCGAAGAGGGAGGTGCTACACACTTTTAACCGGATCTCATGAGAACTCTATCATGAGACAGTACTAGGGAGATGGTGCTAAACCATTAGAAACAACCCCCATGATCCAATCACCTCCCACCAGGCCAGACCTCCAACATTGGGGATTACAATTCAACATGAGATTTGGGTGGGAACACAGAGCCAAATTATATCAAGAACACTGGCAAAAATGATCAGAATCAGCTTTTTCAGAACTCTGGAAATTAACCAAAGGCTTGCAGCAATCTGGGGAGCATTTATTCAGGAAAAATGTTGAATCTCCGTAAGAACGTTAAGATTTGTGGCATTTTAACTTGCCCTGTTCCCATGCTGCCTTTTCCCAGATCAGCTGTAGCCTGGACAACCAATAGCCTGCAATCACAGTGAAACCAGGAGGCTGGCAGTTACTGGAAAAGGGAGAACAGAGTTAATACTCCTCATAGACCATCCCCAGTAAATTGCCATTTGACTGGTCTGGTGGTTTCCTAAAATTGTCCACTCACAAGGTTGTCTTTATTTGACCAACACAAATCAGTAAGGAAAGAATAGTCTTCAGTAAATGGTGCTGGGATAACTGGATATCCACATACCAAAAAAAAAAAAAAAAATCCCTATCTCACACCATATATGAAAATTAACTCAAAATGGACCAAAGTCCTAAATGTAATGCTGAAACCGTATAACTGTTAGAGAACATAGGACTGGATTTTTGTGACCTTGGGTCAGGTGTTGGTTTCTTAGATATCCTACCAAAATCACAAATGACAAAAATTAAATTGGACTTACCTAAATTAAATATATCTGTTTCAAAGAGCACTATCAAGAAAGTAGAAAGACTTCATCAATGTAATGGAAAACAAAAGAAAAGAAGGTAAAAAGACTGCCCATAGAATGGGCAAAATATTTGCAAATTGTATACCTGGTAGGATTGTAGTGTTCAGCAAACATAAATAAAATAACAACTGTAAAAAGACAACCCAATTTAAAAATTAGCAATAGATTTAATTAGCCACTTCTCCAAATAATTTATACAAATGGGCAATAAACACATTAGTCATTACAGAAATGCAAATTAAAAACTACAATGGCCGGGCGTGGCAGCTCACACCTGTAATCCGAGTACTTTGGGAGGCTGAGGTGGGCAGATCATTTGAGGTCAGGAGTTCGAGACCAGCCTGATCAACATGGTGAAACTCCATCTCTACTAAAAAATACAAAAATTAGCCGGATGTGGTGGCACACGCCTGTAGTCCCAGCTACTCAGGAGGCTGAGGCGAGAGAATCACTTGAACCCAGGAGGTGGAGGTTGCAGTGAGCAGAGATCGTACCACTGCATTCCAGCCTGGGCAACAGAGTGAGACTCTGTCTCGGAGGGGGCGGGGGTGGGAGCTACAAGGAAATAACATTTCACACCCACTAGGATGGCTATGATAAAAAAGACAATACCAAGTATTGGTGAGGGTGTAAAAAGATTGGACCTGTCATACACTACTGGTGTGAATGTAAAACTGTGCAGCCACTTTGGAAAACAGTTTGGCAGACCCTCAAAGTTAAATGTATAGTTACTGTATCCTCAAGCAATTCCTATGTATATACCTAACAGAATTCAAAACACATATTCACACAAACTCTTCTTTTAAGACAAATTCTCGCCCTTTCACCCATGCTGGAGTGCAGTGGTGCAATCTCGGCCTCAGCCTTCTGAGTACCTGGGACCACAGGTGAGCGCCACCATGCCCAGCTAACTTTTGTGTTTTTATATTTGCCATATTGGCCAGGTTGGTCTCGAACTCCTAGCCTCAAGTGATCCACCTGCCTCAGCCTCCCAAAGTGCTGGGATTATAGGCATGAGCCACTGCACCTGGCCACACAAAAACTTATATACAAATATTTATAGCATTATTCATAATGGTCAACATGTGGAAGCTCAAATGTACATTAATTGAATAGGTGAGGAAAATTTGACATATCCATACAATGGAGTATTATTCAGCCATAAATGGAATGAAGTACTAATTTATGCTACAACATGGATGAACCTAGAAAACATGCTAAGTGAAAGAAGGCAGACACAGAAGGCCACATATTATATGATTCCATTTATATGAACTGTCTAGAATAGGCAAAGCCATAGAGACAGAAAGGAGATTAGTGGTTCCCAGGAGCTGGGAATGACTGCTAAAGGGCATGGGTTTCTTTTTGAAGGGTGATGGAACTGTTGTGGAATTACATAGTGTCGATGGCTGCACAACTTCTTGAATATATTAGAAAGCACTGAATTATAAATTCTAAAGGGATGAATTTTATGGTATGTGAATTATATCTCAATAATTAAAAAACTAGGCAATTGTGATCAGTAAGGAGATATATATATATGAAACTTCTGAATTGCTAATATTGATCTATTTTGTGACTTGGGTAGTAACTACAGGGTGTTTACAACTATCTGTTATGTAAGTTTTATGTGTTTATATTTTATGAAATATACAATAAAGACACACTACAAATCATGTCTGTTGATAGATATGGATATTTTTAAGCTTTAGTTTTGGGCATTGAAAAGAGATGAAAATGTTGTCTCTGAGGTGCCTTTTGAACCGTGTTATATCTTTGGGACAAGAATTGGTTGCTAGGTTGACTCAACAGCAAATATCAGTGATGTTTCTGAAGAGAGTGTAGGGCTGTATGATCCACCAAACCTTCTGCCTCCGCCATTCACACTCTTCTATTAAACAATTGTCAAGGCATAGTAGCTCATGCCTGTCAGTCCAGCATTTAGGGAGGCCAAGGTGGGAAGATTACTTGAGGCCAGGAGTTTAAGATCAGCCTGGACAATGTAGCAAGACCCCATCTCTACATTTTTTAAGAGTCTATTTCCACAGCAAGGAAGAAATGAAAGTACAGCATCTGTCCCACTCCCCGCAAAAAAGTCTTTGCCTAGGGTCTGCATATGTGACTGGAAGCTAAATTATTGGAATGAGCTTGTTTGTTTAAGGTTAGTAAAGTGCTGGGTTCTTCGATTTCTAAAGTCATTCTGATATGTATTTGGAAAAGTAAATGTCTAGCAAATTGGCTTTATATTTCCTTTAGAGATCTAGCAAAGACCAAACCTGCTTTGGACCTCATCTGTGCCACAGTCCCCTTGGGGGATGGGCCACCTGTAGCAGAAGAATAGGAGCTGAGGCATGAGCTGATAAGTGGCATCACTTTAGGGCCCACTCCAATCCCACATGGAATGTCACTAATAGTGACCTGTTTCTTTGGGTTCAAGCTTTTCATTTTCTGGGCCTCCTTTATATTGCAGATTCTTTTATTTTATAGATAGGTCTCACTATGTTGCCCAGGCTGGAGTGCAGGGGCTATTCCCAGACAAAATCATAGTACACTACTGCCTCAAACTTCTGGGCTCAAGCAAGCCTCCTGTCTCAGCTTTCTGGGTAGCTGGGATTACAGATGTGCACCACTGTGCTCGGCTGCAGATTCCTTTGAGGAGGTGAATACATAATCAGTAATTTGCTAATGCCTTAGTGAAAACTCAGTGATGTGCCTGCATAGAGGGAAATCTATAATAGACACTGTTGGGATTTGGCAAATTTCAATGTAGTCGTATATTTCCCATTTATGACAGAAAAGATTTTAACTTAATACCTTTTATTTAACTTAATACCTCTTATCAAAAGTTTTTGATACTTAACATTTACCATCTTCTAGACACTGTGCTAGGCATTTGCTATTATCCCATTTTCAAAATTTGTAAAAAGCAAATTTTGACCACCTCAGCCATTAGGATGGCTACTATCAAAACAGAAAATAAGAAGTGTTGATGAAGATGTGGAGAAATTGAAACTCTTGTACACTATTGGTAGGAACATAAAATGGGGCTGCTATGGAAAACAGTATGGTACTCCTCTAAAAATTAAAAATAGAATTACTATATGATTTAGCAATTCCACTTCTGGGTATGTACCCAAAAGGATTGAAAGCAGGATCTTGAAGTAGTTGCGTACCCATGTTCATAGCAGTATTAACAATAGCTGAAAGGTGGAAGTAACCCAAGTGTTCATTGATGGATGAATGGAGAAACAAAATGTGGTACATACATATAATGGACTATTATTCAGTCTTTAAAAAGCAGGGCTGGGTGGGGTGGCTTATGCCTGTAATCCCAGCACTTTGGGAGGCTGAAGCGGGACGATTGCTTGAGTCCAGGAGTTTGAGACCAGCCTGGGCAACTTAGTGAGACCCCACCTCCACACACACACACAAAAAAAGCCAGGTGTGCTGGTGCATGCATGTAGTCCTAGCTACTCTGGAGGCTGAGGCAGGAATATTGCTTGAGCCCAGGAGGTTGAGGCTGCAGTGAGCTGTGATCATACCACTGCATTCCAGTCCAGCAGCATGGACAACAGAATAAAGCCTCATCTCTGTTTAAGAAACAAAACAAAGAAACCTGACATATGCTGCAATATGGGTGAACTTTGAGGACATTATGCTAAGTGAAATAAGCCAGGTACAAAAGAACAAATACAGCATGATTCCATTTATATGAAGTTTTTAGAGTAGTCCAATTTATAAAAACAAAGTGGAATAGCAGTTACTAGGACTTGGTGGGAGAAGGAAATGGGGAGTTAATCATTGCTTAATGGGTACAGAGTTTGTTTTGCAAAATGAGTTCTGGAGCCGGGCGCGGTGGCTCACGCCTGTAATCCCAGCACTTTGGGAGGCCGAGGCGGGCGGATCACAAGGTCAGGAGATCGAGACCACGGTGAAACCCCGTCTCTACTAAAAATACAAAAAATTAGCCGGGCGCGGTTGTGGGTGCCTGTAGTCCCAGCTACTCGGGAGGCTGAGGCAGGAGAATGGCGTGAACCCGGGAGGCGGAGCTTGCAGTGAGCTGAGATCGCGCCACTGCACTCCAGCCTGGGCGACAGAGCGAGACTCCGTCTCAAAAAAAAAAAAAAAAAAAGATGAGTTCTAGAGATGGATGATGGTAGTGATGGTTAGTTACACAATAATATGAATGTACTTAATGCTACTAAACTTAATTTTAGGTATATTATCACAATTTAAGAAGAAACATTTAAATATAGAATGTATATTAAGAACGAGGAAGGTCACTTGAAGTTCTGGCTTCTTAGGAACATAATGCTGTATATGAACATAATGCAGTATATCTGAAAACTCTTCAATTTGTTATTCAGCGCATTGTTTTGATCTGTAAATAAATGCTGATAATTTTTTTAAAAAAAGGAAACTATGGGGGCAGGGCGTGGTGACTCATGAGGCCTGTAATCCCAGCACTTAGGGAGGCCGAGGCGGGTGGATCACCTGAGGTCAGGAGCTTGAGACCAACCTGGCCAACATGGTGAAACCCTGTGTCTACTAAAAATACAAAAATTAACTGGGCGTGGTGGCGGGTGCCTATAATCCCAGCTACTCTGGAGGCTGAGGCAGGAGAATTGCTTGAATCCAGGAGGCAGAGGTTGCAGTGAGCCAAGATGGCACCACTGTACTCTGGTGTCAAAAAGAGAGGAAAAAAACCAAAAAACAAAGTATGACCTGAGGAGGTTCAGAAACTTTCCCAAGGTCAGTAGTAGAGTTGAGAAGGAGTGAAGAACCTCATTTCTTGCCATATGCCACCCGAATTTTGGATTGTCCAATCAACTTCTCAGTCTTCTTGGCTCTTATTACAAAGAAAGAAACTGAACTACCCAGCTTTCTTTTTAATAGAAATGTTATTTATAGTTTATAATGAATGCACTGCATAAAAACTTTATAGCTTCATTATTGTGAAATGTATTCAAGATCCTACAGTAAAAGTGAAACATTCGCAAAGACTTGCGTTAAGGAAGACTACACAGAAAAGCTTTCTAAGGGTCTGTGTGGCTCAGATAGATACTCGGCACATTTTTGAGTTATACATTGTTACAGAAAGTCCACTTAAAAGTGATCATTTGAAAAACAAAAATATAAATAGTTTCAAAAATCTTTAAAAAATCATCCTAAATGTATGATCTTCACCTCCAGCTTCTGAAGAGCCCTCATTCTCAGGGTCTTCCTTCCCTCATTTCCCACTACAGCCATCTCATGATCCTCAAGCTCATGCTTTTCCAACTTGGGTAGGGACTCTCTCAGCTTTCTCCCTGTCATCCCCCAAATCAGTTGTATTGACAGAACCTTTTTTAACACCCTCCTTAGAGGATGAGAGTCTAGTTCCTGTGTTAGGTTGATGCAAAAATAATTGCAGTTTTTGGCATTGAAATGGATACCATAGATAAGAGTGCCCATGGTAAGGGCTCGAAAGTAACAGTGGAAAGAAAAATAGTTCATTTGACTCTCAAACAGTTTGGAAAGTAGTCCAGAGCTGGTTTTGCGGTTCTGTTCCTTTAAGTTCAGACCTAGATTCTTATCTGGTGCAACTGGCAAGGCCTCTGCCTAATGGTGCCAGATGGCTGTAGCCTCAGCAGCAGGATGGAAGAATGAACAAAGAAAGGGGCAACAGCAGTTCTCTTCCCCTCCCAAGAAGTTGCTGCGGGACACTTCTGCTTATCTTATTGTCCAGAACTAGTTCACATGACCACATCCAGTTACAAGTGAGGTTAGTAAATGTAGTTTGTTCGTTTGTTTGTTTATTTATTGATTTATTTATTTTAGACGGAGTCTCACTCTGTCAACCAGGCTGGAGTGCAGTGGCATGATCTCGGCTCACTGCAACCTCCACCTCCCAGGTTCAAGCAATTCTCTGCCTCAGCCTCCATAGTAGCTGAGATTACAGGCACCTGCCACTGCGCCCAGCTAATTTTTTGTATTTTCAGTAGAGATGGGGTTCCACTATCTTGGCCAGGCTGGTCTGGTCTTGAACTCCTGACCTTGTGATCTACCTTCCTCAGCCTCAAGTGTGAGCCTCTGCACCCGCCCCATGTAGCATGTAGAATGTAGTCTATTCTAAGAGGTTATGCTCCCAGCTAAAAGCCTTTTCTCTGTGGAAAAAGGGAAGAATGAGTTTTGGGTAACTAACACTCAGCAGTGCCTCTACCTATACTCTAGACCCCCTGCCCTCCGACAGTCCCTGCTCCAGCATTATCCCTCCTCTCACCTCGTGTCATGGCTCTTCTCTCCTAACCTGTCCTTTTGGTAATTAATTGTGCAACCCTTACCCTCCACCATCCCCCTTGACCTTAGGTAGCCCTCTAGCTGTTGTCCAGTTATTTTGTTTTTCTTCAGAGCCGACTTCCTGGCTTTCTCATTGCCCTTTCACATTTCAGCTTGTTATAATGTGGCTTCGTAGGCCATCATTGCAGTAAACCTAGTATTGCTGCAGTATCTGACCTACTTCCTAATAAGATGAACAGTATAATATTCACTTTATTTACACCACTAATCTTGCTTTCTTTATTGAAACCAACACTATTCTCTCTTGGCTTCAACTTTTCAAATTCCTCTAGTAAATCCTTTCTTTTTTTTTTTTTTTTTTTTTTTGAGACAGGGTCTCACTCTGTCACCCACGCTGGAGTACAGTGGTACAATCTCAGCTCACTACAGCCTCGACCTCCCAGGCTCAAGCGATCCTCCCACTTTAGCCTCCCAAGTAGCTGGAACTACAGGCACATGCCACCACACCAGCTAACTTATTTTTTTTAGAGACAGGGTCTCACTATGTTGTCCAGGCTGGTGTTGAACTCCTGACCTCATGTGATCCTCCTGCCTCGGTCCTTCCAAAGTGTTGGGATTATGGGTGTGAGCCACTGCATCTGGCCTACATCCTCTTTTTCTACCTACTCCTTACATGTTGGTGTTCTCAGGATTCTGTCCTTGATTCTCCTGCTTTATCCTGTCTTGGTTGGCAATTTGCTTCCATGGCTTTACTGTCACCTGTATGCTGATGCCACCCAAAGTTCTATTTTTTTTTTTAATTTTTTGAGACAGGGTCTTGCTCTGTCATCCAGGCCAGAATGCAGTGGTGTCATCTTGGCTCACTGCAGCCTCTACCTTGTGGGCTCAAGTAATTCTCCCACCTCAGTGTCCCAGGTAGCTTGGACCATAGGCTTGTGCCTCCATGCCTAGCTAATTTTGTTTCTTTTTTTCTTTTTGTTTTAGATATGAGGTCTCACTGTGTTGCCTCAGGTTGGTCTCAAACTCCTGGATGTAAGCAATCTTCCCGCCTCAGCCTCCCAAAGTGTTGGGATTATAGGCATGAGCCACTATGCCCAGCAAAAACTGTATCTCTAATACTTATTTTTCCTCCTAACTGCAAACCTGTATACAGATGTCTTCCATGCAGCTCATCTTTTTAACTTTTTGTTATGGAAGTGTTCAAACATAATGAAAGTAGAGATAGTAACATAACTGACTTGATATATCCATCAGCCAGCATCATCACCAATACAAGGCAATGTTTTTTATACCACCTCCAGACCATTTTGGAGTAAATCAGATATCTTGTTTCATGGACTGGACAGCATCTTTTATCACACACAGTGTATCCTAACTTTATTATGGCCACTCAGAAGGGAAACAGACTTCTCGTATCTTAACATAGGAGGTGGTTTTGCAACTTGGAGCAAGGTGCTCACCATCTGTACCCATGGGAGTTAGGCTGTTACCCTTCTGTAGGAACTGAGAGGTTGAGGCACTATCTCCCTAAATGTGTGCATCTCCAGGACATGGCTCCCTGGGTCCTTGAAGAAACATTCCTGCGTTGTGAGACTTGTGAGAGGCCTATTTAGTCATTGTGAAGATTCACATAAGTTTGAAAAGCATAGAGAAATTATGAAATAAAAGGAAGGGAGGTCTCTTTCTTTATTTTCAACAGGGAGAATTAAGCCTCTTAATTTTTAATTAGTATTATTCACATTGCCTGATTAAGTTACACTTTTTAGGTTTCTTTTTTTTTTTTTTTTTTTTTTGTATTTAAGTTTGAGTTGAATTCAAGTAAGGTCCATATTGCTTTATATTTTAAGACCTTTATAGGTTCTCTTTTTTTTTTCTTCTTTGCAGTTTATTTGTAGAAGAATCTAGGTCATTTGTCTGCAGAATTTCTCTGTTTAGAGCCCTGTGTTCTACGACATGTTCTATGATGATGTATACTTCATCAGAGGTGACATTTCAGTGATGCTGTGAGCCACTGACTATTGCCTAGAATTATCCATTAACCTGTCTCCATGTACTTTCAACAGGATAGTCTCTAACATGTCAATGTCAATATATCCCAGACTGAACTTACCATCTTCTCCCTCCCTTCCCATGTCCCTCTATTGCTAGACTCTCTGTTCCCTCTCATTTCTTTCTTTAGCTTCCTGTGGCACTTTGCTTCTCCAGGTCATTTTCTACACTGCTGTCTGAGCACTAGATCCAAAATGCAGATTTGATTTGTCTTCCTGGCTTAGAAACCATAGTTGTTCCCCACCACATTTAGGATCTGGGCCTTGCCCCCTCCTCCTGCCACATCTCTTTGCAGTCCTCTAGGTGCACTCTGGGTTCAGAGGAATTGTGCATTTTTCTATAGGGCTGAAGGTATTCTCTCCTCTGCAGTAAGCATTTCCTCCTCCTCTCTTATTCCTGGCTAATGTCTTCCAGACTCAGATATTGCTGCTTCTGAGAAGTTCTCCTGACCCTTCTCTTCCTGGATCTCTGTTCCCGCCACACCCTTTGCACAGCTGGTTCATAGCAGTTAGCACTGGGCTGGGCTGCCACTTTCTCTGCCTGACATCTCACCAGCCTGTGAGCTCCTTGAAGTCTGCACCATACCTTATTTCTGCATCCCTAGGATTTGGCGGAGTGCTAGGCACACAGTATACTTTTGTTGAAGGAAAAGAGGGAGCAAAGCATCTTAGCTTTCTCCTGTAACTTCATTCACATCACAACCCTTGATGAGTCTTCCCGAACCAGTATTTTGTTTCTCTGAAAATGATCTGCTACTTAGAAGCCACCTGGTCTCCCAGATTTTTAAAAATGTATGACTCAAAGGATAACTGCCAAATATCAAACTTTAACTCTTGCAAGCTAAATACTAGTAGGGGCCGGATGTGATGGCTCACACCTGTAACCCCAGCACTTTGGGAGGCCAAGGTAGGTGGATCACTTAAGCCCAGGAGTTCAAGACCAGCCTGGGTAGCATGGCAAAACCCTATCTCTACCAAAAAAAAAAAAAAAAAAAAATTAGCTGGGTGTGGTAGTGCGCTTCTGTAGTCCCAGCTACTTGGGAGGCTGAGGTGGGAAGATGGCTTGAGCCCAGGAGACGGAGGTTGCAGTAAGTTGAGATCACACCACTGCACTCCAGCTTGGGCAACAGAACCAGACCCTGTCTCAAAAAAAAACCAAAACAAACAAAAAAAAACAAAACCAAAAACGCTAATAGGTAGTAATGACGAGTTATTGCTCCCTTTTTTGAGATACATTTTTAAACTGGGACAGCAGTAGATAATGACTGCTTTCTTCAAGTAAGGCTGACCTCTAGTTAGTTTAGACAGATGTGGCATTGTTATTTTAATATCCAAATTAGTACAATTCAGAGGCAGAACCTAAGAGATTACAGTGGTTGACTTAAATAATTTAATCTTTGAATACCTTTACTTATCCCTCTCTATTAATGACCAAACCTTGAAGGAAGGAGATGTTACAAGGGCTGGTTGGAGCTGTCTCCTCTGGAACTCTGAAGAAATGAACTGGGACAGATATCTCAAGACACATGGTTCTTTGGCTGGGTGCACGGTGGCTCACACCTGTAATCCAGTATTGAGAATAAATATATGTGGTAATGCTCAGCTTTGAAGGGAAGAAAAATGGACCCTTTCTGGCTCCCTCCTCTCTGCCAAGAGAAGAGAACCACAGCCTAGAAAAAGAAGTAGAAAACACCTTCCTGTGTGACCCAAGAGTTGAGTCACTGCAGGTTGTGGCATTGTGGTTAGGGATTTCAGAGAAGCGGTGTTCTAAGATTTACTTGGCCTTGCCTTTATATTCTTTTATAGGGAATGCAGGAAATTCAAACTATGTGTGAGAGCAGGACTCTTTAAGAGCCGTTCCAGTGAGAAATCAGTGGGTCTGCTTTGGTTGCCACTTCTTTTTTTTTCTAGTAGGGATGGGGTCTTGCTATGTTGCCCAGGCTGGTCTTGAACTCTGGCCTCAAGCAATCCTCCTGCCTTGGACCCCAAAGTGCTGGGATTACAGGCGTGAACCACCACGGCCAGCCTGTTTGCTACTTCTCACCAGAAACTGTTTTATTAAAATGACATAGCAATATTACAGATTTTGGGAAGTCTTAGGTTACACCATCAGTTTCAAGAAAAAGGAAAAGGATAGGGTGGGGAGAAAAACCACAAAGATGCCTCATCCAGTTGAACTAATCTGTAATCTCTAGCATGTGTCAGGTCTTTCCTTGTTATCTCATTGAAACCACTATGTGAGGTAGGACAGGTTTAGAAACTGAACCTGACTAGAGATCTGGACTGTCCTAGGAAGTTAGTGGGCAGATGGCAGGGCTTCTTTTCTTTGCATCCAGTGTAGCATTTGGCTAACTGAGGCTGTCTGAGTATTCTGTGCTTTCAGCCCAAAGTAGTAGGGAATGCAGTCTGCTGCTTTGAGGTTTCTTGGGCAGACTCACCAGGATGCTAGCCCAGGGTCTGGGGCAGGGAGCTACCCATCAAAACTGGTAATTTGCAAAGCTGTAGTCACCAGCCTGATGTGTCTTTTTAAAAATTCTTTCTGGAACAAGGCAGAGTGTAACCATTATTATTATTATTTTTTTTTTTTTTTTGAGATGGGGTCTCACTTTGTCTCCCTGGCTGGAATGCAGTGGTGCGATCTCACCTCGCTGCAATCTCTGCCTCCTGGCTTCAAGTGATTCTCCTACCTTAGCCACCCAAGTAGCTGGGACTACAGGCATGTGCTACCATGTCCAGCTAATTTTTATATTTTTAGTAGAAACAGGGTTTCACCATGTTGGCCAGGCTGGTCTCGAACTCCTGACCTCAAGTGATCCACCCGCATCAGCCTCCCAAAGTGCTGGGATTACAGGTGTAGAGCACTGCACCAAGGTGTAAACAATTTTCAAACATCACATGCTCTAAAGAACAGTATTTTATTCCTGGGGACTGTTGCTATTTCTTCTTCTTGTTAGCTACTGGAAAGACTGAAGTTTTATCAACATGTTAATAATAGCAGGTCTTGTCTTCTCAGAGGAGCTCAACAGTCTCGTTCTGAATGGATATGGTTATGTGACTTCATGAAGCCAGAGCAATCCTCCTCTTACCTCCACCCCTGCCTGTGCTGGAACCGGGTTCTAGGGTGTACTAGGGTGCCATCAGCTGACAGTCTGTCTGAGAAAGCCTGAGCTGGCTCATCATGGTCTACAGGTGCTCAGAGGGGTGTACATTCCAAAGCCTATCATTAGAAGATGACAGCATCTGTTCTCCTTAGGCAAGAAGGACAGATGTAGCTGGAGAGCCAATTAGCAGGAAACATATAACTGGTGTTGTAAATCATCTCAGTTACTATCTTGAACTAAATTTTCAAGTGTATTTTGTATTCATATATATATTTTAACTCAAGGATCACATTCATGCAAAGGCATCTATTAACACCATATTTGTATCATTTGCTCTCGAGGTTAACGCTGGTGTATGTTAGATGGATATGTTCCAAAGTGACTGGCCTGGATCCCCACAGTCACTTTCCTTGAGTCCCCAGTGCCACTATCTGTGCCCCTGTCTTTCTCAGTCATGGTCCTCACTGCCTCTGAGAAACCTATCTGTCATGGAGGCAACATGAGAGCAGAGTAGGGAGGCAGGAGATGTTACAAGGGCTGGTTGGAGCTGTCTCCTCTGGAACTCTGAAGAAATGAACTGGGACAGATATCTCAAGACACATGGTTCTTTGGCTGGGTGCACAGTGGCTCACACCTGTAATCCAGCACTTTGGGAGGCTGAGGCGGGTGGATTGCCTGAGGCCAGGGGTTTGAGACCAGCCTGGGCAACATGGAGAAACCTTGTCTCTACAAAAAAATACAAATTAGCCAGGTGTGGTGGCGCATGCCTGTAGTCCCAGCTACTCTGGAGGCTGATATGTGAGAATTGCTTGAGCCTGAGAGGTTGAGGCTGCAATGAGCCATGTTTGTGCTACTGCACTCCAGCCTGGGTGACAGAGTAAGATCATCTCAAAAAAATAGAGACAAGGTTCTTGAGGTTGTACAGTCTTTGGGAGTTAAATGCACCAAATAAAATTCAGATCTCTGCATTTTATTGGTAGTAACCAAATGAGTTTACCTAAACAACAGTCTCTCCAAAGGTTATTGCCCAAATTACATTTTATGGATAATAGAAATTCTACTTACTTCAAATGGCCTGAATTAACCCCGGCATCCCCCATTCCCCACCCTTCAGTTTGGGCTTCTAGTAACATTGCAACTTTATTTTTAATAAGCTAGTATTTCAGGTACAACCTTGTTCTAACAATTAGCAGTCGCATCCCTTTAAAATTCCAGGAATTCGGCTGGGCGTGGCAGCTCACACCTATAATCCTTGCACTTTGGGACACCAAGGCGGGTGGATCACCTGAGGTCAGGAGTTCCAGACCAGCCTGGCCAACATGGTGAAACCTGTCTCTACTGAAAATACAAAAATTAGCCGGGCATGGTGGCAGGTACCTGTAATCCCCGCTACTTGGGAAGCTGAGGCAGGAGAATTGCTTGATCCGTTGGGTAGAGGTTGCAGTGAGCCAAGATCGTGCCAGTTCACTCCAGCGTGGGTGAAAGAGCAAAACTCCATCTAAAACGAACAATTTAAAAAATTTTTAAAATTAATTTCCAAGAATTCCTTTTGCATGGGGCTAAATCTGCCATGTATAATATTTGAGTCTGTAATTTTAAAAGCCATTAGTACCCTCTCAGCACCAAGTGAGGATGCAGAGTCTTTGTTTTTCTCCTGATTTCACTGATTTGTTATTCCTGACAAGTCACAAACATTTCTATCCTATTCATATGTAGAAACAATTTGGAAAAACTGCACACTAAGAGGCCCCTAGCTTTTCTCCATGTCTGTTATTCTACCAATGGGCTGCCTGTGGCTCAGCAGACCCTACTGTGTGTCAGCCCACTTTGAAACCCATCTCTCTTGACTTGCTAAGAGCCCTGGTAGCAACAGGGGTCACAGCAGTAAGGAGAATGGGATAGTCTTATGCTGTCAAATAAAATAAAATAAAAAATAAACCTCACTCATCAATTATATATGAGTCTCTAACCAAAGGGTGATTCAGCTGCTGTTAAACAGTTGGAGCTATTTAGCCTTGCTGAAATTCTTCCTCTGCAATGTGTGGATAGTGATACCAGCAGAGGATGCGAGAATGCGCACCTATCTGTAGAATGTGTAGCACAATGTGGTGTGTAGAGGCAGACAATTATTATCCATTTCCTGTCTCTGGCTTCTTTCAGGGATTTACTCACTAGCCCTGAAATAGAAGTGCTGTTCACAGATATTGCTAAGGTCAGGTAAGGCTGTTTTGATTTCTTCCTTACCGCCTGGTTGCATCATTCTGTTGATGCACTTGTGTTCTTGTTCCACTCTGATAGAGCCTGGAGAGGTTTATCAAGGCCAAAGGTAACATCTGGGGCCTGAAAGATCAGAGTGTAGTACTCGGTGGATTTTATTACCAGCACTCAGGAGAGAACCTACAAGGCTGTGCCAGTGTATAAACAGTAAGTGAAAAATGAGAGCCTTTCACATTGCTTCCAAATCTGTTTGACATGAGAACTTCCTTGAAGTTTCAGGCTCCTCTTGTCCTACAATGTCCTCTTAAAAGAGAAGAAAGAGCAGCAATGAAACACTAGGTCTCACCTGACCTGGACTTACAGATGAGCTGACTTGATGCACAGTTAGAGAAAGGGAAAGTTCCCTCAGGCATAACAGCCAGACACATATTCCTTACACATTACAATGTTTGCATTTTTCATCATTACCCTAAGCTTCATGAAAAATTAGCGAGACCATTTCTTATGACCTATGAACCAGAAGAATTTGCCACAGCACCCTGATAAAGAAATAGCTTTAAGGCTGGGCATGGTGGCTCATGCCTGTAATCCTAGCACTTTGGGAGGCTGAGGTGGGAGGATCACTTGAGGTCAGGAGTTCAAGACCAGCCTGACCAACATGGCGAAACCTTGTCTCTACTAAAAATACAAAAATTAGCTGGGCATGGTGGTGCATGCCTGTAATCCCAGCTACTTGGGAGGCTGAGGCAGGAGAACCCCTTGAACCTGGGAGACGGAGAGTGTAGTGAGCTGAGATCGCACCATTGCACTCCACCCTACTCGAGTGACAAATCAAGACTCTGTCTCCAAAAAAAAAAAAAAAAAAAGAATAGCTTTAATATTACCCAGTTCATCCTGCTCTTACAAAATGTTAACATCCCATCAGCCTCCTCACTCCTCTTAAGAAAAAAAACTGTAGCAGATGGGTCACAATTCATGTTTTCTACAACAACATACTAGAACCAGGATTCAGATAATCCTAGAACTAGGGTTCTGTTCTACCAGTCCTTTGGGTACCTCAATACTATTGGCACAGTGGGCATTAGAGGAGAAAGCTCTTAAGAGGTGACATCAGGCTGGCATATATTTGTTGATTCAGTTCTGTAATTAGAATAGTTTAACATAAATTTGTAATCCTAGAGCAACTTTCATATTTTGTTCTTAAAGGTTATGGCAGTAGAATAAAAAAGTACTCACTGTGGCATAGATTGCTAGCTATCCACCAAAATCCATTCTCACTCTCTTCTGGACATAAGCTAGACCTGCATTTGCTGGCCAGTGCCAAAAGTGAGCAGGAGTAATGTGCCACTTTCAGGCCAGAGTCTTGAAAAGAGGAGGTGTGCTTTCTCAGTGCTTTCTTTCTCTCCTGCTGCCTTGAACCTGGAGAGACCTAGACTTAGCCACACAGATGGCAAAGTCCTAGATATGGGAGCCATAAGCCAGGTCTCTGAATTACCGCATAAAGGAAAGCCTCCTGCTGACCTGGAATACCTACCCTGGATGCTAAACGAACAAGAAATAAACTGTGTTTCAGCCATTATTTGGGGGGAGTTGCTATGGCAGTTAATTTACTCTAATAACCTTACTTAATATTATGTATTATGCTTATAACTAGGCCAGGCATGGTGGTTCACACCTGTAATCCTAGCTCTGTGGAAGGTCATGATGGGAGAATTACTTGAGCCCGGGGTTGGAGACCAGCCTGGAAAACACAGTGAGACCCTGTCTCTACTAATAATCCAAGAAAAGGGGAAAAAAAAGATTAAAGTCTAAAAGGATACAGTAGTAAAACCTGGGGAGTAGGTTTGGGACCTCTGTTATACACGTTATCATCCAATTTTACAGAGAATTTCAATTGCCAGTAAGGGAAGGAGGGGGAAGAAAGCAAAACAGTGCAAGTACAAACTATTTGTCATAGGAGTTCTTCTTTGACACCCCTGATCCTCAGAGAACTTCCTTTGACTCCTTTAGGACTCATTGTCACAAGTCCTTACGTGGCACTGAAACTGTGCAGATTATAGAGCAGAGTTGGTTCTTCCTGAATATTCTAGGGGGGCAAAAAAAAAGCAGAGTTGGGAGCAGGAAGGTAGGCCACTCAGGCAGGGCCTTTCAAGGTATTAATCCCTTTAGAGGGGGCTGGCCCTTAGCTTTGTGGATGCAGAAACACAAGGTTGCTGAGTGCATAGCTCATCAGGCTTTCAGACCCACAGACTCATGCTAATGGTGCTGGATCAACCTAAGTGCCCATGCATAATTATGTGAAGCAGTAGTCCTTCCAGCGTCCACTGTCTAGAAGCTCTTGCCCATATTAAGGCATGTAGGAAACCAACTGAATAGCCAGAAGGCTGTTTGGTGAGATGGCATCGGAGTAAATGGAGTCGGACAATGTTGACAGAATCCACTACCCAGGTTGGGAATTAACCTGATGAACCCCCGACAGAAGTTAGTACCCTTCTAGCACCTGTAATGAGAGCAGAGTGATGGCCTGAATTAGCGACCAAAATCCTATGAAATTCAATCTCTCTTCCTGGGGAATATTGCTGTAAGATTGCCAAATTCTCTTTAGGTTCATTTTTTAGGCTTTGTGCAGCTTTTTTCTAATACAAGTGAGTACTGTTTTCTCTCACGTTTATCTGAGTCTACATCCTGGTTTGCATGATTGGACTTGGGTAGTCCCCAAGTTCTGTGACATATCCACTGGATTGAGCACTTTAATTCCCCTGTGTTTCTTCTTGGTCATATGAGGATTGAATGAAAGCACTTGGCAAATAGTTCTGAAAAGTTAGTTAATATTATTTAACTCCAGTTTGGGGCCTTTTATATGACTATTCCTTAAAGTGCAATGACCAAAATATAAATTTATAAAGAGTATAAATCTGTTATAATTGTACACCTAATACTATAAATCAGCAGGCATACCCTGGTGTCTTACATCTAATAAGAACCTAATGGTTGATGTGATTTAAGGAGAATGCTGAGATAAACATGGAGGTGAAAGTAGAAACATCCAGGAATTGTTCAAGATCTGTGCAGTAGGCTGGGTGCGGTGGCTCATGCCTGTAATCCCAGCACTTTGGAAGGCTGAGGCAGGCGGATCACTTGAGGTCAGAAGTTCGAGACCAGTCTGGCCAACATGGCAAAACCCTGTCTCTACTAAAAATACAAAAACAAATTTACCGGGCATGGTGGCACACACCTGTAATCCCGGCTACTCAGGAGGCTGAGGCAGGAGAATTGCTTGAACCCGGGAGGTGGAGGTTGCAGTGAGCCAAGATTGTGCCACTGCACTCCAGCCTGGGTGACAGTGCAAGACCCTGTCTCAAAAACAAAACAAAACAAAAAGTCTGTGCAGTCCAGGATTGAGTTGTCAACAGAGCAAAGACTTGATATTGACTTGAAGGTTAATTAAAACTTTCATTCTCTTAAGTCTAAAGTATCTTCTCCATATTTTGAGATTTGGTGAAGTCCATAATGACTTTACTCATACCTTTTTGTCTTTTTTTTTTTTTTTTTTTTTTTTTTTTTGAGACGGAGTCTCGCTCTGTCGCCCAGGCTGGAGTGCAGTGGCCGGATCTCAGCTCACTGCAAGCTCCGCCTCCCGGGTTCCCACCATTCTCCTGCCTCAGCCTCCCGAGTAGCTGGGACTACAGGCGCCCGCCACCTCGCCCGGCTAGTTTTTTGTATTTTTTTAGTAGAGACGGGGTTTCACCGTGTTAGCCAGGATGGTCTCGATCTCCTGACCTCGTGATCCGCCCATCTCGGCCTCCCAAAGTGCTGGGATTACAGGCTTGAGCCACCGCGCCCGGCTTTGTCTTTTTTTTAATAGAAGATTTTTATAGATGTTTTATTTGGTTCACATTTTTCTCTTGGTTCACAATGTCTTTGGCCTGTTGTCATATTTTTCTCCTCCTACCCCTGCCCCCACTACCTTTTTATCTAGTTGTCTGGATCTTCTCCAGGTCAGGGCCTTTTATACGACTATTCCTTAAAGTGTAATGGCCAAAAGATAAATACAGAATTCTTGCTGTAGGTGTATCTTACCTTTAAGAATAGGTCTGGGTGACACAAGGGCTGGGGAGGAAAAAAAGAATAGGATAAAGTTTTCTGTCTTGTTTCCAATATCTCTTGGTAGCAATTCCTTGGTTGGCCTCATGGGTTTCTGTTATGGTCATTTTTTATTTTTATATTTCCTCAGAATTTTGGCTTTGGATCGAGTTTGGGTTCAAGAGGTAAAGCTCAAAATTATAATTTAAATTCATGATGAGTCTATGCTGCTCTTAATCCAAACCTTTAACACAAATCTCTGCCAATATTAAGATATGCCATGTCTACCTTGTTACTGCCCCTTCCCCACCAATACTGGGACCCTAAGAATACAATCTATGTCAATGTTCTGTTCTCTGATAGTTCAGATCCCTGTTTGATGGAGTCAGATTATTTAGTTCTCACCCTAAATGTAGCATCCAACTTAGGTGGGAAAATATTCAAAGCTGTGAGAATATAGCACTAGTTCTTAAAGTGCTGGACTCATGAGGAATTCCTTAGGAGACAAATTGCCTAGTAAAAGATAGAGGTTGAGCATCCCTAATACAGAAATCCAAAATCAGAAGTCTTCCAAAATCTGAGACTTTTTGAGCACCAGTATGACATTACAAGTTACCCTGAACACACTGTATTAATGGTATGCCATATTTTCTGCTGTTAAGTACCTATGTGTGAAAAAGCAAGAAAATTACTGCCTATCAGTAGCATATAAATTCACAGTCAGGAAGATGGTGATGCCAAACAATCAGATTGTCCACATGGGTGGCTGTGATAGTGACACCTTTGTTTTCTGATGGTTCAGTGTGCACAAACTTTGTTTCATGCACAAAATGATTTAAAATATTATATAAAATTACCTTCAGGTTATGTGTATAAAGTGTGTATGAAACCCAAGTTTTGTGTTTAGACTTGAGTTCCATCCCTAAGATTTCTCAATATACATAATGCAAATATTCCAAAATCTGAAAAAATAAAACAAAAAGTCTAAAACACTTCTGGTCCCAAGCCTTTGGATAACGGGTACTCAACCTGTGCAAACTCTGGAGCCGGATGGCCTAGATTCGGATCCTGATTCTGGCACTTAACAGCTGTGTAACTTGGGTGGTTACTTCTCTTTGGCTTCAGTTTCCTCATCCACAGAATAAGCACATTTTAGTTGCCTCACAGAATTGTTCTGAGTCTTAAATAAGAATATATGTTGAGCAGTTAGAACAATGCCTGGGATCTTGGAAATAATCAATAAATGTTAGATATTTCTTTTAGGATGTTTCAGATTGGCTTTTTATTTATAAAAGATTGTAAAATGTTAATTTCTTGGCCAGGCATGGTGGCTCATGCCCATAATCCCAGCACTTTGGGAGTTTGAGGTGGGAGGATCAGTTGAGGTCAGAAGTTCGAAACCAGCTTGGGTAACATAGCAAGACCTCATTTCTACAAAAAGAAAGTTTAAAAAAAAAAAGAATCTCTGTGTATTTTTGCTAACTTAATAGTACTTAATTTCCTTTAAAATTGTTGGTTCTTAATTTTCTTTAAAATTGTTGGTTCTTTTTGATATTTTACTTCTACTCTATCACTCTGGAATATCTGAGGTCTAACTGTTAACCATTTTTTTATTGTTGGGTTAAGTCAATTGACATCTCTTAGTTCCAGTTTCCAACATCTGCAAAACTATTCATAATAGGATCAAGATAATCTTCCCACAGTCATTTGACATTTTAAATTTTGCTGTGACAAAATGATTATGATGTGTACTTTGTCACATATTATCATTGTGGCCCAGGCTAGTAAGAGTTGGAGATAGCACAGAAAATTCATCTTGCCATCCCTCATTTGTTTCCAGGCTGCCACCTAAAAGACTATGGAGATTTGAGTTTTACTCCAGTCCCCAAAGATGATCTCTACAACAACCTGATAGTGAATCCACGCTCAGTGGGTCTTGCCAACCAGGAACTGGCTGAGGTGGTTAGCAGAGCTGTGTCAGATGGCTACAGCTGTGTCACACTGGGAGGAGACCACAGGTAAGCCGGGAGCCAGGGGTGGTGAGGGGCTGGATTACATGGTGCTTTGGGCTCATCACTTAGCTTCTTTACCTGTTTCCTTATCTGGAGAAAAATACTCTACAGAATTTTTAGGGTAGATATTAAAATAAACAGCATTTAAACGCCTAAGATCCTGAGCTGCTGAAGGGGCACTGTGGCTTTCTTTGTATGACACATTGTATAGTAAGAAAAGTACATTCAGACACAGCAAGTTCAGAGGTTCAACTGCCTAGGCAAGGTTCCTAGGCACTGTGTTACATGTTTGTCTCCTGGGAAGCTTTCTTGAGACACTATCTTTTGACTTTGGAGAATTAGAAAGGTCCATTGATAGGCTGAATTTGAGAGTTTTTGTTAGCATTTCTGCTAACAGAACTGTTAGAAATCCCCTTTGGCATGTTACTACATTTTCTTTCTTTCTTTCTTTCTTTTTGAGACAGGGTCTGGCTCTGTCTCCCAGGCTGGAGTACAGTGGCATGATCTCGGCTCACTGCAACCTCCACCTCCTGTGCTCAAGTCATCTTCCTACCTCAGCCTCCCAAGTAGCTGGGACTACAGGTGCACACCACCATGCCTGGCTCATTTTTGTATTTCTTGTGGAGAGGGGGTTTGGCCATGTTGCCCAGACTGGTCTTGAACTCCTGAGCTCAAGCGATCCTTCCACCAAGGCCTTCCAAAGTGCTGGGATTACAGGCGTGAGCCATTGTGCCCAGCCATGCATACATTTTCTGCCTCCACAATATGCACCCTAGTGACTCATGCAGTCAGTCCTTTGATCCTGTCTCCTCCTGAATCAGCATGTACTTGATTGAGCACTGTTCTGATATTTTCTCAGCAGTGCTACAGATTGTAGGAAATTTCTGATATATTAAGGCCTAGATGAAATAAATATACATGGAATAAAACAACAATATTGAATTCTACAGAATTTCAAAGGAGAAAGAGATCAATCTGGACTAAAATAGATTTCACAAGGGGATGTGATTTGAACTAAGCAATGAAGGTCTTTGGTAGGAAAAAGGCACTGAAGTACTAGGAGTATTGAGCACTCCATATATATTCTCAGTTCATCCTGCTAACAATGCTATGTGGTAGATACGGTTTTATCATTTACTGCTGGAAGCATGTAGGGACAGACATATGAGAACTTATCCAAGATGGGCACAGTGGTGCATGCCTGCAGGCCCAGCTACTCAGGAGGCTGAGGTGGGAGGATCGCTTGAGCCCAGGAGTTTGAGGCCAGTCTGGGCAACACAGTGAGATCAGTTCTCTTAAAAATAAACAAATAAGAAAGAGAGAAAACTTATGCAAGGTCTAGAACCAGGAAATACAGCTGGAATTCAAATCCAGTGTGACTCTTCCGGTGATTATTTTCCCTGAGGTGCTGAGAGAGCTTTTCAGATCACTGAACAGAAATGAAATCTTTGTTACATCTGGTGAAGCAGGTAGATTCCTCCTTGGGATGAAAAAAAAAAAAAAAAGACTCAGGTTGAAGAAAATGGTCACACCCCGGTTCTCTACTGAGATGACAAGGCCATTCAATTAAAGTAACCAGTCGGCAAGTTTCCTGCCTCCTTTCTCAGTGTGGTCTCTGGAAATTTAGTCTGTCTTCTCGTCTGACTTCTGGTCAAGTCTCACTGTTTGGGGACCCCTATCAATGTGATTACCAGAGATCTTGTTTTCTTTTCTTGTGGCTATCTGTATTGCAGCCATGTTACTGATTACCGGCTCAATGTTAAAACCTAGGCAATCTGAAATTCTAGAGAGGAAGGGATAAGTGCGTAACTTGAACAGATGTTGAACATTTTCAAGAAGAGGCATTTTTAGGTCACTGCTCCTTTTATGTGGCATAACATATATTACTACCTTAATCATCAAAGCAACTCTGATTTACACAGGTCAAGTATTATTATTATCCCTATCTCACAGAAAAGGAAACTGAAGTCTGAAGAAATTAGATGCTTTGTCTTCAGTCACACAGCTCTTCCTGGACTAAAACTCTAGTATTCTGACTTAATCCACTGCCTTTTCACTAGACCATGCTATTCCTCAAAAGACCCAACCAGTGTGGGACATGGAGCCTAGAATAGTTGTCTCATGCTATATTGACCAAGGATGGTTGAAGTCCTAAGATGCTTAAGCTGCATTTCCCATGTATGTCAAATTCCTTGGTTACTGGGAAGCTCTCCCACATTTATTTCATCAGGTGTATTCTTAGAATTGAGACAGGACAGTTGCCTAATTTAAGCAGAGCCCAAGGACAAGGAAAAGCAAAAACAGAAAAACACTTTAAGAATATTTGAGGCCGGGCATGGTGGCTCAAGCCTGTAATCCTAGCACTTTGGGAGGCTGAGCTGGGTGGATCACTTGAGGTCAGGAGTTCAAGACCAGCCTGGCCAACATGTTGAAACCCCATCTCTACTAAAAATACAAAAAATTAGCCAGGTGCGGTAGCATGTGCCTGTAATCCCAGTTACTCGGGAGGCTGAGGCAGGAAAATAGCTTGAACCCAGGAGGTGGAGGTTGTAGTGAGATGAGATTGTGCCACTGCACTCCAGCCTGGGCAACACAGCGAGACTCTGTCTCAAAAAAAAAAAAAAAAATTGAATGCCATGCTAATATATATAAGGTAACATGCAATAAACCTTTTTACTTAGTGATTTTTTACTTAGGAAGCAGGTAGATTTAGTGGTCTAAATGAGGTATTTAATTGGTTTACCCTGTTAATGTCTCCAAGAGCTTTTCTTTCAGAGTTTGGTGAGTTGTTACCTATAGACCATATCATTTACCAAGATTTATTTTCTTTTTTTTTTCTTTTTTTTTTTTTTTTTTTTTGAGACGGAGTCTCGGTCTGTCGCCCGGGCTGGAGTGCAGTGGCCGGATCTCAGCTCACTGC
Organism: Macaca nemestrina; assembly: GCF_043159975.1. Classification (NCBI taxonomy): domain Eukaryota; kingdom Metazoa; phylum Chordata; class Mammalia; order Primates; family Cercopithecidae; genus Macaca; species Macaca nemestrina. The sequence continues at coordinate 40,321,603 of NC_092131.1, read as the reverse complement.
AAGCTCCGCCTCCCAGGTTCACGCCATTCTCCTGCCTCAGCCTCCCGAGTAGCTAGGACTACAGGCGCCCGCCACCTCGCCCGGCTAGTTTTTTGTATTTTTTAGTAGAGACGGGGTTTCACCATGTTAGCCAGGATGGTCTCGATCTCCTGACCTCGTGATCCGCCCGTCTCAGCCTCCCAAAGTGCTGGGATTACAGGCTTGAGCCACCGCGCCCGGCTGATTTATTTTCTTTTTTTTCACTTTTGGAGACACAGTGTCACTATGTTGCCCAGGCTGGTCTTGAACTCCTGGGCTCATGTGATCCTCTCACCTCAGCTCTCTGAGTAGCTAAGATTACAGGTGTACACCATCTTGTCTGGCTTAACTTGATTTCATTCATTGAACAAATATTTGAGGTACTTTTTTGAGCCAGGGCTAATGGATAAAATTACGTGGATTTGCGGACAGCAGTGACATCTGTCACACTGCAGGGTAGCCAGTCACCAGCTTGGAATCTCTAGGGCTTTATATTTCTTCCTGTCTAAATCACTCAAGGTTAATCTTTGGGAACTACAACTACAGGTCTTGCTTCATCCAAACCCAGCCTCCGTCTAGGCCCTGGCTTTGCCCTGTGGAGAGAGTATAAGTTGTTTTGGCTGAGGACATTTGTTATTGGTCATGTTTGCCAAGCAGAGGGCCTTCAAGATTATATTTGTTCTTTGCAGCCTGGCAATTGGTACCATTAGCGGCCATGCCCGACACTGCCCAGACCTTTGCGTTGTCTGGGTTGATGCCCATGCTGACATCAACACACCCCTTACCACTTCATCAGGAAATCTCCATGGACAGCCAGTTTCATTTCTCCTCAGAGAACTACAGGACAAGGTCAGTGGGCCGAAATGGAAAGAAAGGTGAATGCTTGCAGGGTTTTGCTGGGGTTGGTCTAGTTCAGTAAGATTGTGTGAAGGGTGGGGTTGAGTGTGGATTACCACTCCTTCATTTGTTCATCACTATTATGGACCAGGCAGTCTGCCAGATGCTAGGGGTATAAAGACTAGGACATGGTCCCTGTTCTTTGGGGGGGGGGGCTCATAACCTTGTAAGAAAGCAAGGAGGGATAGTAACTATAGCAACTGGTATACCCACAGCCTGAGGACTTCTTGGTTAGAGGCTCCCAGGCCATATTCTCAGACACACTGATCTAGAAGACAAATAAAACCATGATGACCTCTGGGTAACATTTTCCTGAGCAGCTCAGAAGCTATGGGAGTCCCTGTTAGGCATAGACTAGACTCTGTATATCCCTCCCCTCAGTGAGAGACCAAGTCAAACCAGGACACTACAAAGATTATTCATTGGGCAGAAGTCCTGTGTCGGCTGTTGGCCAACTTGAGATGGCAACCAGGTTATGCTTCAAGAACCAATCTGTAAATAAGTCAGTAATGTGCAATGGGATAGAAAAGGGCTAATCAGCAGTATTCCAGCTACTAGGTAAGTTAATGAGAAACCAAGACAACCTTAGAGATTTTATTCTTCGTGAGAAAGCACTACTGTTCCTCAGCTGCCCTTCTGAAACATTTCCACCTTTCATCACTTCTCCTTCCCCGAGGAGTGTGTCCTGTGTTGCTCTAAACTTACCCTGTGGGTGGCAGAAGAAAGTAGATTGCATACCCAGGAAGCACATGGTGATGATCTTGGTGAGACCAAGAATTCTTGATTAATCCTGTCCATTCCTCCCTTTCATAGGTACCACAACTACCAGGATTTTCCTGGATCAAACCTTGTATCTCTTCCCCAAGTATTGTGTATATTGGTCTAAGAGACGTGGACCCCCCTGAACAGTAAGTTGATGCATTTGGCTGAAGTTTAGGGCCCGTCCTAGCCAATTATGTTCCATTTGAAAGGCTGATGCTCGACTTGGTCTATTGTAGGTCACTATAACAAACCCACCCCCTCCCCCAAATATGCATTTATTTAAAATGCTCTTTAAACTAAGGACTCCTTCCTTTATATCTCATCACAGTTTTATTTTAAAGAACTATGATATCCAGTATTTTTCCATGAGAGACATTGATCGACTTGGTATCCAGAAGGTCATGGAACAAACATTTGATCTGCTGATTGGCAAGTAAGTAACTGTAACTGATGTCAGGGCAAACCCCCAGTGGGCAACACACTTTAGCCTGTTTCTTGAGAACAGCAGCTTTACTTTTAAAATAAAAAGCAAAAACATACACATAATTTTAAATAGCTCAGAAAGGTAAAATATGAAACACAGGTCATATTCTTCCTCTGGGGTTTTTGGGAGGAGGCTTCCTCTAAATCATTGCCTAGATCTTCTGTCTCAGGAATTTTTCTTGATCTCCATCTTTAATGCTTATCTTCTGAGATGACAAGCATTTATTGTTTCAACTGTCCCATTCTTCCCAGTCTCACGACTGTTTCATATGAGTTTTATGTTAAGCAAATCTTGGCAGTGTAGAAAGATGGCAGATGAATACTAATCAAACAGTAGTTTTAAGAGCATTTTCCCAATACCAACTATTTACTTCTGTGTGATTAATGTCGGAACTGTTATCTGGTAGTATGTCATTTCGTAAGCTGTTAAGAAACTTAGTTGTTAGCTTCAGCCTTTGGATACTGGGGCTATAATGAAGTTAGAAATGGAAGATATTAAAACTGCAGACCTAAAATTAGAGTTCACTTCAGCTGCTGTTAGGTTCAGAGAATAACAGCAGCCATAACCTACATCAAGCCAATTTAAATTAGACTGTATCAGAGCCCAATCTCATCTAGAAATGAAGAAATCCCTCTATTGACAGTTATTAGTGTAAGAGGTTCTAATACCCAGGGTAAGGCAGAAACATACATGAGAGTTAGTCTGTCTGAGGCATGCAGAACAAATGGCAGTATCATGAAGTGGTAGGTAGGAAGTTAATATTGCCAATCTCAGTAACTTCCAAGAATAGAAAGCCTGGAAATGTATTAATAGCTTTATTAACAAAGTACCAGGACTAATAGCAACAAAATCAAGGAGTTGCAACCATGAGAAGGATGAGTGTCTAAGCACAACCAGTTAAGTATTATTTTATTCTCTTCCTTTCTAGGAGACAAAGACCAATCCATCTGAGTTTTGATATTGATGCATTTGACCCTACACTGGCTCCAGCCACAGGAACTCCTGTTGTAGGGGGACTAACCTATCGAGAAGGCATGTATATTGCTGAGGAAATACACAATACAGGTATGTAGCAACCAGGTCTGCAGCCTGTTAACAAAATAGGTAAATATGCTGGAGTCTCTTGCCTGCAAAGGATCTTTTCTGATATTCCACATCATTGCAGAGTTTGTTTTTGCTTGAACTTTTGTAGCTAAAAATTATATGGCCATGCTAATAAAAAGGACTACTTTAGAGTCATGCTTGGACATGGCTCTTGCCAAATTACACTAAGGTAATAAGGAGTAAAAAATTAATTGTTAATAATTTAAACATTAAATACCAGAATAAATTGTCAAACTGATGCAGTTCTTTGTGTCTGAGTTATCTAAAGACAGATTAAGATAAGAAGGCAAGACCAAGACTGTAAATTGCACTCTAAGAGGTTGGTTCATTGGGAGTTGTGAATTTGGAGTTAAAGCTGATCTCTTGAAGAAATCTGCAAATTGGACAATATCTTGGGTCCTTTATGTAGGGTAGGTCTTGTACTAGAGCCTGATAGGATCTCCAATAAGGGGGATACAGTTAGATGAGAATGACTGATGGAAAGAGTACTAAGATGAATTCTACGTTATCAAGACTGGCTACAAGACTGGCTACTTTTCCAAAACTCATACTTGTTTGCAAACAGTTTCCATTTCTGTCAGAAAGCTTCTGGTTTTAAAGCTACTTCAAATGACCTTTCATTCCAAAATTTAAAGAACTACCAAATCATACTGCTTCAGTAACCATCTGATGGAACTACGGTATGGATAGAGACCCCAGATTGAAAGGTTCAGGGCTATAGAGAACCATTGACTAGATGGGATAGAAACTGACATTGAGAAATGGTCTCCTTAGTGCCACAGCCTGCTAGAACCTTAGGCAGTATAGAAAGGCAGGTAGTATCTGATTCTCAGATCTGCAATCTTAGATGTTGCCAGTGGTCCTTAGGTTATTGGTCAGAGAACCTGGGAGTTCAATTCTCTGCTTTGCTTCCTAAAAACACCACTTTAGAGCAGGGGTTATAACCTCTAGCACTTATACGTGGCAGCGGCCATGGCTTGTCTCTTTGTTCCCATGCTACAATATTTTACTCCAAAAGACACTCATGGGGCTAGGCACAATGGTTCATACCTATAATCCCAGTACTCTGGGAGGCCAAGGCAGGAGGATTACTTGACCCCAGGGGTTCAAGACCAGCCTGGGCAACATAGTGAGACCCTGTTTCTACCAAAAATTAGCCAGGTGTCCCAACTACTTGGGAGGTTGAGTCTGCAGTGAGCCATGACTGTGCCACTGCACTGTTATAATGCTGTCAACTAGATACCTAAAGCAGTTTGCTTAATTTAAAGGGTGGCAATAGTCTGGAAACATAAATCATGTATGTATTTCTAATACTGCAAACCTTGATTCCCACTTCTGGGATATGCTAAAGGTGCAGGTTTAGTCAGTGGAAATCAAGAGACAAATCAGGAACACAGGTCTATGTGCAGGAAATGATGGAAATGCTACAGTAATACACCTGTTGGTTGCAGTTTGGCACCATACACTCAACTACACATTGCTAATAAGGGAAGATGCTGAATGGACATATGGCATTGAGCACATCATGTACTATAGTGTAATATCAATAAACCATCAGGTACATTCGCCTGTGTTTCCAGACTTTATGGCCACCCTAAATATTCTCAGATACTTGTATTCCTGAATACTAGCTTGTTCAGATCATGCTTCATCCAGAATAACCAACTAAAAAGTTAATTTCTACAGAGCAATAAGGCATTTAGAAGGGTAAGCATGTTAGCAGGTCTGGATAGGTTCTTCTGGTTTAAGCTTCCCTTCCACTTGCTCCAGGCCAAAGGAACAATACTGAGAACTTTGACAGAAGTTCTCAAACCTTAACAGAAGGTAACTGGAGTCCAAATAAAATAACTAACATATGGCTGAATCTTCTCTTGATCAAGTACAAGATACTGGGTCAGTCTGCTGGGAGACAAAAGATGTGTTAGATGTGGAACCTGCCTCCAGAGCTCAGGCCTGCAGGGATGAGAATGAGGCTTGCAGTAATAACTACATTTCAGGGCATATGGTGTGGTGCTCTAACAGATGAAGATAACACATTAGAGTTCAAAAGTGGGAATGGAGTTTAGCTAGTCAAAGTGGGAGATTTCCTCTGCCTTCATACTTGATTCATTTCCAGGCAGGCATCTGGAAGGTTCCTAGTCATACTGGAGATGGCATACATTTTGCCAACAAGCAGGATGAAAACCTCCCCCACCCAACACCAAGCCTTTTCCTTTTCCAGAAGGCCTGACAATTATGCCTATTATGTTAGTTGAACAAAGATGGTTTATTTCGTTATCTTAAAGGTTTCTTTTAATCTACTGTAGCATAACAGTGTTTTAACTTAAATTCACGGCCAAGAGGATGAGGTGCAAGGGGCTTCCTGAAAATAGGTATTTTCTACTACAAAACGGACTCTTGTTTTTACCTTGGCTTGTTCTCCCTGTCCCAGTGGGATGACCCTCACTGAGAGTAGCAGCAAGGGAATTTGAGGTTTTGTCACACTTTGTTCCTCCAGGGTTGCTGTCAGCACTGGATCTTGTTGAAGTCAATCCTCAGTTGGCCACCTCAGAGGAAGAGGCGAAGACTACAGCTAACCTGGCAGTGGATGTGATTGCTTCAAGTTTTGGTCAGACAAGAGAAGGAGGGCATATTGTCTATGGCCAACTTCCTACTCCCAGTTCACCAGATGAATCAGAAAATCAAGCACGTGTGAGAATTTAGGATATACTGTGCACTGACATGTTTCACAACGGGCATTCCAGAATTATGAGGCATTGAGGGGACAGATAGATACAAAATGGTTGTCTGGGTCAATACTGCCTTAATGAGAACATTTACACATTCTCACAATTGTAAAGTTTCCCCTCTATTTTGGTGACCAATACTACTGTAAATGTATTTGGCTTTTTGCAGTTCACAGGGTATTAATATGCTACAGTACTATGTAAATTTAAAGAAGTCATAAACAGCATTTATTACCTTGGTATATCATACTGGTCTTGTTGCTGTTCCTTCACATTTAAGTGGTTTTCCATCTTTCCTCCCTCCTCCCACAGTTTGGCTACACAGTGCATCCCTGAACTGTTAGCCCACAGCAGCAATATGCTTATTCCATCCACATCCCTAACATCATGCATTCACAAGGTCAAAGTTCTGGTCCACAAACCCTTCCCTATAGAAGTTCAATGGCTGCGAAAGAATTTGTAGTAAACCAGGCCTCCCAGGATGGCGAGCTCCAGTAAGATGATAATGGAAAGCAGCAGCTTGTTGGTTGTCACTCTACAAAGAGAAGCAAAGTGGGGAGTAGTCAGAAGTTTGGATAACCTTCCTTCTAAACATTTTGGGGTTAGACCTGGAACCACAGCTGGATACTCTGAGGCTGTTTGTTTGATCACACAGCCACTTACCAGGAAATACTCATAAGGTTCTTTAGCTGTCATTTAGGGATAATACTGTCTACCTCACAGAAATGTTAAACTGAGACAATAAAAACCAAAGCATAAAAATGGATTCTGAAATGTGTTCAAATGGTAGTTACTTCCTTTAAAAATAGCTTTTCTAGAAAGAGGGGTTAGCTAGAAAAAGTAATCATATACATCCAGTTCAGGATGGGTCCAGCCCTAGGATAAGTAACTAGAAGCCTGGGTAATACCTTTCAATCCCTTGGAAACTTCTTCCCTTTGCCCTGTTTTTCCCTTTGCTCTCCTATCAACCCAAATGGATATGTTATAAAGGTAGTATAGGAGCTTAAAAATTTTACTATATCAACCCAAATGGATATGTTATAAAGGTACTATAGGAGCTTAAAAATTTTACTATCTGTTGTTTACACAAAGAATCCAACCTTTAGTTCTCATGTTCACTCTAGGTTTCTCCCTGTTCCACAAGGAATTTATCACTGTAGGAAAATCCCACCCCTCCTGCTAGTTCCATGAGTGGGTTATAGTTTTGTTTCATGCTAGGCCACCTGTGTCCAAGGTCACGTACAATACCCTCTTACCCCCAACTTCAACCTCAGTGGCAATATTTCTGCCCTGGATTTGTCTGTTAGCACTCAACGATTTTGGTTTTTATTTTTGATAAAGACTACTTTATTGGTGGCAATTAGTACAATTCGAAGTTTGATCCTCAAAGAAGGACTTAGTTATTTATCAGACTAGGAGTCCATAGAGAGCTGAATGAAACTGAATCAAGTCACTGCTGTGATGACTGAAGATAATCCTGTTTCTTGGGAAATGAAACCACAGTCAGCTGATGCATGGCATATGCTGTTTCACTAATTGAGAACCACAGTGGCTCTATACAGGAGGTCATCAGCTCCACCACCCTTTAGATGCACTGGAATTCTGTTCTTCTCCTGAAACAGCTTGTGTTTTCTAGACCTTTATTTTCAAAATGCCTGCGTGAAGCAACGCTCATGGTCCTCTGGGCAACCTGACAGTGCCAGCAGATTCTGCAGCATCTTGGCTCAGTTACTGCCCACCAACCCTGACAACTCCCCAAGGGTTTTATTTTTAAAAGTCTACTTCTTCCCTACAAGACAGAACTTCCAGAAAAGGAGCTGACTCCCATGAAGGGCAAGCAGAGCCAAAAGCAAGTACTATGCAGGTGAAAACTGCTTTCTAATCAAGATTTTACAAATATATTTCTTTTTTTTTTTTTTCTTTTTTTGAGACGGAGTCTCGCTTTGTCCCCCAGGCTGGAGTGCAGGGGTGCCATCTTGGCTCACTGCAACCTCCGCCTCCTGGGTTCAAGCAATTCTCTGTCTCAGCCTCCTGAGTAGCTGGGATTACAGGTGCCCGTCCCCATGCCCAGCTAATTTTTTTGTATTTTTAATAGAGACGGGTTTCACCATCTTGGCCAGGCTGGTCTTGAACTCCTGACCTTGTGATCTGCCCGCTTCGGCCTCCCAAGGTTCTGGGATTACAGGTGTGAACCACCGTGCCCGGCCGAGATTATACAAATATATTTCAAGGAATAGGAAGCTGTTATTCCCATGTGTTGCCTTCTCTAAAGAACATTAGCTGTGATTAAATATCTTTTCAGTGGAGAAATTTTGCACTGCTCCAAGTCAAAGCAGTATATACTTTTAACAAATGATTTTATCCTGAGCTATTTAATGATCCAAGACCATATTCCTTAGTGTATTTATTCTGTTCTGTTGGGTGGTACTGAGTATATGGGGACTATCGTCAGCTGCTGAGGTGCTTTATTAGGACCTTCGTAAGTCACTATTTTAAGCTTTTTGGTTGAAAGCCATTGAGTTAAGAGAAATTTCATGACTTTAATAAAACTTACTTTCTGGACATTGAACGGAGAATCTTTCGACTTTTGCTCAAGTTTTCACTTGTGTTTACCAGCTGAGAAGAGAAAATAGTGATTATTTCCCTCTTTAAAAAGTATACTCTGTACAACTGAATATCCCTAGATTAACACTAGGCATTAAGGAATATATGTTGAAAAATTCCAAGAAATCAAGCCAATTTAAATGATGGCCTTCGAGTGTAAGTAGAAGAACCTGGAAAGGACAAGATATTTTAGTACTCATCAAGTAGGCTTAGGAATCATCTTCCTAGGTTGCTACTGGGGATGGACTCCTGAGACTGAGCTAATCTTCTACCGTGGGTACTCCAAAAGGGAAGGCTTCAAGTGTAGCCAGCAGACTGGACAGTCAGTGACCTAGAGCAACTAAAGATTTGAATTTCATCAGCCAAATTCCAGGACAGCCTCTTGAGTTGGCATTTGTTTTTGTAGGCTGGCCTGTTACTACTTTTGGGATCTGGTTATCTTTTTTCTTTACCCTCTTAAGAGACAGTTGCATTGAATTGTGAAAAGAACCTCCATGTAACTTTCAACTGCCTGCTACTAATCTGGACAGCTGGAGGATATTTCACCTCCAGCAGATGGCTACCTGCCATCTGTTCCCATTCCCCAGTGGCCTTGGTAAGCTGACCTCTCAGCTCATTCCGTGGCTTTTATTTCTTTGAAACAGGGTCTCGCTCCGTCACTCAGGCTGGAGTGCAGTGCTGCAATCGCAGCTCACTACAGCCTTGACCTCCCAGGCTCAAGCAATACCCCCACCTGTCCCCAAGTAAGGTGGGATCACAGGTGCATGCCACCATACCCTGCTACTTTTTTTGATTTTTAGTAGAGATGAGATCTCACTATGTTGCCCAGGCTGGTTTCAAACTCCTAGGCTCAAGCCATCCTCCCACCTCAGCCTCCCAAAGTGCTAAAATTACAGGTGTGAGCCTGGCCTCCTGGGCTTTTAAATTCAACCAATCTACCTGGTATGTTCAAAAACCAAAACCCACACAATCTGAAAGCAAGTTACATTCTCCATAGCTTTCCTTGAATGTAGTACTTTATTGTGAATTTTCACTGAAGAGGGCAGGCACTACTCTGACTTAATGGAGAATTGTAGCTACTAAGAAAATCTACTCAAATCTTCACACTGAGCTAGTATTTTCCTGTCCAAATCTTGGCCACAATATGTTTTTCAAATTGATTTGCCTTCTGCTATTAAGAATACAGCATTCAATTGGCAAATTGTACTAATTTAAAAATTCCAGCCGGGCACAGTGGCTCATGCCTGTAATCCTAGCGCTTTGGGAGGCCAAGGTGGAATGATTGCTCGAGCCCAGGAGTTCGAGAGCAACTTTGGCAACATAGTGAAACCCCGTTTTCACAAAAAATTAAAACAATTAGCCAGGCACAGTAGCACATGCCTGCAGTCCCAGCTACACATGAGGATCACTTGAGCCCAGGAGTTTGAAGCTACAGTAAGTTCTAATTGCACTGCTGCACTCCAGCTTGGGTGACAGAGCAAGACCCTGTCTCTAAAAAACTAAAAAATTCATACATAGGTTAACTCATTTATGGAAAGGAAAAAATAAATGGGCCGGGCGCGGTGGCTCACGCCTGTAATCCCAGCACTTTGGGAGGCCGAGGCGGGCGGATCACAAGGTCAGGAGATCAAGACCACGGTGAAACCCCGTCTCTACTAAAAATACAAAAAATTAGCCGGGCGCGGTTGTGGGCGCCTGTAGTCCCAGCTACTCGGGAGGCTGAGGCAGGAGAATGGCGTGAACCCGGGAGGCGGAGCTTGCAGTGAGCCGAGATCGCGCCACTGCACTCCAGCCTGGGCGACAGAGCCAGACTCCATCTCAAAAAAAAAAAAAAAAAAAAAAAAAAAAGAAAAGAAAAAATAAATGAGTTATTTTTCTGAGGCTCTCAGAGTGACAGTAGACTAGAGGTCCCTGATATAGTCATCATTTGGTGTTAAATATTTGTTTTCTTTCCACAATGATCCAGTTTACCTTACTGGATAATCCTTAGAGATTTTTTTTCCCTATTACTTTTTTTTTTTTTACTTTTACTTAGATAATAGTAAAGGGTTATAGTCCAGGATTGAAGCATAATTTATAAATCTATAAACTGTGGTACTATTTTACGAAATCTGGAAAATAGCCTTGGCTCTAAATGACAGGGTATAAGTAGATGATGTTTTCATAAGAATAGCAGAATACTCTATTAGATGTGTAAAAAATTAAAATCTCAGATTGGAAGCTTTGAATCCTTAAGTGCCTTTTGACGTATTATTTCTCTTGCCAAAGAGAGAATACAGCCACTTTATCCTTATTAATTCCTGTAATCTTATAAGTGTAGAAATCAGGTTTCTTCCATCTTTTTTTCCCTTCACTGAAGCAAAAATTTCCAATGATGTCTAATTCTTAGGGGTAAAATTGCTTCTAAGGGAGATCTCTTGGCCAAGCAAACTAAAAATTGAGCAAAGCGGCCAGGCACAGTGGCTCATGCCTGTAATCCTAGCACTTTGGGAGGCCAGAGCGGATGGATCACCTGAGGTTAGGAGTTCGAGATCAGCCTGGCCAACATGGCGAAACCCCGTCTCTACTAAAAATACAAAAATTAGCTACGCGTGGTGGCACATGCCTGCAATCCCAGCTATTCAGGAGGCTGAGGCAAGAGAATCGCTTGAACCCAGGATGTGGCGGTTGCAGTGAGTGGAGATCACGCCACTGCACTCCAGTCTGGGTGACACAGTGAGACGCTATCTCAAAATAAATAAGTAATAAAAAAATTAATAAATAAAAATTGAGAAAAGCATATGAACTTAAAAAAGACTATTCCCTGAATACAGAACTGCTGTAGCTTTTGGTCTTAGTATGGTTTCCAGGTGCAGTGGCCCCCTAATTTCCCCATACTTGCCCCTTTCCCTGTCTGCCCAGACTTACTCTACTCTTGGTGCGTTCTAACTGGTCTCGTTGTTCCCCCAGCTCTTCTATGATTTCTGAGCCAATTTGGTCGGTCTCCGTGGCAATCCGATGAGAGCGTTCAATACTTTGGGTGGCCCGGTTCAGGCTTTCAGTGCCTTGCAGAAGCATTGCCCTTTGAGACTGTAGCCGATTCTGAAAGGAGTATGCAAGAGAAATGTTAGACTTTTTCCATTATAAATTCATTGCCAGCATATTCCTCATGACCTTCCCCATGTTAGAAAGCATACAGTGAGCAATAATTTTCATTCCTTTTAAGACAGAACCAAAGAAGCTAATGATTCTTTTCAAGGTCACAGACTAAAGCAGAACCTGAAATGAATCAATAGGATCACAATACCCCCACTCCACTGTCTTTTACACTTACGTGAGGCAAGGAAAGATGGATTAAAAATACTGGAGCACTTTCCCTGTGTTTGTGATGAATCTGAACTGGTTCATGTGTCTCCTGGACTATCAACTTCTGAAAGGTGGCAGCCCAGATGTGGGAGCTACCTGATTAATGCATATAGCCTGTAACTTCGATAGTGCTATGAGCAAACCAACTAAACTCCGCAGCCCTAGAAAAAGGTTAATTCACTGAAGATTCCCACTTGACTGGTACTGAGAACTGAAGGACCATGAACAAGCTATTCTGTTCTTTGTTTTAAGCCTCCAGCACCTGGTATTTCCAGGTGGTCTCCCATCCAAGTACTAACCAGGCCTGACTCGCTTAGCTTCTGAGATCAGGCAGGTTCGGGGTGGTATTGCCTAGATGACTACAATTCTTCTTTTCAGCATCTAAAGAAATTTTGTAGAAGTCTGAGACACTACCACATTCTGGAAAAAACGTATGTGGTTACCCTCTTGGTGAGCCCCAAAAAGAACTTCACCTAAGGTCAAACAAAAAGCCTTGAGGCTGCCACACTGGGGGTGATTTGGTCTCAGGGAAATTAGTATCTGGGGCTTGAGCAAGCTTCCCCATCTGCCCTAATTTCTCAACTGCCCTAATTTTCTAAATCCCCACCGAAGTTTTACCCCACCTGTAATCCTAAACACAGACAGCATGAAGACAAAAGTAGCCTTGTCAGGCCAGAATTAACAACCACTGACAGAAATGGAGGCAGCTCCAAGTTCTTAGCTGTTCAAAGCGCGCGTGCACACACACACACGCACGCGCACACACAGACTCAAAAGGAACCCAGCTCACAGAGGCCTATTACAGAGCAGGTGACCACTGGCAGGACCAAGAAGCCAAAAGATTGGCTCCCAGAGCAGAAGTAGCAAGAAGCATTTTCTTTTTTCCCTTTTGTTTTGTTTTTTTTTTTTTTTTGAGACGGAGTCTCGCTCTGTCGCCCGGGCTAGAGTACAGTGGCACGATCTCAGCTCACTGCAGCCTCTGCCTCCTCGGTACAAGCAATTCTGCTGCCTCAGCCTCCCGAGTAGCTGGGATTACAGGCAGCTGCCAACACGCCCAGCTAATTTTTGTATTTTTAGTAGAGACAGGGTTTCACCATGTTGGCCAGGCTGGTCTTGAACTCCTGATCTCAGGTGATCCACCAGCCTTGGCCTCCCAAAGTGCTAGGATTACAGGCATAAGCCACCATGCCCCGCGCTCTGTAGCATTTTGACTTAATAAATGGCATACAGACCAGCAGATGAGGAAACCACTGAATGAGGTTCAAATAAAATCAGTTAGGTTAGCACAAAGGAAGAAGGAAAAAGGTTTTCAAAATGAAAGATGCAGATTTTCAACTGAGTAGGCTAAAAAATGACCAAGAAAAGATCAGATCACATAAATGAACTTCAGACAGATTTGGAACAATAATTTTACTGAAGGCATGGATACCTAAATTATGTTTTAATAATTTCTGAAACTCATAATTTTAAGGCAAAATTGTTTGGACTTCCTCCCCAACTTTGGCAACATGACTAAAGTCACTTTTACAACTCCCACTTTCACCAGCTCCACCTGCCTGCCTTTTTCCAGTCTCCCTTTAAGTGATCTTCTGTCAGCTTCTAGTCTGTAGTGATCCCTCGGGCATCCATTTGAAAATTTTAAATACTTCATTCTCAAGCGGTCTAGTTTTGGCATCAGCCATGTCAAGCCAATATCATTCTGAATGTCTCTTAAACTATAATCAGGATGCATCGTGAAACAGGATTTGTTTAAAATTGGAGTATGAGCCTTTCTACCTCTGTTCAGTCTGAATTGGTAGGCCCCTTTCTATTTCTCTGCCATGCTACTTGCCAGAGAATTTCTACTTTGTGTTGTGTTTGTGGAAGACAGACCAAATGCAGCACATTTAATCTTTCAGACGTTTTATTCCTTTAAGAATCCAGCTGCTCTAGGTGGTTTCAGAATACAGATGTTCAATTAGTCCAATTTTATAAATCAGAATCCTGAAAGCCAGACAGGCAGTCTGGCTTACTTTCCATTACCACAGAATAAAAAGATAGAAAGTTCCTTCTCGGCGGCCGGGCGCGGTGGCTCAAGCCTGTAATCCCAGCACTTTGGGAGGCTGAGACGGGCGGATCACGAGGTTAGGAGATCGAGACCATCCTGGCAAACACGGTGAAACCCCGTCTCTACTAAAAAAAAATATAAAAAACTAGCCGGGCGTGGTGGCAGCGCCTGTAGTCCCAGCTACTCGGGAGGCTGAGTCAGGAGAATGGCGGGAACCCGGGGGGCGGAGCTTGCAGTGAGCTGAGATCCGGCCACTGCACTCCAGCCCGGGCGACAGAGCCAGACTCCATCTCAAAAAAAAAAAAAAAAAAAAAAAGAAAGTTCCTTCTCGAGAAGCAGAAGCGTCTTGCATTGGTTACTGTATCTCAGTTGTTGGGCCATCTTGACATTAAGGTAAAGGAAAGCTTGGATTGATTGTGTAACAATATTCTGATAAATTAGAAACCTAACTGAATTTTCCAGGCATACTTGAGAAAGTGATTCTAAAATTTATATGAAAGAATAAAAAAGATCAAGGAGAAAAGAAATTAGATCAATGGGTCAGAATACAGAATCCAGATAATAAGAATAGGTAACACTTATATACTACTACATACAAAGCACTGTTTTTTTTTTATTGTAAGACTGTATTATATTAAGGATAAAAATAAATCTAAATATGCATATGGTTCAAAAGGCCTGCATTAAATAGAGCAGATACCAAGGGGATAACAGGACCTGGATGCAAAAAAGAGGATAAGGGTGAAAAAAATGAAACAAGAGTCTAGTGTACATTGATAACATGAAATACCCCAACAATATAGGCCCTTAAGGAAAAAAAAAAACAACAACAACAGCTAAAACTTACCATATGCTCATTCTCTAGAGCATATATGCCATATTTCATGTCTCCTCGGCCTCCAGGTGTGGCTGTCAAAGGTGTGCTTCTCACCTCCCGATGGAGTTTAGCAAGGTCCTTCCGGTAGTTTCGAAGCTTAGACATCATGGGGTTACGGAAAGACAGGGGTGCGTAACGTAGTTCCTCCTCCATCTCTGCCAGCTGGGAAGGCAGAAAGTAGTGAGTGGATAGCCTGGTTCTTCCCGCACTCATTTGGAAATATGCCTAGTTTGGACTAATCAAACTACTTATTTATTTGGACTACACCAAGCAAATAACCACATGCTCCATGAGGCAGGGACCATGTCTGGCATGTTCCTCTCATTCTGAATGCCTGGCGTACTGTCTAGCAAGCACAGAGCAGGCCTTCAAAATATATGAACTGAATGAATGAATGGAAAAACAGGAAGTACTTTATAGCTTACTAAACATTTTTATATACATTCTCCATTTAATCCTCACAACAAGTCAATAAGGTAGGAAATGCTCCATTTCATATAAAAAACTTAAAGAAACCTGCTCAAGATTACACAAAAAGAAGGAGTCCGGGCCAGGCACAGTGGCGCACACCTGTAATCCCAGCACTTTGGGAAGCTGAGGCAGGAGGATCATTTGAGCACAGTCTGGGCAACATAGCAAGACCGCATCTCTATTTAAAAAAAAAAAAAAAATTAAACAGAAAAGGAGTCAGGGTTCAAAATCTTCAAATTCTCTCAGCTCTCTTCAATATACCAAGTTTTTAGCCTGGTATGATTGAACACTGCCATCAAAAAGTGCTTTGAAGTCTACCGTACTAAAAGTGATAGGGGTCTGGCATCAGGGTTCTTCCCTTCTCCTGCTCCTCTTTCTGAAAATCAATTAAGTTTGTCTAGAGACAACCAGGGGCCTACTCTAGAGCAGGGTGCTTTAGGGGAATCAGACTTCTATTTTTCTGGGATAAGTAAAATATAACACCTGGACATGTTCACAAGAGGCCCTAAATTATTTTCATCTGCCTGGAATGGTCAGACTAGGATTATTACTTTTGTTGAGTTTGGAGAAAACAAGTATCTCAGCATCAAACAAATCAGTAGTAGCTAGAAGATTTTAAAAATGCTACCAAGGTATTAACTGAAACAGGAGAATGGCTACAAACAGGTATCATGGATATGCCCAGCTGCACATAGGTATTAAGAAAAGCTCCTAGTACCCCCATTAGGAAGAAGATAGTTTCCACAGTCTGGTGGCCTGGTCTTTCTTAAAACAGATGCAAAACAGAGAAAAGGACGCAGATGTGCTTCCTTCTCAGAACTTCACTGTGATAACTGGGAAACTGAACAAGCAAGAAGGAAGTTCGCTGGCCAAAAGAGAATTTTTTTCTTTATCTGCTCTGGGGTAGCAAATACAGGGGCAATTATTTCTGCAGAGTACTAGCAGGGACCAGAATTTTGGCCCCAATCTTAATGGTTTTGCTGAAGCTAGAGTATAATGAGATGGAGTCAAAGAACTCTTGCTTCCATAGGGCTGGAGCGAAAAAAAAAGAAAAGCCACAGGTGAAGAGAAGCAGTTATTAAACTGTTCAGTAAACTGAACCAACTTCTGACAAACTTTGGGTGCCAACTGAGACTCATGCATGTCTTGCCTGAGGTACCAAGTCCAGCTACTATGTTGTCTTTTAAGGCAGAAAGGGACATGGTTAGAATTACCTCTAAACTACATTTTCTGTGACAGTAAGTTTAAGAAAGAACAGTAATTTTTTTTTTTTGAGGCAGGGTCTTGCTCTGCCACCCAGACCGGAGTGCGGTGGTGCAGTTGTGGCTAACCACATGCTTGACCTACCAGGCTGAAGTGATCCTCCCACCTCAGCCTCCTGAGTAGCTGGGTCCGGAGGCATGCACCACCACACCTCGGTAATTTTTTTTTATGGTAGAGATGGGGGTCTCCCTAGGTTGCCCGAGCTGGTCTTGAACTTCTGGCCTCAAGTGATCCTCCCACCTTGGCATTTCAAAGTGTTGGAATTACAAGCGTAAGCCACCACACTGACCAGTAACCTATCTTAATGGCCAGCTCTTAAAAACAGATTTTAGGCTGGGCACAGTGGCTCATGCCTTGTAATCCCAGCACTCTGGGAGGCCGAGGCGGGCAGATCATGAGGTAGGAGATCGAGACCATCCTGGCTAACACGGTGCAACCCTGTCTCTACTAAAAATACAAAAAATCAGTAGGATGTGGTGGTGCCTGCCTGTAGTCCCAGCTATTCGGGAGGCAGAGGCAGGAGAACGGCGTGAACCCAGGAGGTGGAGCTTGCAGTGAGCCGACATTGCCCACTGCACTACAGCCTGGGCGACAGAGCAAGACTCCGTCTCAAAAACACAAACAAGCAAAAGAAACAACAGATTTTAAAAGACTGCTTGGGTAAAAGTATGAGAATGCCCTCACTACTCACATCAGCAATATATTACCAAAGGGTCATATTTCACAAGCGTCTTCAGGCTTTACCCATTTGTGTTTGTCAAACCCCCTCAACAACCATCCCCATCAACTGGCTTCATTTAGTAAAAATAGTCAAAATCAAGATCAATGGACAGGAACAGTTAATCTGTGATCAGTTCATAGCATTACTTCTGGAAAAGACCAACACCAGGTAGAAGAAACAAAATTTGTTCCTTGTTCTCACCGTTTCATTTGCTTCCTGTTGCTTTTCATCAAAATCCCTGATCAACTTCTTCTTCTCTTCTAGAAAAGATAGATAAGTTTCAAATGCTTATTACTATTTCCACACATTTGTAAAGGACATTCCCTCTGCTTAGAATAAGCTTCCTATGGTAGGGCTTGGTAGCTCATGCCTGTAATCCCAGCACTTTGGGAGGCCAAGGCAGGTGGATCACGAGGTCAGGAATTCAAGACCAGCCTGGCCAACCTGGTGAAACCCCGTCTCTACTAACCATACAAAAATTAGCCGGGCATGGTGGCAGGCACCTGTAATCCCAGCTACTTGGAAGACGGAGGTAGAGAAATGCTTGAACCCAGGAGGTGGAGGTTGCAGTGAGCCGAGATTGCGCCACTGCACTCCAGCCTGGGCGACAAAGCGAGACTCCGTCTCAAAAAAAAAAAAAGAATGTTTATCAATAGTGACTCTCTGAAACCCCCTAACTTCACTCCCACAGTGAAGCACTTCTATGTTAACTCGTATCTACTACTTTTCTGCAAAACAAATTAAAAATTCTATCCACTCTGCTTGCTGGGAGACTGCCTGGTATGGTGCTTGTTTTTCTCTGGGTGTGGCACTGGTAATGACTCAAACAATGAGACATTATTCATTCTCCTTTCAGCCTTTCCCATTCCATCCCTTTGGTTAACTGCATCTTTAATACCTAAAAATTACTAATCTCCCCTTTGAACAAAAATAGAACAGTCTTCAGCTTCAAAACAACAACATCTAACTAAAACAGTATTGTCTTCATTGTATTTTCTGATCACTTATACTACAGGTTTTCCATCTAAAAATATGATAGCAAGTTTCATTTTTAAATAACGTTGTTTTAAATAAATGTATTTTACATGAAATAAGTTGACACAAAGAAAATGTAAGTGACAAGGCCAGGCACAGTGGCTCACGCCTGTAATCCCAGCATTTTGGGAGGCCGAGGTGGGCAGATCATGAGGTCAGGAGATCAAGACCATTCTGGCTAACACAGTGAAACCCCATCTCTACTAAAAAATACAAGAAATTAGCCAGGTGTGGTGGTGGGCGCTTGTAGTCCCAGCTACTCGGGAGGCTGAGGCAGGAAAATGGCATGAAGCTGGGAGGCGAAGCTTGCAGTGAGCCAAGATTGTGCCACTGCACTCCAGCCTGGGCTACAGAGCGAGACTCCACCTCAAAAAAAAAAAGAAAAGAAATTATAAGTGACATAATAATGATACTTGGATGGCAAAAATTATGAAGGTGGTACCAGAATGCTGTCACCTGGTAAACATTTGTATGGGGCAAAGGCATACAAATGCCTTTCCTGGTTAGTCAGGGGGGTGAGGTTCTGGTGCCAGGTTCAGGCCTGACTCAGCATGTAAACTTGGATAATTTCCTTCATTTCTTTGGGACTGCCCCTCCTCCTTCACTGACTATAAAATGAGGAAGTAGGTCATCCCTTCATATCTAACAAGCAAAAATTAACTCTGTTTATGAGGAGCTTGATTTTTTAAAAACAATTTATACATCCAAATGAATGTTCTCCCTGGAAATCTACACATAATCTACTTATCACCACAAAGTTACCATCGTTTACAATGTTTGTTTGTTTTTTTCAAGACAGAGTGGAGTGCAGTGAGGTGATCTCGGCTCACTGCAACCTCCGACTTTTTGAACTCGTCTTTTGGAAGTACCTTCATAGTCTGGGGATATAGTCTTTGTTTCTTTTTTAAATTGTGGCAAAATACATGTAACATAAAATTTGCCATTTTGACCATTTGTAAGTGTATAGCTTAGTGGCTAGGTACATTCACACCGTTGTGGAGCCATCACAACTAACTGTTCTCCAGAACTTGTTTATCATCTCAAACTGAAATTCCATACCCATTAAACACCTCCCCATTCCATGAATTTCACTACTCCAGGTACACTGTTAAGTGGAATCATACAGTATTTGTCCTTTGTGTGTAGCTTATTTCACTTAGCATAAAGTCAAGGTTCATCTATGCTGTAGCATGTATGGGGATATGGTCTTTTACAGCTATGTATTTTTCAATGTGACGCCTAAACACAAGCCAGCAGCACTTCCACTAACTAAAGAGCAACCTTTTTTTTTTTTTTTTTTTTTTTCTGGAGACAGAGTCTCACTCTGTCGCCCAGACAGGAATGCAGTGGCTTGGTCTCGGTTCACTGCAACCTCCGCCTCCCAGGTTCAAGCAATTCTCTTGCCTCAGCCTCCCGAGCAGCTGGGGTTACAGGCGCCCACCACCATGCCTGGCTAATTTTTTTGTATTTTTAGTAAAGACAGGGTTTCGCCATGTTAGCCAGGTTGATCTCAAACTCCTGACCTCAAGTGATCCATCCACCTCGGCCATTCCACTGCAAAGAGAACAGATGAGCTGGGCTTATGAAGAAATAGCCTGTGGGTATTCAGTTGCTGTCCTGAGATTTTCTTAGATGATTTGTCTACTCTGATTTTCATCTTAAGAACTGACTTTTTTTCAGACTGTGCCTCACTCTGTTGCCCAGGCTAGACTGCAGTGGCATCATCTCAGCTCACTGCAACCTCCAACTCCCGGGTTCAAGTGATTCTCGTGCCTCAGCCTCCTGAGTGGTGGGATTACACGAGTGTGCCACCACACCCAGCTAATTTTTCTATTCTTTTGGTAGAGAGGGGGTTCCACCATGTTGGCCAGTCTGGCCTCATGTGGTCCACCCACCTCTGCCTCCCAAAGTGCTGGGATAACAGGCGTGAGCTACTGTACCTGGTCAAGCCCCGACTTTTGAATCCAATCCTACATAAGATGTAATGTCACTGTAATGCTTTATATGGATTTACATTTTGTTAACCACAACAGCATCTAATGTCAGTTGTATCTTTTTTTTTTTTTTTTTTTTTGAGACAGTTTCACTCAGGCTGGAGTGCAGTGGCATGATTACGGCTCACTGCAGCCTCGACCTCCCAGACTGAAGCAATCCTCCCACCTGCTCAAGCAATTCTCCTGCCTCATCCTCCCAAGTAACTGAGACTACAGGTACAAGTCACCACACCCAGCTAATTTTTTTTTTGATAGAGATGGGGCCTCACTATCTCATGGCAACCTCACAAGTTGCCGAAGCTAGTCTTGACTCCTGGACTCAGGCAATCCTCAACCTCAGCCTCCCAAAGTGTTGGGATTACAGGTGTGAGCCACCACACCTGTCCATGTATCCTACTTTTTAAGTGACCATAAATCATTTTAGATGCATATGTTCTATAATCTCAACTTGAGACCAAGTTCCTCTGAAACACATAAATTTATTTTGTCATTTTTACTGTGCCATAGATCCTAGAACTATAAACCTCCTTAGATACGGCTACTGCCTGAAAGCGCAAATGACAACACACTCTTTACTACGTCTCATTCATTGTTGTGTGACACCCCCTTAATATACACAAGATACTCCAGACATTTTTCTCCATATTACTCACAAAACCCATGGCTCTGTTTGTTGTTTTAAAAAAAAAAGTAGGGGAAGGTAAACAGTATGACTCTTGACCATCTATGATGTAACTGAAATGAGCACCAAAGCAGCTATTACTATCTGTGAGGGGGTTGTGTTCTTAGCTACCAGTACTGAAATAATACCTTCAGTCAAAAACGGCTACTTCCACGGAGCAGTATTATATCACTTTGTAATAAGCTGTCCCAAAAGTGCTGAGCATCATCACTGCTCTGAGTCCGCACATCTCCAAATTCAGGCATGCTCACTCCTGATCCAAGCCAGACAGTAGGAAGCAGTACTGTACACATACGTACATTCCCTTCCTAGCTCGTTCCTTTCCTAGATTTTTCTACAACTGTGTTTAGTCATAAAGTCTTCTCCTTTATTCTTCCTTTGTTAATGGGTATGAAAATCTGCATTCTCAAGAGGCAAATTCTAGAATGATTCCAGGAAAGTAACTACATAAATGAAAGGGGGAGAAGAAGACCACAGAACCTCTCTCCTTTCACTAACTTCTGTGTGCTGGAATATTCCGTTTCCTACCTGATTTCATAAAACACTTTCCTCTTATGAGTGCTCTATAACTTAACATACTTTTTTAAAACAAAGTGCCCCTCAGTTGTGTACCGTATACAGTTGTTTACTGTATAGAAAAGCCTTGGAACTTCACTACATTTATGAGATCCTTTCTGGACTTCTAAGATTTAAAACAAAACAAAACAGAAGCCTTTGAAATCATTTCTTGTGATAATAAAGCCAGGGAGGCAGATTATTCAAGAAGCTGATCTCTACCCAACTGAGAGGGATCGACAGCTGCTTTTCAAAAATTCTTCAGGCTCAGAATTATGAAACCAATGAATGCTAGAACTAGGATGTACCTCAGTGATCATCTAGTCTAACTTCCTGCCTTTACCACTGAGGACACTAGACCCTGGAGAAACGGAGTGCCTCCCCAGTCGTCGGAACAGCAAATGTACGGCAGCACTAGTTCTGGAGTGCAAGTCTGCTGACTCCCAGTCCAAGGCTTTTCTGTACAGTAAACAACTGTATACGGTACACAACTGAGGGGCATTTTTGTGCGCCCAGGGTATAGCCTTTAACAACTGGAAAAAATTTGCTTAAAAAACAAAACACCTCTTCCTCTTTTTAGGGAGTTAGAATTGATGTCACAATCAACTACAAACAGCAAGGTGGCATCCTGGGAAGAATGTGCACCATGAGCAAGAATGAACCACTTCAAATACCATTATCCCCCACCCCACAAGCCTGCCCAAATCAGTCACATGTGAGGGACTCTCTGGGACCAACTCTGTCTCCTTTGGGAAACTGGGTGGATGCTGACATGGAGTAAAATAGAAACAGACAGCTCTGAAAAACAGAACTACAGAAAGCCTACCTTAATGTCTGACCAAGGTGAGCAGCCTCTCTTCCTTATGGGGGTTTGAATTTCCAGTCCAATAATGCCTAATCTTGGCCCTTTAAAGTTGTGGAAATAACTTCAGTTTCACCAGCTCATAAATATGTGGTTACTTTGCTTTTGGCGCCTCACTGTGGCAAAATGGAGGACTTACACCCTTTATTTCTATACCTTGACAGTTGACTAGATCCCACACCATGCAGGAGTTAAAAGCAACAGATTCCTCTCAACCAACCTGTTTTCTCATCTGCAAATAGGGACTATAAGACTACTGACCTCATAAGGGTTGTTTGAAAGGGTTAAAAGAAATAATACACATAACATTCACTTAGCAAGTGCTAAATATAAGGGCTCAATAAATAGGAACCACCATTGTTTCTGAAAGTAAATACTTACAAAAACCTAAGAGCAAACACAAAATTCAGTAGAAAATTTGAGGAGTTAGAATAGTTGAAATTCTACAGTCTATAAGTAATTAGTGTTTATCGGTCAGCTGACTACAGTACTCCATAGTGATTATTTTTTCTGGCTCCAAAAATAACAGGGTCTTGTGTTATACATACTGATCTAAATGATTTAAAATGGAAAACTTTGAATATTTTTACGATACCCATTAAGACATATGGAGAGACGTCTTCAGGTATGACAAAAACAAAACTAGAAACCATGACCACAGGCATTTAACATTATTGATTAGATTAAGAAATTATAGCACATTATAGTACTCCAAAGTAATTGGAGAGAACTCTTCAGAGATTGTAAAACCAAGACTAGAAATTATGGCCATATGTACTTAATGAGATATTAAATGGATTAATAATTATTGTATGTGGTAATGGACAGTCACTGCCACAAAAACTTCCTAAAATAGGACACATTGTCTCTAATATCCTTCAAAGGCAGAAAGTGAATGGAGACTGTACTTTGGAGAAATACTGTTTTTGTTGTTTTAATAGGTAGAATATACCCATTTTTAAAGTAATGAAAATGTGGACAACAGTAGAATAGAAACAAATCACAATCATATATTAATATTTTCTTTCCAACAATTCACACTACTCACATATTCCATCATCCAACAGATACCTATGGAGCACCTAGTCTGTGCTAGGCATCTGGTTCTTAGGAAACACAGTGAAAAAAAGACATAATATTGAGCTTATATTCTAGCTCAGTGGCTTTCACACTTGGCCTTCATCAGAAACCCCCTGGAGGGCTGTGAAAACACACTGCTTGTTAAAAGTTTCTGATTCAATAGGTCTGGGGTTGGGCCCAAGAATTTGCATTTCTAACAAGTTCCCAGATGATGCTGATGCTGCTGGTTCATGGACCACAATGAAACCACTGTCCTAGTGAAAGGAAGACAAACAATATACTGTAAATATCATAAATGTACTAAGTGTCTAATACGTCAGAAAATAAGTGCTCTGGAAAAAAAAAGAAAAAGGTAAGAGTAGTTGTATACAGGGCTGGTATTCTTAGTTTTCATTTAAATAACACGGTTAGTAGTTCTATTATCTATATTAGCAGTATTCTAAGGACTTTACATATATTAACTCATTTACTCCTCACAAAAACCCTGTGAAGTAGACACTAAAATTTATCCCCATTTTTCAGGGAAAACTAATTGGGTTAAAGTAACCTGTCCAAGGTCACACTGCTACTAAAAGGTGGATTTAAACTCAGGCAATCTGGCTCTTGAATTCTTGCTGTTAAATATTATACTATATGGCCTCTCAATTCACATATTTCTTCATAAATGTTTTATTATTAATTTTAGAGACAAAGTCTTGCTCTGTCACCCAGGCTAGAGTGCAATGATGTGATGACAGCTCACTAAAACTTCAAACTCCTAGACTCAAGTGATCCTCCTGCCTCAGCCTCCTGAGCAGCTGGGACTACAGGTGAGCAGCACCACACTCACCTAATATATATATATATTTTTTTGTAGAGATAGGTCTCACCATGTTGCCAAGGCTGGTCTCCAACTCTTGGCCTCATGCAATCCTCCTGCCTCAGCCTCCCAAAATATTGGGAATACAGGCACGAGCCACCACACCAGAATATTGGGATTACAGGCATGAGCCACCACACCTGGCCCCCATGTTTTATTTTATTTATTTATTTATTTATTTTTATTTTTTATTATACTTTAAGTTCTAGGGTACATGTGCACAATGTGCAGGTTTGTTACATATGTATACATGTGCCATGTTGGTGTGCTGCACCCATGAAGAAATACTCTGTGAGGCTAGAATGGACATATATTATGTCATGATCTCTGTTCTGCAGGTACCTTTGATATTCTCATCCACAACCCAAACTCTGCCTCTCCTCTTATGTTTCTTATTTAAGTTCATCGTTCACCCAGTTGACCAAGTGAAAAAATGCAGACACCCTGGAATCTTTCTTCCTAATTTCTGCCTCAAAACCACCTCTTGGGCCGGGCACTGTAGCTCACACCTGTAACCCCAGCACTTTAAGACGCTGAGGTGGGTGGATCTTAATTAAGCCCAGGAACTCGACAACAGCCTGGACAACATGGGAGACCCTTACTAAAATTACAAAAAATTAGCCAGGCCTAGGGGCATGCGCCTGCGGCCCCAGCTACCCAGGAGGCTGAGGTGGGAGGATCACTTGAGCTTGGGAAGCCAAGGCTGCAGTGAGCAGTGATGGTGCCACTGCACTCCAGCCTGGATGACAGGAGACAGGAGTGAGACCCTGTGTCAAACAAATTCCTGTGTTACCAAGGCAACTGCCCAAAAGGCTCTTAACACAGTCCCCTATACCCAGATTCTTGAGATCTCTCTCATCCTCTGTCTAGCCATTAATGCCCTCCTTCTAAAAGAAAATCCACATCAATCAACTGCTTTAAGTCCTTTACTGACTTTCCATATCAAGTCCAAACGTCTCAATGTCACACTAAGATCCCCTCACAATCTGGCTGTTTCACCTGCCCCATCTACTACTACTTTCCCATATACATTCTAAGCTCCAGAGTTGGGGGTATTCCATTTTTTAACTCCTGTGTTGCCTCTTTGCATTTCCCCTGTTTAGCAAACTCCCATTTAACCCGTTATATTCAGTTTGAAGTTTTTTGAAGCTTCCCCTCTCTTCCCCATGCTCAAGTCCAGCCTTTTTTATGGTCTCTGAGAACTTTATTTTAGAATTAATCACACACTTTGTTGTAAGTTTGTTTACTTTTTTTTTTTGAGATGGAGTCTCGCTCTGTTGGCTGTAATCTCCACTTCCTGGGTTCAGTTAATTCTCCTGCCTCAGCCTCCTGAGTAGCTGGGACTACAGGCGCATGTCACCACACCTAGCTAATTTTTGTATTTTGAGTAGAGACAAGGTTCCACCATGTTTACCAGGATGGTCTCTATCTCTTGACCTTGTGATGCGCCCGCCTAGGCCTCCCAAAGTGATGGGATTACAGGCATGAGCCACTGTGCCCGGCCGTTTGTTTCTTTTTAAGGTAAGTACTCTGGAAGTCTTCAGGACCCAGACAGTGGCTGATACATAATAATTCTCAGTGTTTATTGAAAAATAACTTAATTCAATTACACAGCATAAGCTACATGCAAGGGCTGTATTATGTACATTATGCTATGCCTAATAATTCATGATGGGCATTAAAGTGCTGAAAACTTTATGATGTGGTCTCTGAACTAGAAAAAGACGGATTCAGAGATGAGGCACCATGTGTTTGCTTAGATAAATTCAGTTTATTCAACAAATATTTATTGAGCAGTGTGAACGAGGCAGTGAATAAGAGGTAAAGTTGCTGGACTTCTTATTACAATTCTAGGGATATGTATATACTTTATTTACAACTATGTCTGTTGCCAGCAACTTAGAATATTTTGTGGTTGGGTAGAAATTCACCTATTTCTGCTGAGCACAGTGGCTCACGCCTGTAATCTCAGCACTTTGGGAGGCCGAAGCGGGTGGATCACTTGAGGTCAGGCGTTTGAGACCAGCCTGGCCAACATGGTGAAACCCCATGCCTACTAAAAATACAAAAATTAGCTGGGTGTGGCAGCATGCGCCTGTAATCCCAGCTACTTGGGAGGCTGAGGCATGACAATCGCTTGAACCCAGGAGGTGGAGGTTGCAGTGAGCTGAGATTGTATCACCGCCTGGGTGACAGAGCAAGACTCTGTCTCAAAAAAAAAAAAAAAAAAAAAAAAAAAAAAAATCACATATTTCCGACTGTCCTCTTTGCAGGATGGAGAAAAAGGCTGGGGAGACAACAAACGTGAATGTAACTATCTTAGCTTTATGTTGCTATAACAGAATAGCTGAGTCTGGGTAATTTATAAAGAAAAGAAATGTATTTCTCAGAGTTCCGGAGGCTGGGAAGCCCAAGGCTGAGGGGCCTGATTCTTTCAAGGGCCTTCTTGCTACCCATGTGTCACCCTATGGCAGAAGGTGGAAGAGCAACAGATCAAGAGAGCAGGCAAGCAGGAGAGGGCTGAACTAACCCACTCTCTCAGCAACCAACCCACTCTCAGGATAACAATCCAATCCCTGAGGATGGAGCCCTCATGGTCTAATCATTTCTTATGGGTCCCACCTCTTAACACGATTAAAATGGCAAATAAATTTCAACATAAGTTTTAGAGGGGACATTCAAACCAAAGTAATAATGAATTCAATTTTCTATTTTTCAAGCAATGTTCTTTTGCATTATTTAGCCTTATAGAAATGGGCATTGCAAAAATTAACTCAGTGCCAGGTTGAAAATGCAGTCTACTTTTTTTTTTTTTAGACAGAGTCTTGCTCTGTCATCCAGGTTAGAGTGCAGTGGTGCGATCTTGGCTCACTGCAACCTCCAGCTCCAGGGCGCAAGTGATCCTCCCGCTTCAGCCTCCCCAGGAGCTGGGACTACAGGCACGCACCACAATGCCTGGCTAATTTTTGTATTTTTTGTAGAGATGGCGTTTCACCACGTTGCCCAGGCTGGTCTCAAAATCATTCAATACAGCAATACTCCTAACTCAGCTTCCCCAAGTCCTGGGATTACAGGTGTGAGCCACCACGCCTAGCCTGCAGTCTTTTCTTTTCCTTTTTTTTTTTTTTTCTGAGACAGAGTCTTGCTCTGTTGCCCAGACTAGAGTGCAACGGCAGGATCTCGGCTCACTGCAACCTCTGCCTCCTGGGTTCAAGCAATTCTCTTGCCTCAGCTTCCTGAGTAGCTGGGACTACAGGCAACTGACACCATGCCTGGCTAATTTTTGTATTTTTAGTAGAGACAGGGTTTCACTATGTTGGCCAGGCTGGTCTTGAACTCCTGACCTCAAGTGATCTGCCCGCCTCTGCTTCCCCAAGCACTGGAATTACAGGTGTGAGTCACCGTGCCCTGCCTGCAGTCAACTTTTCAATCACATAAATCAGATCCCACAATGGTTCTGCACAATATATTTTAACTGCATCCCATCATATTTAGAAAAAGGCACAAGTCTTTCACCATGGTCCACAAGGCCCTACATGATCTGGCCCTGCCTACCTCTTTCCTTTGCTCACTTCATCCCAAACACATGGAACTTCCTGCTCTTCGTTGAACACACCAAGCTCATTTCCGCTTAAGGGCATTTGCAGTGCTATTCCCTCCTTCTGACACTCACTTCTCCCAGATTTCTGGTTTACTCCCTCTCTTCATTCAAGTCTCAGTTCAAATGCCATCTCCTCAGAGAGGACTTTCACAACAGCCCTATTTAAAACTGAAGTCCCGAGGAAAGCGGATCGCTTGAGGTCAGGAGTTAGAGACCAACCTGGCCAACATGGTGAAACCCCGTCTCTACTAAAAATACAAAAAAAATTAGCCAGGGGTGGTGGCGCAACTGTAATCCCAGTTACTCCAGAGGCTGAGGCAGGAGAATTGCTTCAATCTGGGAAGTGGAGGCTGCAGTGAGCCGAGATCGTACCACTGTACTCCAGACTGGATGACAGAGTAAGACTCTGTCTCAAAAATAATAATAATAATAATAAAATAAAACTGAAGTCCCATCCCCTATTCCTTTACTCTGATTTATTTTCCTGTATTCTTTAACACTGCCGCTTAATAGTTATATATTGTTTATCACCTACCCACTAGAATGGGGACGTGCATGTCTTTTTCACTGTAATTTGCAATATTCACCAGCACCTAGAACAGTGCCTGGCACACAGCAGCCTCACAATAAATATATATTAAATACATGCATTTCATTCTCACCAGAGTCATTCAATTCCTATGACCTTGAGTAATTCGTTGAGCAAACACTCAAGCTCTGATCCTTAAATAAAAGCAATAAAACAAAGTTTTGTCCTTGCCATCAAGTTCTATATATCCGGAGGCCAAGAACTATATATAGCAGGTCTTCCTATGGATCTAGGGCCGGAAAACTCTAGCTCCTCCAGACAAAACTTGTAGCAACCTGAACCATGAAATGAAGGGGTAGTAAATAGTCTCAGCAGTAAAAACGATCAAAACAAGACCACATCTAAACGCCACCATAAGGTTTTAAAGGCCAGCTCTCTACCCTCCAATAACAGGTATATACCAACGCCCCAAATTATGACTCTTTTGGGTTTTTAACCCTTTTTCTGTGCTACAGATCCTCTGTCAGTCTGGTGAAAACTAGACCTGTCTTGAGACTAGTGCTTCTAAATGCATAAAACAAACAAAAACAGCTACGAAAGAAACCCACGCTACATTACAGGACCGCAGATGTAAAAGCCCCTCTGCTCTGTTTGCCGCAGTGGAAAAAAACGAGAAAATGTGGAAGGCCATAGAAGGAACCCAGGGAACTGAACCCCGCGTCCCTGGGCGCGTCCCCAATTCACTCTCAGTGGCAGGGAGACCCGGGGTTGCGACCCAGCCAGCCCTAGGGGGCGTGTCTGAGGACGCGGAGGAAGGAGACGCGGGCCCGGGTCTGGGAGGAAAGTGGGGGAAAATTCCAAAGCGCGCGGGGCCGCGCTCCCCACGGCGTGGCCCACCCGCGCCTCACCGGTCCCAGCAGTCCCCAGCAGCCGCTCGGGCACCCCTTGTAGGTCTTCATGGAGGCCGCGGAAGATCTCGTGCAGCTTCTCGAAATGCTCCGAGGAGGCGGCGGAGGCGGCCATGGCGCAGGACGCGCTCGAGCAGCGGCCACCCAGATTCGGGGCTCTGGGCCCTCTCCTAGCCCGGCGGTCAGCCGCCCAGTCCCGTGGCCATAACGGCGACCGCCGCACCACCGCTGCCCAGGACGAGGCTCTTCCGGGGCCGCAGAAGGGTCCTCCCGAGCCGGAACGCCCACCCTCTCTAGCCCGTGATTGCGGGAGCGCCGGCGCGAAGGCCTGACGGGAAGGCGGCAGACTGCGCGGCCTAGGCGACTCCTGAGGGAGCGAGCGGGGCGAATGGTAGTCGCAGAGCCCGAGAAGTGCCCGGTCCGGGGTGGGGAAAGGCCGCAGAGAAAGGGCCCTAGGGGACCTGCGGGACGGGCAGCTCGGCCGCCTTCCTCCCGGGCCCCGCCGGCCGGCCAGGGGCGGGCGCTGCAGTGCACGCCGGGGGATGTAGTTTGACTCGGAGAGCGTCTGGTGCCGGAGTCGCGCGTTGCCCGGGGTGCCAGGTTTAGCCCGCGAGGCGACAGCGGGCTTCGGCCCGATTTGATGTGTGTTTGCGTCTAGACGTCGTCCTCACTGTCATCGCGCTTTGCTTTGCCACCCTGACCCGAATTCCTCATTTCGCGTTTTGACCGAATGTTAGCTTTAGGCCCTGGAAAGAGCCGGGCCGGGGGCTCTGCCTGCAGTCGGGAGGTGGAGCATTTTTCCTGGAAGGCCCAGCGGCTCCCCAAGCTTTCAGAAGTGGAACTCGGCCGGGCGAGTGGCTCGCGTCTGTAATCCCAGTACTTTGGGAGGCCGAGGTGGGAGGATTGCTTGAACCCAGTAGTTCGAGACCAGCCTGGTCACAATAGCGAGAGCACTACCGGAAACCCAAAATAGGAGCCGGGCAAGGTGGCGCGCACTTTTGGCCCCAGCTACCCCGGAGGCTGAAGCAGGAGGATTACTTGAGTCCACAAGGTTGAGATTGCAGAGTTCCCACCACTGCACTCCAGCTTGGGAGACTTTGCTCCCAAGTGGAGGGTGACCTTGTCTCCAAACAAACCCAAAAAACAAAAATTCAAAAGTGGAACCCAGTTAGGATGACCTCGAAATACTCTAGCTGCTAGGCTGCCTCGTGCACTTGTTCACAACAGGTGTTTGTCAAGCGTAGGCATTGCGAGGGATCTGGGCACGTTGGTGAATAAAACATTTACTCTCTGCTCCGGGGGAATTTATAATCTGGTGTGGAAGGTGGGCCTGGCTTCATTAGGTCTCATCTGCCACTAAGTGTCACTTGTTAACAATTACAAGGTCCTTTCCTGCGCTCCATGGGTATAAATGCCGGTCTTCAGGTCGGGCATGGTGGCTCAAGCATCATCCCAGCACTTTGGGAGGCCGACGCGGGCGGATTACTTGAAGTCAGGAGTTCGAGACCAGCCTAGCCAACACGGTGAAACCCCCATCTCTGCTAAAATCACAAAAATTAGCCGAGCGTGGTGGTGGGCGCCTGTAATCCCAGCTACTCGGGAGGCTAAGGCAGGAGAATCACCTGAACCCGGGAGGTAGTGGTTGCAGTGAGCTGAGATCATGCCACTGCACTCCAGCCTGGGTGACAAAGCAAGATCCTATCTCAAAAAAATTAAAATAAATTCTTATTTTCACCGATTTCACGGTTTGCTCAAGGTGTCTGTTCTCAAATGTTTGCTTGGGAGCTCAATTTTAAACTGCCTACAAATATTAAAAGCTGTATGAATGCTCAGGAGAAAATGCTTTGCTAATTTATATCTCCTGGGCCCTCATTTTTATTAGATCAAGTTCATTGGCTGTTGATTCAGCACACTTTGGTTGAGCTCTTAATATGCACTGAGCACAGACGTGACCAAGTCTGAGGTAACTGTCAGTATACTGTGTAAGTCCCACAACACAATGCTGGGACTTGTCACAGTACAGAAATAAGGGGCAGGTGCAAAAAAAAGATTAATAGCCTGGGGCCGGGCGCCATGGCTCACACCTGTACCCCAGCACTTTGGGAGGCCGAGGTGGGACGACTGTTTGAGCTCAGAGTTTGAGGCCAGCCTGGGCAACAAAGCAAGACCCTGTCTCTAATAAAAAAGAAAAGAAAAAAGAAAAAAGAATGGCCCGGGATGATCAAGAAATGTGGGAAAAGTATCTGTGAAGAGTGTCAAAAAATGTTAAGTAGGAAATGGTGAATGAATAATCAGATTATCACACAACCTAAATTAATAGCATGTGGATTGAGATTGCACTGTAGCTAGACTCTGGGACAAATTATTCTTTAGAATGAGAAATCATTGCATAACCATAATAATGAACAGTGTTTTCTTCTTTTGACTGTAATTAAACTTTTAATTCTTAGTTTTTATTCTGGTAAATGAAAACAAAAAATAATCAAAACATTTTTATTTGTCATTGACAGTTCAATATAAATTAAGTAAAACATTAATTTATTCTGCACTATTAGAATTTTTCTAATTTTTCCATAAAATGACCATTTCTAAACATATAGCTTAATGGTCAAAACAAGTTCAATAAAATATTAATTTACAAATATCAGAAGTGAAGACTGTGGTCCTATAATTCTTTCCCCCACCAAAGTTAAAATATAATTGTCATTCCAGGAAATCAAAATCTTTTAGAATAGCACACTCTAAACAAGTGATGGGAACACTACTAATTCCTCAGACTTCCTCTGGCATTACTTTTGATAAAGAGTCTCCAGCCAGGCACAGTGGCTCAAGCCTGTAATCCCAGCACTTTGGGAGGCCGAGATGGGCGGATCACGAGGTCAGGAGATCGAGACCATCCCGGCTAACCCCGTGAAACCCCGTCTCTACTAAAAAATACAAAAAACTAGTCGGGCGAGGTGGCGGGCGCCTGTAGTCCCAGCTACTCGGGAAGCTGAGGCAGGAGAATGGCCTAAACCCGGGAGGCGGAGCTTGCAGTGAGCTGAGATCCGGCCACTGCACTCCAGCCTGGGCGACAGAGCGAGACTCTGTCTCAAAAAAAAAAAAAAAAAAAGTCTCCAAATAAAATACAGAATTTTGGCACATAGACATTTTAGTCTTGTCAAGACAATGTAAGGAAATGCCCCAAAAGATTATTAAATTGACCGTAATTACCAATATCAGTCCCTAAGATAATTTTTCTGAATAAAAGAATTGGGTTTTTTCTTTTCGTTTTTAGGATTTTTTTTTTTTTTTTTTTTTTGCTACACTGGTTTTTCTTAAGACCTCATCAGTCTTGGATGCTCACCCTCAATTCTTCCATAGCTATGTTAGTATATTTAATGTCTTCTGCTATTTTCTTAATCCTTAACTAGTCCCTTCATTTCATGCATTATCTTCCAGTATTCTCCTTCTTTATTTTTACTTCTTCCCTGCTACCCATGTGCTCTTGGTGGGTAGTTACATATACAGAATCTGCTTCCCTTTGCAGTGTTTCATTTGCATAAAGACTGGATGGCATTGGTTTGCTCCATCTCTGATTATTGTGGCTGTTTTGAACTTTGTGAAAATACTCCCTTAGCATACATAAACAAGAAGACACACAAAGATACACACAATGACGATGACCAAAAAGCCTTTCTTCTCATTTTCTAAGAGAAACTAAGGCACAAAAAAGGAGTCTTCCATGGGCCTGGGGTCACTAACTGGAGTCCAGTGGCCTGACTTTTCAGAGTGCTCCTTTCCTTATCTACTTCCTGGTTCAAGAAACAGGAAAATGACAGTTTGAACTTGATTATAATTTCTGCCTTCCTCTACATTTCTGCCATTCCCCAAACCTCACAAACTTCTTAGAAAAGGAAGCCGTTCTGTGGTTTAGACATGAGAAAGCATCTTAACAGCAGTGGCTTTAGGTTGTCAGAGATAAGACCATGCCATGATCCAGCTTCAGTTAAGAATCTCCTGAAAGAATCCAGAAGCTGGTGCATGACAGTTAAAGAGGTGAGGGTCAAGCCCTGCTCTTTTTTTTTTTTTTTTCCTGAGACAAAGTTTTGCTCTGCTGCCCAGGCTGCAGTGCAGTGATGCAATCTCAGCTTACTTTACACCCTTCGGGTTTGAGCGATTCTCCTGCCTCAGCCTCCTGAGTAGCTGGGATTACAGGTGTGTGCCACCATGCCCAGCTAATTTTGTATTTTTAGCAGAGGTGGGGTTTCACCATGTTGGCCAGGCTGGTCTTGAACTACTGACCTCCGGTGATCCACCATGCCTGGTCAAGCCCTACTCCTGAGCTCATGGAGTTTAGCTGAGGTTGCAGTGTGGCCCTTTTGAAGTGAAGACTGGTTGGTTGGGAGAAACTGAATTGTGAATAGAAAAGCTAGTTCAAATTCGTATAAATCATCCCTGCTATAGTTTAGATTCTCCTAGGTAGTAGTTTCTTTCAGAAGGAGAATACGAGCTATGCAGGTCATATGAGGGTCTTCTTATCCTATTATGATATCTCTAGTAACTCTGGCAGTAACAGAAGCAAAGTAAATCTGGACATGATAGACATTTAGATGAATCTGGCAGTACACTGAGTTTTAACTGGACACCAAGCAGGCAAGGCTGGAAGGTTTTGCTCTCTTTGTGCTAAAGGTTTTGGAAACCTTGAAGGAGAATCATTTTGACAAGAAGTACTGTATAGTCTGCCGCAGTCTTCTCTTGGGTCCAACTGCCACTGCCTGTTAGTCCATTGGGAGGCCCAGCAGGTCACAGCTGACGTCCCACAGCCGCCTTGCTATTGTCTCATTACGAGCTTGGGCAGAGACCCATGTCACATGACAGTCACTGGAAGGTAAAGAGAGAGGTATGAATCACAGTGTTAAGAATGAAGTCTGCCATCTGCCAGGGATAAGGAATATGACATAAAAACAACCAGGGATCACATGTTCTCCATGTACTTCACAGGGCCAGTGTTTGTCCTATCTCTTTATCCTCTAGTCCTTAGCCAGACAAAATGTAATTCCCATTTTAGATCTCCTCGCTAGACCACCTCTCATCAGAATGCTTTGTTTGATATATAATGCATACATCTGGTCTTTATATTCCCCTATTTATATAATTTAATATCAGTGCCTGCCTGATACCCATGTATATCTATCTTCTTCAAGTAACTCCACAGGGCCCATTCTACAGGGCCTTGGACAATGTCATATAGCTGAGATCCTGCTATTCACATTGGTCAGAGATGCTTGGAGTAGTTAAAAAAAAAAAAAAAAAGCTGATTTCTGGACTACCTGAAGTTATACTGTTTGTAAACTCATATGAGAAGTAAAGCCAGCTTCAAAAACAACAAAAGGAAAACGCGACAGCAGAAAAGAAATGGTAAAACCAAGGTACCAGGTGTCTGGGTCCGTTTTGTGGTGCTGTAACAGAATATGACAGACTGGGGAACTATAATGAGCTTACAGAAAGTGGCTTATGATTATGGAAGCTGAGACCAAGATCAAGGGGCTGGCATCTGATGAAGGCCTTCTTGCTGTGTCATAACAAGATGGAAGGCATCACATGGGCAAGAGAGGGAAGGGGACCCAAGTCATCCTTTAGTAAGGAACCACTCCCACAATAATGAACCCATTCCAGAGAGAATGGCATTAATCCATTCATGAGGTCTGCCCTTGTGACCTAATTTACCTCTTAAAGGCCCTGCCTCTCTACACTGTTGTACTGAGGCTTAAGTTTCCAACATATGAACCTTGAGGGACACATTCAAATCATAGCAAAGTGTTTCATATATATACCCTCTCTTCATTGCTGTAATTAATTCCAAGTTTGTTTTTCTTTTATTTTTTTTGGAGACGGACTCACTCTGTCACCCAGGCTGGAGTGCAGTGGTGCGATCTCAGCTCACTGCAACCTCTGCCTCCCAGGTCTGAGTGATTCTCCTGCCTTAGCCTCCGGAGTAGCCGGGATTATAGGCGCCTGCCACCATGACTGGCTAATTTTTGTATTTTTAGTAGAGACAGGGTTTTGCCACGTTGGCCAGGCTTGTCTCAAAACTCCTGACCTCAAGTGATACACCTTCCTCGGCCTCCCAAAGTGCTGAGATTACAGGTGTGAGCCACCGCGCCCAGCCTATAATTCTGATGCAGAAAATTTTCTTAAGGACAATTCTTACTCATTTTTGTATTCTCTGGATGTGGTATACATCTGGTAAGCATTCAATCAAAGTTTAAAAAAAAATGATTGAGTGAATGGATTACAATCTTTAAAGTCATGTAAGGAAGCAACAAAAATTAATTCAAGATGGATTAGAGACTTAAATGTTAGACCTAAAACCATAAAAACCCTAGAAGAAAACCTGGGTAATACGATTCAGGACATAGGCATGGGCAAGGACTTCATGTTTAGAACACCAAAAGCAATGGCAACAAAAGCCAAAATTGACAAATGGGATCTAAATAAAATAAAGAGCTTCTGCACAGCAAAAGAAACTACCATCAGAGTGAACACGCAACCTACAGAATGGGAGAAAATTTTTGCAATCTACTCATCTGACAAAGGGCTAATATCCAGAACCTACAAAGAACTCAAACAAATTTACAAGAAAAAAATAAACAACCCCATCAAAAAGTGGGCAAAGGATATGAACAAACACTTCTCAAAAGAAAACATTTATACAGCCAACAGACACATGAAAAAATGCTCATCATCACTGGCCATCAGAGAAATGCAAATCAAAACCACAATGAGATACCATCTCACACCAGTTAGAATGGCAATCATTAAAAAGTCAGGAAACAACAGGTGCTGGAGAGGATGTGGAGAAATAGGAACAATTTTACACTGTTGGTGGGACTGTAAAATAGTTCAACCATTGTGGAAAACAGTGTGGCGATTCCTCAAGGATTTAGAACTAGAAATACCATTTGACCCAGTCATCCCATTACTGGGGATATACCCAAAGGATTATAAATCATGCCGCTATAAAGACACACGCAGACGTATGTTTATTGCGGCATTATTCACAATAGTAAAGACTTGGAATCAACCCAAATGTCCATCAGTGACAGACTGGATTAAGCAAATGTGGCACATATACACCATAGAATACTATGCAGCCATAAAAAAGGATGAGTTCGTGTCCTTTGTAGGGACATGGATGCAGCTGGAAATCATCATTCTCCGCAGACTATCGCAAGAACAGAAAACCAAACACCACATGTTCTCACTCATAGGTGGGAATTGAACAATGAGATCACTTGGACACAGGAAGGGGAACATCACACACCGGTGCCTATTGTGGGGAAGGGGAAGTGGGGAGGGATAGCATCGGGAGAGATAACTAATATAAATGACGAGTTGGCCGGGCGCGGTGGCTCACGCCTGTAATCCCAGCACTTTGGGAGGCCGAGGCGGGTGGATCACAAGGTCAGGAGATCGAGACCACGGTGAAACCCCGTTTCTACTAAAAATACAAAAAATTAGCCGGGCGCGGTGGCGGGCGCCTGTAGTCCCAGCTACTCAGGAGGCTGAGGCAGGAGAATGGCGTGAACCCGGGAGGCGGAGCTTGCAGTGAGCCGAGATTGCGCCACTGCACTCCAGCCTGGGCGACAGAGCGAGACTCTGTCTCAAAAATAAATAAATAAATAAATAAATAAATAAATGACGAGTTAATGGGTGCAGCACACCAACATGGCATATGTATAGATATGTAACAAACCTGCACGTTGTGCACATATACCCTAGAACTTAAAGTATAATAAAAAATAAAAGTAAAAAAATAATAAAATCAAAAAATAAAATTAAAAAGAAAAAAAGAAATTACCCAGTCTGTGGTATTCTGTTATAGTAACAGAAAACTGTCTTTACTAAAGACAGTAGTAAATCTTTGTGACCTTGGGTAAGGCAATGATTTCTTAGCTACGACTACACAAGTGACAAAAAATAGATAAACTAGACTTCATCAAAATTTACAAGTTTTACATTTCAAAAGACACCATTAAGAAAGTTAAAAGACAACCCACAGAATGAAAGAATATTTGCAAATTATATATCTGACAAGGAACTTGTATCTAGACTATTAAGAACTCTTGCAACTCAGCAATAAAAAGGCAATTATCAAACTTAAAAATGGGCAAAGGACTTGAATAGACATTTCCCCAACAAAGAAACAAATGAACCAAAAAGCACATGAAAAAATGTTCAACATCATTAGTAGGAAAATGAAATGAAAATAAAAACAAAATATTCCTTCATACTCACTAGGATGGCTAAACTCAAAAGGAGAGACAATAACAAGTGTTGTTAAGGATGTGAAGAAATTAGAACACTCATACACTGCTGGTGGGAATGTAAAATGGGGCAGTCACTTTGGAAAAGTTTGGCAGTTCCTCAGCAGTTAAACACAGAGTTACCATATAACCCAGAAACTCCACTTCTATGTACCCAAGAGAAATGTCCACAAAAAAATTTCTACACAAATAGTCACAGCAGTATTCAAATAGCTAAAAGGTGCAAACCCAATGCCCATCACCCGATGAATGAATAAATAAGATGTGGCAAATCTATATAATGAAATGTTACACAGCAATAAAAAGAAATGAGCTACTGACACATGCTTTGGCATGGGTGAACCTTGATAACATTAAGCTAAGTAAAAGAAGTCAGTCACAAAAGGCCACATATCATATGATTCCATTTATATGAAATGTCCAGTAAAGGCAAATTCTTAGAGACATAAAGCAGACTAGTGGTTGCAGGCAGAAAGAAGAGCCAGTGCAAAAATCTTAAGGCTTCAATCAAAACAGACTTTTATGATCATTTCTTGATGGTGGTCTACATCGCTGATGTTGGATCTTCAAAATGAATTAAGAATCCATAGCAAAGGAAAGGTTCTTCAAAAGTCAGTTCAATAGTAAGTTATGGATTTAGAGCTGACTTTCTTTAAACCACTCGGTCAAAGCTAAGATAAAGGGTTATTATTATTTTTTTTTTCTTAAAATCTCCAGGGAAGAAGAATCCAGTCATTCATGGAAAATCAATCCAGTGTACTATATAAATCTATCTTCTTATACTTCAGAACCACATTTCCAACTATCTGCTATACATTTCTACTTGCATGCCTTATAGATAACACACACACAACATGTACAGAGCCAGGTTTATTACACAGTGGACAACTGTTACTCTTTGGCTGAACATTCTACTTTCTTTTGGCAATAGCGACCTGATTTCCTTCTGCAGAATTACCTTTTCCCCTCAATATAGTTTGAAAAGAGCATTAATAAAGTCCCTGTCTTCCTCTAATCAAAAGAGTAAAAATGAAGGGATGGGAAGAAGGAGAGCCAATGCTTCCTCCCTAGAGAGTCGATGATAAGCAATAAAACCTAAAGACTAAAGACAGCTGGCATTCACTCACCCTAGCAGCAATGCCCTGGCTAGCTGACTGCCACTCTGACTCTTCTTAGCCTGGCTCTTCAGTCTTCCCTTTCAACCTAGGGGTCCCTCCTCTCCCTACTAATAGTTTAATAAATTTCCTTCTTGCTTAAGCTAGACAAAGTCCCTTTCCACTGCTTTGGAATCCAGGAACCAGAAGTTCCACACATTACTTTTCCATGTCTGCTGTCTTAGTTAATGTCATCATCAATCTCAGTCAGGCTTGAAATTGAGGTTAGCAAAGCCTCTCTCATCCCCTCATTTATTAATCATCCAGTGATAAAAATTCTGCTGCTTCAGGGCCTCTTTCACATTACCATTCCTTTCATCCCAACTTTCTGGAACTCTCTCTCTCACTAGGTTAATTATTCATTCATGAAACAAAGTTTCTAAAGCACAGACCAGATTATGTCTCTCTACTGAAACAACTCTGGGGCTCCTCCACAAGGCCGGCATTATAGGCCTCTCATAATCTGTCTGCCTTTCTTTCCAATCTTAAAGCTACTTTTAGCTACTTTCCTAAAATTTCAGGTCATTTCAACAATAACCTGAAGTAGAGGTAAAAACATGTTAAAATTTTGATCTTGTGTGAGCCTGGGATTTGCTTCAAAATAATATGGGAGAAGAAAAATATGGAAAGGGGTAGAGAATGGGGATAGGGCAGAACTGGTCATGGGTTAATGGTAGCTGAGTCTCCATTATATGCAGGTTCAGTGCACTATTTTATCTACCCCTGTGTTATACTCAAAATTCTCTACATTTAAATCATTTTAAATGTCTTTGCTTATTTGAGAGGGGAGTCCATAGGTAGTATTTCAATCCTGAAGACAATAGAGAAATACATATTCAAATTCTTTTTTTTATTTTTTTGAGGCAGAGTTTCGCCCGACCTCAGGTGATCCGCCCACCTTGGCCTCCTAAAGTGCTGGGATTACAGGCATGAGCCACTGCGCCCGGCCTCAATTTTTTTTAAAATTCTTTTTAATGTAAAACAATAGAATTAGGAATCCAAAATAGAATAAAGATGACTGGACTGACATAACAAAGACAGGAAGAAAACAAACAATGTATAATTTTCAGTATAAAAGATGGCATAAGTAAAATCAAATGTAGCAATTATTACAAAAAAAGGAGTCAGATTCCCCTATTAAAAGGTAAAAACTCTACAGTTAAAAGACAAAAGCTATATTAGACAATGTACTTTTAAAAAAGGGTATACCCAGACAAACCCAAATATCTCCTTTGAGCAATAAAATCTCATCTTCAGAAAGAGATAACATGCATACCTGAAATGATTCCCACTTAGAATCTCAAGACCTTCTGTTAAGGCACAGTGCAGGCTGGTCTGGGCTCCCTGCTGAGGAGTCTTGATGAAAAAGGAGAAAAGCCACCACATCCATCTCATGAAAGATGAGTGCCGAACCAGTTCAGATTGGACTGTGCCAGGGTGTACAGAATACGTCGTAACGCCAGAGCCTGGTTGGGGGTGCCAAGAAGAGAGAGGAAGACAGGACTTGATTTTGCAGAATGGCCCGAAACAGAAAAGGATGTAAATAAACATGTGACTTTCACATATGGATTCTTTTGCCCATGGTGACATCAGAAGTATTGCTCACAGTAATTTATACTTCTATCTCAGAGATTTAAGAAGGCTGTAGACAGTGCTAAGGACCTCTGTGTATTTGTGACTGGAAACTTCCCTGTCAGGAATCAGCAAAGCCAAGACTCATCCTCTCAGCAGCACTTAACACTGTTGACCACCCCCTTCTTTTTTTCCCCTTCTTTTTTAGAGATGGGGTCTCCCTATGTTGACCAGTCTGGTCTTGAACTCCTGGCCTCAAACAATCTTCCCACCTTGGCTTCCCAAAGTATTAGGATCACAGGCATGAGCCACCATGCCCACCCCATCCCCTTCTTTTTTTTGAGACAGTCTCACTCTGTTGCCCAGGCTGGAGTGCAGTGGCACGATCTTAGCTCTGCAACCTCTGCCTTCCAGTTTCGAGTGATTCTGCTGCCTCAGCCTCCAGAGTAGCTGGGACTACAGGCATGGGCCACCAGGCCAGGCTAATTTTTGTATTTTTAGTGGAGACGGGATTTCATCATGTTGGCCAGGCTGGTCTCAAACTCCTGACTTTAAGTGATCTGCCCACGTCGGCCTCCCAAAATGCTGGGATTACAGGCGCCCATCCCCTTCTTAAAGTCTTCTTTTTCATTGGCTTCCATAAGCCTACACCACTTCTGGTTTTCCTAAACTTTCTGGCTGCTCTGTCTCAGTTTTCTGGACCAGTTCATCATCTTCTATGCAAAAATTAAATGTTGGAGTTCTTGTGGCTCACCAGACTCACTCTCCATAATTCTACGGTGCTCACATTTTGTCCACAGTTCAAACTGCTCCTTTGAACTACAGACATACTGGGAGTCAACACAGTGTGGTGGTTATGGGCATGGACTTTGTAGACAGACTGCCCAGTTTCAAATCCTGGCTCCACTCATTAGATATTGGGCAAGTTCCCTTTTGTGACTCATTTCTTCATCTCTAAAATGGGAATAATCATAATACCTACACCTCACAGGGTTGTTCTGAGGATGAAATGAGTTCGTATATGTTAAAGATCTTAGAAGAGTGCCTGATGCAGCTGGATGTGGTGGCTCATGCCTATAAGCCTAGCATTTTGGGAGGCTAAGGCA
Source organism: Macaca nemestrina (assembly GCF_043159975.1). Classification (NCBI taxonomy): domain Eukaryota; kingdom Metazoa; phylum Chordata; class Mammalia; order Primates; family Cercopithecidae; genus Macaca; species Macaca nemestrina. Next base: position 40,280,038 of record NC_092131.1, on the reverse strand, counting down.
GGTGTATTGCCTGAGCTCAGGAGTTATAGACCAGCCTGGGCAACACAGTGAAACCCAATCTCTACTAAAATACAAAAATTAGCCGGGCATGGTGGCGTGCACCTGTAATCCCAGCTACTCGGGAGGCTGAGGCAGGAGAATGACTTGAACCGAGGAGGCAGAGGTTGCAGTGAGCCGAGGTCATGCCACTGCCCCTCCAGCCTGGGTGACAGAGCGAGACTTCGTCGCAAAAAAAAAAAAAAAAAAAAAAGTGCCTGATGCATGGTAAGTGCTAAATGACATGCTATTTCAGGTCCCCAATCCTTTATTGAAAATGCTGGGGCCAGACATACTTCAATTTTTTTCTGATTGTAGAAAGGTAATATGAAATGTATACGTACACTGCCTATTATCTAATCTCCCTAGTACAGGAAATGTTTTGCTGCCAAATGAGTTTTGGTGTAAAGCTTACAAAGAAACAGAATTTTTCGGGTCTTTGTGGACTGACAGCTGCAGACAGAGCCCTGTGGACGTGCATTATTCCCAACTGCCTACTCGACATCTCCCTAGATGACCCATAGTAATGCAGACTCAGAGGTCCCAGATTTCTACTTTTAAAGCCAAACCCGGTTCTTGCAGTGTTCCTGACATGCCCAATCAGGCAAAAGGGTTCTTGATGAATGCTCGCCTAAAGCATGCATCTCCAGTCAACAAGCTCTCCCACCCCAAATATCTCTCAGAAGCTTCTACTACCCTCCATCTCCACCATCTAGTCCAAACTACCCTCATTTCTCGCCTCTGCTGATGAAATCAACGGCTGCAACCCCTCTTGCCCCCATTTTGAAAAGGCTTTAATTTTAAAGGTTTCCCATTGCTCTTAGAATAAACATGAAAATCCTTATTGTGGCCTCTAAGGGTTTGGCCTCTACCTACCTCACCAGTCTCAGCTCAGATCTTTATTACTCTTGCTTTCTACAGCCTACCGATGGTAACCTTTCTCAAACTGAGCCTGGACCTTTGTACAATCTGTTCCTTCTGCCTGGAACGTTTCTCAGCCTCCACATTCTTATTTTTTTTTCAGATGGAGTTTTGCTCTTGTTGCCCAGGCTAGAGTGCAATGGCGCGATCTCAGCTCACCGCAACCTCTGCCTCCCAGGTTCAAGAGATTCCCCTGCCTCAGCCTCCTGAGTAGCTGGGACTACAGGCATGCGCCACCATGCCTGGCTAATTTTGTATTTTTAGTAGAGACGGAGTTCTCCACGTTGGTCAGGCTGCTCTTGAACTCCTGACCTCAGGTGATCTGCTGGGATTACAAGTGTGAGCCTCCGCGTCTGGCCCCCCCTCCTTTTTTTTTTTTTTTTTTTGAGACAGAGTTTTACTCTTGCTGCCCAGGCTGGAGTGCAATGGCGTGATCTTGGCTCACTGCAAACTCTGTCCCAGGTTCAGGCAATTCTCCTGCCTCAGCCTCTCCAGTAGCTAGGATTACAGGTGCCTGCCACCATACCCGGCTAATCTTTGTATTTTTAGTAGAGACGGGGGTTTCACCAAGTTGGCCAGGCTCGTCTCGAACTCCTGAGCTCAGGTGATCCACCTGCCTCGGCCTCCCAAACTGCTAGGATTACAGGCATGAGCCATGGCGCCCGTCCTCAGCCTCCACATTCTATCAGTACCTCTAATCCCTTTAATTTCTAATCATCCTTCGGGGCTCAGCATGCAACTCACTTCTTCAGAAAAGTCTTCCCTGAACCCTCAGACTGAATAAGGTCCCCCCCAGGCCCCCACTAAAATCCATTATAAGTCCTGGTACTTCTCCTTTATAACATCTATCACAATTATAATTAAACAGCCACAACAAAAAGGAAATAATCCAGATGTTGTTAAAGAAATGCATAAATACACTAAGGCACATCTATACTACGAAATACAACACAGCCAATACAATGAATGGGGTAAATCCATATGTACTAAATGGAAAGATCTCCAAGATACTGTGTTGGAGTTTCAGTTCCTTGTGCATGATACATACATATGTAAATGCATTGGATAATTATTGGAAAGGGGCATACAAGCTATTGACAATGGTCACGTGAAGGGAGAAGAGCAGGGAAGAGGGGAATGAAGGGGGTTTTTCACCTTTAATTCTACATACTTCCATATGCTTTGAACATTTTTTTTTTTTTGGTAGAGATGAGGTCTCACTATTTTGCCCAGGCTGATCTTGAACTCCTGGTCTCAAGTAATCCTCTGGTTTTGGCCTCCTAAAGTGCCTGAGATTAAAGGTGTGAGCCACTGTGCCTGGCCTTATTTGAACTTTTTACAATGAGAATTATTCATGCATTACTAGGCTGATTCTACATTTAACAGTTTGTATAAAGACTTGCTAATTGTCTTTCTCCCCCATTAGATGTAAACCAAACCAAAGAAGAGACTATACCTATCTTGTTCACCAACTCATCCCCTGTCCCCTAACCCAGTGCATGGAACAGCATGGGCACTGAATACATGTCTGCTGAATGGCTGAATGAATGAATCCTCTGTCAAACCAGGGTTCTTTTACTGCACCATAAAGATTTTCCACTGAATCCTCACAACGATCAGAGTTACCTCATTCACATATTGTGAATTCTCACCACTGGACCCATCTTTACACCTCCAGGTCACTGAGGCTCCCTGATCAACTCTTTGGATAGTTTTTGCCATCCAGTTACCCTCATCTATCATAAATTGATAAAAGATGTCATGCCCTGGGCACAGACTGGGCATAAGGACTGAGCTAACCACCAGCTTCCTTCCCATCTCACAGATGTTCATTTGGTAGGATGATCCTGTTCCAACCATAGAGCAACTGTGCCTGATTCCTTGAGCCTGCATTCTGCCCGCCTCAATTCTTAGCACAGTTCACCCTCGATTTCCTTTCTCTTTATTAGAAATCCAGAGTAGACAGTGCTAAGGACCTCTGTGTATTTGTTACTGGAAACTCCCCTTCTCAAGTATGTATTTCCCTCTTATTTGACCCTTTGCAAGGAAGACCCTCCTCCTCCATATTTCCAGTACCTGTTTTAGTCTACTGCCTTTATCTAGTGCCAGTTCAGGTCCTTCCCTCCTACTCAGTCTCACTATGAGTAAAAAATCTTGACTTGCTTATGAAGCCTGAATTAATTATGACAATATATTGTGAAGTAGTCCCATTTACATATGAAGAAGGAAGTCCTAAAAGTTAAGTAATGGCCAGGTGTGGTGGCTCACACCTGTAATCCCAGCACTTTGGGAGACTGAGGTGGGTGGATCACCTGAGGTCAGGAGTTCAAGACTAGCCTGACCAACATGGTGAAACCCTGTCTCTACTAAAAATACAAAGATTAGCCAGGCGTGGTGGCACGCACCTATAGTCTCAGCTACTCAGGAGGCTGAGGCAGGAGAATCGCTTGAACCTGGGAGGCAGAGGTTGGCAGTGAGCCGAGATTGCGCCATTGCACTCCAGCATGGGTGACAGAGCAAGACTCCGTCTCAAAAAAAAAAAAAAACAAAAAAAAAAGGCCAGGCGTAGTGGCTCACACCTGTAATCCCAGCACTTTCAGAGGCTGAGGTGAGCAGCTCACGAGGTCAGGAGATCGAGACCATCCTGGCTAACACAGCGAAACCCCGTCTCTACTAAAAATACAAAATATTAGCCAGGCGTGGTGGCGGGAGCCTGTAGTCCCAGCTGCTGGGGAGGCTGAGGCAGGAGAATGGCGTGAGCCTGGGAGGCAGAGCTTGCAGTAAGCCGAGATCACTCCATTGCACTCTAGCCCAGGTGACAGAGCGAGACACTGTCTCAAAAAAAAAAAAAAAAAGTTAAGTAACTTGCTATAGATCACACAGCTAATAAGTGGTAAAGCCAGGTCTTCAGACTCAAAGTCAGAGTCCACTGTCCCAGCTAGCCACCTTCAATATTCAGTTGTAGACTACTTACTAAAACTATACCCAATTATAGCCATGGAAGCAGGTCCTCTCCAAGTGATGGGCTCTGGAAACAGTTTCCGTTCCTGTGGCTTTTACCTGCCTCTCTCTGACTCATGTCTCCACATTCATTTCCTCCAGGCCCACCTTTTAGCCTCCGGGCCAGTTCCTGGGTGAATAGGATGTTGGCTAGCTTGCTATGACAGTAGGCCAGGCCTGCATTGTAGAATTTCTCGCCCTGTAGGTTATGGAAGTGGATCCTTCCCAGGTGATGTGCAAGGGAAGACACATTTACTATCCGTGATGGGGCTGATTCCTTTAGTTTCTCTAGCAGCAGATGGGTCAGGAGGAAGTGACCTGTTGAGAAATACTAGAATTAATGAAGTTCAGGGCCATGTGGGAATGACAGGAGTCATGGTAAGCAGGCCTCAGCTATGGGAGGCAGATAATTCAGAAATAAGATCTTTCCCTCCAACTTTTCATTATCAACTAGAAAACAAGTTCAGTGAAGGTTTAGGGAAATAACAACAGCCAAAGACATGAGGCATCCTTATATGAGCGAGATAGGTCTAGACTACGTGAATATGAAGTCCCAGCTCATTCCTACTTTGGTTAATCTCATTCTTAAGAGCTGGTCGGCTGGGTGCAGTGGCTCACACCTGCAATCTCAGCACCTAAGGAGGCTGAGGCAGGAAGGTGCCTGAGGCGAGGAGTTTAAGACCAGCCTGGGCAACATAGCAAGACCCTGTCTCTACAAAAAAAGAGCAGATGACCTATACCTGATGATGGCCACAAGGATCACTACTAAGAAAGCAAGACAGTACCCTAAACCAATTAGGCTGTTAAAAAATGCGCCAAAGCAAACTGAATCTAAATCACAGATTAAAAAGTGGGCAGAACCTGGAGCAGCCCTCAGGTATTCCTCAGCTGTCAGGTAGGTTCAGTCACATCACAAGAAGGCTCAGTCCGACCCCTAAGTTTCCCAAAGAGAATTTTGGTTGTCTCTAGCTTTGTGATAAGGCCAGATTTCTTACCCAAGTGGTTGACTCCTATGTGCATCTCAAAGCCATCTGCTGTCTTCGAGTAGGGACACATCATCACTCCTGCATTGTTGATCAAAATGTGGAGGTGCTTTTCCTCTGCAGGGACAAGACAATGGAGCGCGGAAGTGGTTAGCCAAAGCTACTACATCTTAGAAAGCTGCCTCATGCTCAGGCTTTGAAAGTGAGGATGCAGGACTTCAATCTTCCCTCCATTTTCCCTTCATACTTATTTTCTATTGTTTTTCATTTTAAGACTAGTTGAATCCCACCTACTTTTACTATGGGGCAAAATTCCATTTTATACTACCAAATGACCTTCTCGATCTTTGTAGTTCGGGAGCTACTTACTCACTGCTTTTGGGAATTGTTTCATCCACCTCTCCCAATAAAAAGACTTCCCAAGCTGAATGGAAAGATTCCAAAGCAAGAGATAAAAGAAGATTCTCTATGTACCTCTGCCCTGGTATTCAGGTCCCCAAAGAAATAAATACTGGCTTCACCTCTTTATTGCATCTTCCAATTCTCTCTCATGGTTCATTTCCTCATGTGGTTTGTAATTTATGAGTTCACACCAGTGAAAGTTTTTTCCTTGGAGGCCTAGATCCCTGGGCTATGAGGGGATATGCCTATAGAGTGCTCTTGGATTTGCTTTTGATGACACACTACAGGTTTTTATGTTAATTTCCCATAGATTATTACACACACACACACACAAATCAAACCCATAAATATTCTCATATCATTTGGTGGTATGAATTCAGACCCCACAGATGATGCCAGCTTGGGGTTCTAATTTTTTGCCGATGACTCTTTCTCCATCTATGTCCTAAAGAGATGTCATGTCCCTGAGCTGGTGGCCAGGGTTTTTATTAGCCTCTATACTATGGACCAGATGGCCCTTTGTGAATCTCAACCTTGTGTAGAACCTCAAACACAGCTCCAGCTCTCAAAGGCCCGTATAGGTATTTAGACCTCAGACCCTAAAAGCCCATACTGAATGCTGAGACTCCCATGAGATTTCTGGCTTCAGCTCTTGCTCACTGCTATGACGTTTTGAATTCCTTTTTTGTTTCTGCCTCTGGAAGATACCCCTTTGACATAAATCGTGTCCCAGTGACTATGAGTTCAGCTACAAAAGTTTTTGGCTACATTTTATCCACTACTTCCATGAGGGAGAGGGACCTTTTCCTTTTAGTTAAATCTGCCATGTTGATCTCAAGACCCACAACATAGTCTCTCTAGTTCTACACTTACCGGCTAAGAAGCCCTTAGCAAAAGCTCGAATAGACTTAGTATCAGACAGGTCCAGTTTCCGCACCAACACCTGCTGGTTCCCTGTCGTGGTCTGGATGTCTTTGGCCACCAACTCCCCCTTTTCCACATCCCGGCAAGCTAAATATACTCGAGCTCCTGTCAGCCAACATATGAAAGAGAAACGGTCAGCTCTGTTTTTGAGCTGGCATTATAAATCTGATGTTATTTCCAATATTTTTTAAAAACACACATTTTTACCCTTTCTTCACAACAGAGGTATCTAATTAGCAAATAGTTAAAGAAAAATTAATAATACTCATTAATAATACTCATTAATTATATGTAGAGCATAGTACTAGTTTCAGATCAGCAAATCAGTGGAACCCTTAGGTATTCTTGAATTCCAAAACTGGGAAGAAACAATGAGAATGAATCATCATTACTGTGAGGGGTAAAGCAGCAGTAATAGGGAATTGAAAGCAGGTGAACTTGCCTCTCTGAGCCAGTTCTTTGGCTGTCTCCTTCCCGATACCTGTATTAGCTCCAGTGACCACAACTACTTTCCCAGGAAGCTGAACAGTTGATGTACACACCCCACTGGACAGCATTTTCCTGCAGACAGAGAAGGAGAGCTCATCAATTCTTCATTCTCCTGTCTCCTGTCTCAGCCAGTAGGTTCCTGCAACTCCCTGTGTCTTCTGGCTGAGGTTTGCTTTAGTTCTTTCCACTGTTGTCCTTTTAAAGGTTTAAGGAAACTTGGAGGAAAGATGACAAAAGTTTTCTGCTTTTGCTCAAAGACAAAAGTGATTCTATTACAAGGGCAAAGCTTACAGCTGTTCCCTGCAGCACAAGAATTGGATGAATATCTGATTAGCCAGGCACCTTTGGTTTGAGCTCTCCCTAAGGCACTTGTGACTTAGGAAATCACAAGATTCAGCCCAGATGAAGAAATAACAAGTTTCTGTAGGTCAATCTGTCCACAACTGGCATTTTATGGCCTTGAGAAATGGCTAATCCAATACAAAAAGTTAAAACTATGAAAGCTTGTGACTCTGGTACACAATAAACAAGAAAAAAAAAACACCCACACATGCACACACACACTTAAAGAGAAGATTATGTATGTACAAAGGGGAGCTGGGATTCAAGTCTTGCTTTGTCTAATCAGAGTCCTTGTTTCTTTCTTTTTCTTTTTCTTTTTTTTTTTGAGACAGAGTTTTGCTCTTGTTGCCCAGGCTGGGCAATGGCATGATCTTGGCTCACTGCAACCTCCACCTCCCAGGTTCAAGATTCTCATGCCTCACCCCCGCTCCCCGGCCCCCAGGCGCCACCACACCCAGCTAATTTTTGTATTTTTAGTAGAGACGGGGTTTCACTACGCTGGCCAGGCTGGTCTCGAACTTCTGACCTCAGGTGATCCACCCGCCTCGGCCTCCCAAAGTGCTGAGCCCGGCCTAGAGTCCTTACTTCTAAGCACTGTACTATACTGCCTTTTCCAAATGAACGAATGCACAAACATGGATTGGCGGTTCTCAGACTGGCCTATTCTCTTCTTGGCAATGTTGGGACTCTGGTTAAAACAATCTGTTGACCAGGAGATGCATTCTTAAAGGGCATTTTGGAGGCCGAGGCGGGCGGATCACGAGGTCAGGAGATCGAGACCATCCTGGCTAACACGGTGAAACCCAGTCTCTACTAAAAAAAAAAAAAAAAAAAGTACAAAAAAATTAGCTGGGCGTGGCGGCATGCGCCTGTAGTCCCAGCTGCTGGGGAGGCTGAGGCAGGAGAATGGTTTGAACCCAGGAGGAGGAGCTTGCAGTGAGCCAAGACCGCGCCACTGCACTCCAGCCTGGGTGACAGAGCAAGACTCTGTCTCAAAAACAAAGAGCACCTCAGCCTTTTTCATTGAAGTTGGAATTGCAAGGTACATACTCTTAGCCATTGAAGCTACCTGCTTAGTGCAAAATGCCACAGGGAGGCAGATTAATTCATGGTCCCCACAATCCATCACCTCCCTCCTCAGAGAACAAGCCTCCAGGCTGTTTCCCACATCCCCTTACTGTAGTTCCAGGAGTGACAACTTAGTAGGACCTGTACTTAGCTCTTTCTTCTCCTTAACCAGCAGGAATGAAAGAGACAACTATAAAAGTCCAGCTCTGGCCCGATTCCCATAACCCTGCTGAGTTGGGAATACAGCTCCTGGAGCATAATTTTTTTTTTTTTTTTTTTTTTTTTCAGAAAAATCCCACTGGGGTATGAGCACTATTTTCAGTTCTGGTTCAACTTTTCATTGAGATTCTATATGGATAAGAGGATCTTGTAGTGAAAAAAAGATAAAAAGCAGTGATTTCATCTGCGTGTGAGCAACCACGTGTGCCTAGAGGTGGGAGAACTGAGTGTTCAGAAGGGAGAAAATACATAACTGTAAGAGGGGCGCCAGAGAGGGAAGAGAAAATAAAAATAAAAGAAGGAAAGTAGGTGACCGTGGTAAGAAATGGCTGTGATCTGGCCTGCCTTCAAGTTCCACTGGGACGAAGACCGCCCCACCTGGGTAAGGAGTGCGTCTATTCAGTAACTGGTCCGTCACCACTGGTGACTTACTTAGAACCAATAAGCAGGCTGCCGGTATTACAGCCCGCTGCTGATTCACTGGGGCACTTGGCCAGCCTTGGGCTGATTGATCTATCACCTGGTCAATACCTTTCCACCATTCTCCCAGCCCTCACCGCCGCAGTACCCTAGCTCCTAACTCAGATCCCCCGTGCTCCTACTCGCAAGGCAGGATAAGAGCTCATAACCAAACCCTCTTCCTTTTCACTTTTCTCCTTTACAAAATCCGCCCACAGAACGAGCGATTCTAACAGCAACGAGAGAGCAAGGATGGGGCCGCAGATGTTACGATTGCTATCAGTTTCAGAGGGCGAAATGTGGAATCGCTCCTTTGTACCTCGAAGGCTGGTTCAAGGCGTGGGACTTAAGGGGAAAACAGCGTGGGGCCATATCCCATTGAGGGGTCCGAAACTCAAGAGTTTGAGGTAGCCTTACCCTCGGGATTCCCTGGAGCCAGAATCAGGGGGTGCTTAGACAAAAGAAAAACGGGCCAGGGAAAAGCAGGGTGCCCCGGAGTGCCGCCCCTTTTCACCGCCTGGGCTCTCGGCTCTCCTCCTGGCATCCAGGACAGCTGGACCTCGCCACCAACCCACCGAACTCTGGGCCCCGCCATCTTGGAGCCCCCCCCAGAGGCGTTTTCCAAGAAAGCTTTGGTGGGGATTCTATGTTTCCCTGCCGCCCCCAACAAGAATTCGCAAGAGAAGGCAATACATTTGCACAAACCTGATTTGGGGCGCAGCCATATACAGAAGGAAGGGCAGAAGGAGGAGCAACAGCAGGAGCAGGAGCTCAACCATCTCTGCCGGCTGCAGCGGCACCAGAACAGGATGCCCCAGCGGCGCTCGCCGACTGTGGTTTCTCTTTCTAGACACGCCCCAATTCAAATTGCGACAGCCCGGGGAGCAGACCTTCTGGGAAATGTAGTCCAGAGCTTGGCAGCCTCTGGCGGGCTACGGGGGAACGCTGCGGCCGATGCTGGCAGAAGTTGAATTACACATCGCTAATCCCCAACCATCTAGGGCCTAGGGCCTGTGGGATCATTCACCCGGCTCTCCCTTATGGCCACCCGCGGTGTTTGTGAAATCTCTGCAGTCCTCTATCTCCCCAGACCCAAGTCCAGTCCCTGGTTCAGTTTTCCCCAATCCTGGTTAGGCAGTTACCGCACTGTTTCTCCTGGAGATCAGATGTGGACGTCTGGGAAATGAAAGGCGGATTAGACAGGAGAGGGGTGGTCGGATTCTGACAGTTGGGAAGGTGGGGGAATGTAAACGCTTCCTCCTCGAGGATTCCTTTTTCCAGTGGAGAGGAAGCAGTAAGTCCTTGAAGACATTCCCAGGAGAATCACTTTATTGTGTCTTCATTGGCACAGTTGTTTTTGCCAACTCGTGAAAGTATTTAATCCTGTCTTGAATTAAGACCATGAATATGTTCTCTGTGAATAAATAGGTTCCCTGTTTAACTGTTTCTTTCATCTGAGTCCTATTTCCTCGGGGTGAATGTGGAGGGTGTTTTAACCAATCAATATCTGTCTGTGATTCCTTAATTGTACCCAGTAATATTTTCTGGTCCTTTTGCATAATTTCCATTTGGTTAAAAGACACATATTCCAATGAACTAATATATCTTATAGCAAATTGGAGAGAAGAGGGTTTCCTTCACACAATAGTAATTCTTACCAATTTAACATTTGATTAGCAATCATCACATTTTGTCACACATTCTCATTATTGTGTTACCTAATATTTGTATTGGGTTTTATAACTTTATAAAAGCCTTTCATTTGTTTTGTTCCTTATTCATTCATTCTTGCAATTGACAAACATTTATGGCATTCCTATAGTGTACTAGGTACTGTGCTGAGGTCCAGCAGGGAGCCAGGAACACAAAATCTCTGCCTGCCCAGAGTTCATGGACTGTCAGGGCAGACCTTAAATAGGTGATCACTATATATAAATCGTGGTGAGGGTTATGAGGGGAATTAGAGAAAGCTCTGGGAGCTTCTAGCAGGGAGAGGAGCTCTAAATCAGGAGAGGCTTATTTGAGGAAATAACATTTGAGCGGAGGCCAGAGGAAAGTTAGTGGGCAAGCAACACAGACAAGAGTGTGCTGTGCAGAGGAAAGAACCCACCTGAGGGCTCACAGAGAGAGCAGGGTGCACTAGAGCAACAGAAAACCGTCTAGGGAGAAGGGAGAGTGCCAGAAATGGCAATAATAGCCAGTGCTTACATGGTGTTTATTATGGCCAGGCCCTGTCCCAATGCTTTATATATATTAACTGTCTTAATTCCCATAACAATTCTATGAGGTAGGTACTATAATTTTCCCTTTTTACGGACAAGAAAACTGAGGCACAGTGAGGTTATGTAAGCTAGCCTAGGTCAAAGAGGCAGAGCTGGGATTCAAACTGAAGCAGGTAGTGTTCCATGAGAGGGCCCTGTATGCAAAGTGGTCCCCAAATGCCAGAGGAGCCAAGACACCAAAGGATGAGGCAGACAAATCCAGTTTCTTCATAAGGGTGTTTTACTGGGGGAATTTACAGACAGAAGTGTGGTCTTGGGTGGCAGATTTCTGCACACGTAAGTTCCACACTCAGAGTTTATATACTGTAGGGAAAGAGTCAAACTGCTCTGTGCAAGACAATTAAAGGTAGCCCTCCAGAACAGGCAAGAATGCTACAGTGTAATAGATAATAAGCTGTGCAGTAACATCAAGGTTGACATGTTCTTACACTAGGGACAGTAAATAAAGTAGGAATCAGGAGATATTCACAGCACTGGGGCTAATCAGAAGTCAACATTGCAGATTAGCATCCCAGATGCAGTCACTTTTGTCCTCCAAGTTGTATGCAGGGTCTATTGTGCCCTTAACTATTGAGCTATTCTGCCAAAAGATGAAGCTGGAAATTTCTCCCCATACTTATGTGTATTTGCATAGGCATATAAAATTTGCATATAATTTCAGCTAAGTTATAGACACATTGGAGCCATTAATGGAACCCAGATTAAAAACCATTGATTATGTTTACTAAAAAATTAGCCGGGGATGCTGGTACGCATCTGTAGTCCCAGCTCTTTTGGAGGCTGAGGTGGGAGGATTGTTTGAGCCAGGAGTTGGAGGCTGCAGTGAGCTAGAATTGTGCCACTGCACTCCAGCCTGGGTGGCAGAGCAAAAACCTGTCTAAAAGCAGAGGAGAGCCTTGAGGAACTCTAACATTATGAAATGGGTAGAGGGAGGGGAGCCCAAAAATTGACTGAGAAAACAGCCAGAGAGGTTGGAGATGTATCAGACAGGGTTCAATCGGAAGAGAGAAACTACATAATAATTTGAAGAGGGAAAGTTTAACATAAAAAAATTATTAACCATAATGGGATTGGAATAATGAGGAACTGGATAGTATAGGTGTTGTTATACTTCTCCTGAAAAGAAAAATAAATATTTTATGCTCTGAGGAGGATTTGCAGCTACTCAACCCTGCTGTTGTAAATGCGAAAGCAGCCATAGATAATATTTGAACAAATGTGTTCAAATGTTATTGTGTTTACTGTTCAAATGTTACTCTGTTCCAATGACACTCTATTTACAAAAACAAACAGTAGGCTGGATTTGGTCTATGGGTCATGGTTTGCCAACCTGTGTGCTAGTGAGAAGAAAAGAGAACTCTTAAAAAGATAAAAAGGGCCAGGCACGGTGGCTCACGCATGTAACCGCAGCACTTTGGGAGGCCTAGGTGGATGGATCACTTGAGGTCAGGAGTTTGAGACCAGCCTGCCCAACATGGTGAAACCCCACCTCTACTGAAAATACAAAAAAATTAGCTGGGCATGGTGGCAGACACCTGTAATCCCAGCTACTTGGGAGGCTGAGGCAGGGGAATCGCTTGAACCTGGGAGGCGGAGGTTTCAGTGAGCTGAGATCATGCCATTTCACTACAGCCTGGGCAACAAGAGCGAGATTCCGTCTCAGGAAAACAAAACAAAACAAAACAAAACAAAAAAAACCCATAGAAGGCTGGATGTGGTGGCTCATCCCTGTAATCCCAATACTAGAAGGCCAAGGCGGGAGGATCACTTGAGCCCAGAAGTTCAAGACCACCCTGGGCAACCTAATGAGACCCTGTCTCGACCAAAAATTTAAAAAATAAATAAATTAACAAAAAAAATTTTAAAAAAATAGGCAGTGTCCTGGTGTGTGCCTTTGATCCCAGCTACTCCGGAAGCTCAGGTGGGAGGATTTCTTGAGCCCACCAGGTTGAGGCTGCAGTGAGCTGTGATTGTGCCATTGCACTCCTGCCTGGAAGACAGAGCAAGACCCTATCTCAAAAAAAAAAAAAAAAAAAGAAAAAAAAAAACGAAAGAGAGAGAGAGAAAGAAAGTTATGTGTATGTAAAAAATCTTCACCTTTTTAAAGCTTTTTTTTTTAAAGTAATCAAAAAACAGTAAGTCACAGGAATTACCTTGATAAAACATTTAGAAAAGTTTTAGGCTAGTTACTAAAAAGTAAAGAAAAAACTTTTGTAATATGATTGTTTTGCTTTATTGGAACTCTATTTAGATAACCTGGAAGACAAACTCAATGAAAAGAATACTTGGATTTAGGCTGGGCACAGTGACTCATGCCTGTAATCCCAGCACTTTGGGAGGCTGAGGTAAGCAGATCATGAGATCAAGAGATCAAGACTATCTTGGCCAACATGGTGAAACCCTGTCTGTACTAAAAGTACAAAAAGCTGGGCTGGTGGCACGCACCTGTAGTCCCAGCTACTTGGGAGGCTGAGGCAGGAGAATCGCTTGAACCCGGGAGGTGGAGGTCGCAGTGAGCTGAGATGGTGCCACTGTACTCCAGCCTGAAGACAGAGCAAGAAAAAAAAAAGAATACTTGGATTTAATTAAAATACAGGAAGAGTGTGTCCAGGGTTATGAACATACACTATATTTTTGAGGAAAGTAAACAAGGAAACTTGTATCTTAAGCAAGACAATAAATATATCTTAGTAACAGCATCAAAAGTCCCCTGGTTATAGGGAATCATTTAGATGTATTGAGAAAAGCCAAGACTACAGAATCAAGTTATATCAGAGGAAAATGGTTTTGTTCCAGACCTGGGAGGCAGAGGTTGCAGTGAGCCGAGATCATGCCACTACACTCCAGCCTGGGTGACAAAAGCAAAATTTCATCTCAAGAAAAAAGAAAAAAGAAAAACCCAAAGATTACAGAAGTTGGCAAAAAGTTTGAAGGAGAGGACTATCATTTCAACCAAGAAAAAGATGTCTATTTTTAGGGGTATAAAGAACGAACAACAGTGACTCATGACTTGGGAATCATGTGCAGCGAGGTATAGCACAAGTAGAATTTTTTGAGATATAAATTTGAGAAGTTTTAGAAAAGAAATAGGTTGTAGAATATAAAATCAAAACCTCTTATAATTCACTAGGAGCAAATTTATACTTTAAGACAGTGTTATTTTAACGTAGAGGGCCAAAATCTCAATCTTTAGAAACACTTATAACTTCTTTTTGATTATAGCCAACTTAATCACATACAAATTTTTAAAAATGTTAAAGAACTTTATTATTATTTTTTTATTATTATTATTATTATTATTATTATTATTTGAGACGGAGTCTCTGTTGCCCAGGCTGGAGTGCAGTGGTACTATCTTGGCTCAGTGCAACCTCCACCTTCTGGATTGAAGCGATTCTCCTGCCTCAGCCTCCTGAGTAGCTGGGACTACGGGCATGTGCCACCACGCCCGGCTACTTTTTGTGTTTTTAGTAGAGATGAGGTTTCACCATTTTGGCCATGCTGTTCTTGAACTCCTGACCTTGTGATCTGCCTGTCTCGGCCTCCCAAAGTGCTGGGATTACAGGCATGAGCCACTGCGCCAGGCCTATTATGATTTCTATAGACTATTTATGATGTGTTTGAACTTTTGTCTTGTCTTACACTTTCTCTTTTATAATTAACCAGTCATTTTGCTTTAGGAAAATAATTTACCATGTAATAAATTATTATCATGCAGTGGCATGATCAGCTCATCATAACCTCAACTCCTGAGCACAAGCAATCCTCCCTCCTCAGCTTCCTGAGTGGCTAGGACTATGGGCAAGTGCCACCAGGCCAGACTAATTTTCAAATTTTTTGTAGAGACAGTGTCTCACTATGTTGTAGAGACAGTGTCTCACTATGTTGCTTAGGCTGGTTTTGAACTCCTGGTCTCAAATGATCCACCTGCCTTGGCCTCCCAAAGCATTAGGATAACAGGCATGAACAACTGTGCCCAGCTTTTAAAAAAATTTAATATATATATATTTTTCAATGGAGATGAGATCTCATTATGTTGCCCAGGCTGGTCTCAAACTCCTGAGCTCAAGTGATTCTCCCACCTTAGCCTCCCAAAGTGCTAGGATTACACATGTGAGCCACCATGCCTGACCTGTGCTCAGTTTTTAAAGTTTTTTTCTATTAACCATTTTTATAGCCTGTGAATGTCAGATATTCACCTAAGCAAGAACTTTAAAGTTAAATATATGGGCATTTTGTGAATAACTTAGAAGGTTTAGCTGTATTTCTTAAACCAACAATATTAAATTAGTCTTACTTATCAAAAATCACACATTTAATATTTATTTTACTAATAATTTTAAAGCCAGTTTATTTATTAAAGAATTACTTAAGTCATGTGAACTTGGAAAACCTTTGGGCTTACTAATTTATGAGTGCTCATTTGTTTATAAGTCAATTGGGTATCATGTAGATACAACATATAACATACTACATGTATATATGTAAACACATCTAAACACACATATATATATGCACAAATAGAAATCCTATACCTTTATTTTTTTATTTGTTTTTTGAAACAGGGTCTCACTCTGTTGCCCAAGGTAGAGAGCAGTGGTGTGACCATGGCTCACTGCAGCCTTGACCTCCCAGGCTCAAGTGATCCTCCCACCACAGCCTCCTGAGTGCCTGGGACTACACATGCATGCCACCAAGCCCAGCTAACTTAAAAAAAAATTTTTTTTTGTAGAGTCAGAGTCTCACTGTATTGCCAGGGCTGGTCTTGAGCTCCTGGGCCCAAGTGATCCTCCTACCTTGGCCTCCCAAAGTGCTGGGACTGCTGGCATGAGTCACCTCACCTGGCCCTTATAGCTTTCATTTTAGAATTTTAGTCATGAGATAGTAATACAAACTCACCAGTTTATAAAAGATGGTTGGATCTGAAGTATTTCTGGAAAAAATTGGAACCTGTTAGTCCACATGGCTAAATTTCATTTGTCCCAATAGGTAATCTAATGAAGGCTGTGAGCCAAAGTTTTTGGGTAGTTTGATGGCAGTTTTATTTTAAAAATCTTTTATCCTTTTATTCAGTTTCAAATACGTTTAGAGTTAGATTTTTAATATTAACATTTTAGCTTGAACTGGCTGAATTGTATAAGAAAAACAAAATTTCTAAGTCTTCTTAAGTTAGTAATACTACAAACAGTGAGCTTTATCTCAACACAAGTAGGAAAGTCAGTAGTTTCAAAGTAGGCAGAAAAAATATATAGAGGTAGACAGAGAACTTAGAAGATCCTACATGTTAGCTCTATAGTTCTGGGTGGACCACTTGAGTTCTAATCTGTATATTATTTTAAGATGTGCACAACAATGGGCCATAATATGTATCTAGCTGGAGTCTCAGAAAACCCAGTATGTCTTTTTTTATTTTTCTGAGACAGAGTCTCACCCTGTTGCCTAGGCTGGAGTGCAGTGGCATGATCGCAGCTCATTGCAACCTCTCCCTCCTGGTCTCAAGTGATCCTCCCACCTGAGCCTCCCTAATAGCTGGGACTACAGGTGCATACCACCGTGCCTGGCTAATTTTTGCATTTTTTGGGTAGAGATGGGGTTTTGCCATGTTGCCCAGGCTGGTCTCGAACTCCTAGACTCAAGCGTTTTTCCCACCTCGGCGTCCCAAAGTGCTGGGATTACAGGCGTGAGCCACCGTGCTTGGCCTGGCATGTCTTAATGTTTGAGAATCTCATTTTTTAAATATTAATCTCTCGGTTTAGAAAAAAAAAGTTGGATTCGTATTTTTATGATCTCAGCAGCTCTATTCTCATTCTGCAGTTGTTTTGGTTGTTCCCCTTGTTTTAAATTTAAATATATTTCTGCCTTTTGAGGGAAGGAAACATGTGTATTGTGAAATTCTAAAAATCTCTGCCTAAGAGGTGTATGGGAGCCAGGAGAACAAACAGAAAGCGCTGAGTTCAGATCACAGGGGTTGAAGGAGGAGGAGCAGCTGGAGGCAAGAAGGAGAAAGCCTCCTAAATCATTAAAATTTACAAATCGTTTCACATATCTTTTTACCTCTTGAATTGAGGCATTTTTAAAATAATTTTTTTAGAAGCTTGTAGGTGTTATTGGAAGTAAATCTTCCATTCAATTTGTCTGGATCTAAAACCAACTTTTTTTCAATTGTGTGTGCAAACAAATTATCTTAGGCATTTTCAGAACAGCTCCATTTTGGCTACTGCGGCTTATAACCATCCTGGATTAGGTGGATCTACTACTTATCTAGGCACTCGCAAGTGGAAAGATGGTAAGTATTATACATAAAACTCAGCAGGTGTCTTAGAGGGCACTTCCCATCTAAGCTTTGTGTGAGACAAGTTATGGAGTGGAGTAAGAGTGCCCTCATGAGACTGGAAGAGGAAAAAGCTAAGGAAAGATCTCACCCCAAATCACCAGGGAAACAATTTACAGAGCTTCTATTTTACCCTGCCCTAGAATTTAACAAAAACCCTTATCTTGAATTCATAGCAGCAGCTCTTGTTCTGAGACAGTCATTGTACCACGTAGCCAAGGAGGAAACCACCTTTAATAAACCAGAACTTCAACTAAGACAGGAACTTCATTGATTTCAGGAGGAAGTCATCTGTAGCACTCAGCAGGGGCGTCGAAGTCCAGCAACACAATGCATTTTGTGCTGGCACATTCATGAAGGTTGGAAGCAGGTCTAGGTAGTCCAGCGAGGTCACTCTGAAATCCTGTCAGTTATGCCATTTTGTTGATGGAAATTAAGGCTGCTGAGGCAGAAATAAATTGATAAAGGTTTATTGGAAGCCAAATGTGAGGATCAATGTGGGAAGACACACTAATAAAGCTGGGTGTATTCCAAAGTTTGTTGTTACAAGTTGGAATGATTTTATAAGAAAGTTTAGGAGAAGGGAGGGGGACTCTTCATACTGGAGTTGCCCTTTTTCATTGAAGGGCACAATACAGAGGTTACAATCATTGGCTACAGATGACAACATACAAGTTCAAATGTCCATGTTTAAGACAATCAGTAACACTTCATGATTCAGAAACAAATAAGTGTCCTTTTCAGTGTCCATAGGTTACATATTAATGTGTACATCAACAGTTTGAGGAACTCTTAATAAGATTTGAGAGACTCATCATAAGATTCTTTACTCAGAAATGGGATGTAAGCCATGAATCATAAGACTTGCCCCAGGTGGGCTAATTTGGAAGACTGCCAAACGTGACCTGCAGGTTATCACAGTTAAATGCAATGTGGGGTCCTGAATTCAATCTTGGACCAGAAATAGGACATTAGTGAGAAAACTGGTGAAATTAGAATAAAGCCATTAGTTTAGTTAGTGGTGTTGTACCAATGTTAATTTCCTGGTTTTGATCATTGTTCTAAGGTTATTTAAAATGTTGACATTTGGGGAAGCTGAGTGAAAAGTATGCGGGAATTTTTTGTATTATTTTTGCAGCTTTTTGTAATGTTTCAAAATAAGATGTTTTAAAAAACATATTTGATCAGCCATGATAGAGGAAAGGCTGAATTATCTTTTTATCTTTTTTTATTTTCACTACAGAAGATTATATTTAAAAAATAATTTTTATAGGAAGAGGCCCTCAAAAACTATGCAGCCAAAAATATAAGAAAAAATATCATTAAGTGTGTCAAGCAGTTAATTAATAAAGATATAGCCAGGTGCAGTGGCATGTGCCTATAGTTCCAGTAACTTGGGAGGATGAGGTGGAAGGATCCCTTTAGCCTAGACGCTCTGGGCTTGTAGTGTGTTGTGCCAATCAGCTGTTCACATTAAGTTCAGTATCAATATAGTGACCTCCTGGGAGCAGGGGACCACCAGGTTACCTAAGGAGGAGAGAACTGGCCCAGGTCAGAAACAGAGCAAGTCAAAATACAGGTGCTGATCAGTCGCAAGATAGTGCCTATGAACAACCACTGCACTCCAGCCTGGGCAACATAGCAATACATGTCTCTAATTTTAAAAATAAAATAAAAATATGATGTCATTTTCTGAATTTTGTG
Organism: Macaca nemestrina; assembly: GCF_043159975.1. Lineage (NCBI taxonomy): Eukaryota > Metazoa > Chordata > Mammalia > Primates > Cercopithecidae > Macaca > Macaca nemestrina. The sequence continues at coordinate 40,260,878 of NC_092131.1, read as the reverse complement.
ATATTTGTAGTGTGAACCCAGAAAATTTGTGACAGGTCTCAGTTAATTTACAAAGTTTATTTTGGCAAGGTTGAGGATGTGCCCCCATGACACAACCTTCAGAGGTCCTGACAACATATGTCCAAGGTGGTCAGAGCACAGTTTGGTTTTACACATGCACAGTTTGGTTTTATACATTCTAGGGAGACATGAGACATCAATCAACATATGTAAAATGAACATCGGTTTGGTCTGGAAAGGCGGGACAACTTGAAGTGGGGAGGGGGCTTCCAGGTCGCAGGAAGGTGAGACACAAACAGCTGCATTCTTTTGAGTTTCTGTTTAGCCTTTTCAAAGGAGGCAATCAGATATGCATTTATCTCAGTGAGCAGAGGGACGACTTTGAACAGAATGCGAGGCATGTTTGCCCTAAACAGTTCCTAGCTTGAATTTCCCTTTAGCTTAGTGATTTTGGGGGACCAAGATCTTTTCCTTTTCCTTTTACATTTTCTCCATCCTTTAAAAAAATTTTCTGGAGAAAGCGTTTTAGAAGAAAATAAGTCTCTGGTCCCAGCTTTTGTCTGATCTCTCATGGTTAGGATGTTTTTTTCCTAGACAGGTAGGTTCTAAGTTATTAGGAAAGCTCACTTTTAGAAGGTTGTGATGTCTCATGTCCTATGAAGAGAAATTAGGGGGAGGAAGGGATAAAAACAACAGTAAACAAAAGAAAAATCCTGGAAAATTGATATAGGCCATTACTCTGTAGTCCATACATCAGTAGTCGGTATGAAAGTGGTTTATGTATGTAAATAGGTTGCTGTTATTTTCTTCTGAAGTTTAAGTTGTCTAGCTTCAGTTTACAGAGCTTTACAAAAGCACAACTTAGTTGTTAGTGACTCCAAAATAGGAAAAATGGGGAAAAAAGAAGGAAAAAAATTGAAAACAGTATTTTGAAGACTAGTAGCCAAGAAAAATTAGAATTCAGTCCAAACTGTAGAAAACAATAAAAATTGCAAAACATTAGGCAAGACTAAAATCTAACGATAGGTGTACTATACTTTTTGAAACAATTTTTTCTCTCTCTAGTTTCCCATCTTTACTAAAGACAAATTATGGTATGTCTTTTTTGCTTTATTATACTTGGCCTAATTATTTGTATACAGTGAAGCAAGAATATATATATACACATACATATATATATATATACTTTTTTTTTTTTTTTTTTTTTTTTGAGATGGAGTCTCACTCTGATGCCCAGGCTGGACTGCAGTGGCGTGATATCGTCTCACTGCAACTTCTGCCTCCTGAGTTCAAGTGATTCTCCTGCCTCAGACTCCCAAGTAGCTGGGATTACAGGTATGTGCTTTCACACCCAGCTAATTTCTGTATTTTTAGTACAGATGGGATTTCACCATGTTGGCCAGGCTGGTAAGAATAATTATTTTTTACATAGGCTTTTAAATTTGGCTTTGATGAAACTGTGTTCTGTAGAAAGAATCTTAGATAAGACTTCTTTAAAACTGAGCCCAGCCCTTGATTTGTGCCATCAAATACCTATGAATTGAGTTAACCTCTCCTCTTGAGGTTCCAAGGTAAACTTGGGGCTCCTGGGCCTTTCAGAAAATGACATTCTTTACCTACCACAGGTCAGGAACCCTGTACAGGGGCTGTGTAGATAAAGGTGAAGAGGCCAGTTTTTCCAAGGGGCTATCTTGGCTCCCTAAGTCAAGTTTGATTCCAAGGGAATCACACCATTCCAGTCAAAGTCTTAATAAAATAACCGTTTTCTCCAATTTTGTCCTGTTACAAATGAAAACAAATTCTGACTGCACTTATGTAAATAACTGTATTGTTATAAGTAAAAATACTCACAAATAGTTTCCAAATTCTGGGGAAATTATGCAGAGAGAAACAAATATGCTCCAAGTTTTGTTCATGGGAGTATACTTTACTCAATTGCTAAAAGCTGTAAATAGCTTAAAAGAAAAGTTTTCTTGACTCTGAAAAACAAAGCATCAGCAACGTTTTAAGCAAAAAGTTAAAAAGATTACTTTAGTCTTCTATCAGTTTAGTTTACACAGTTAACTCCTGTTCTGCTTGATATTTTTGAACACTTCAGCTCTCCATGAGAGTCCTGAAAGTTTTTTCCTCTATTCTAAGGTCACAATCTCCAAAGTTATCAGAAACCTGCATTTAAGAACACCTGTTAGAGTTCTATAGTTGATTATAAAACCACCTTCTAATGAGGACCAAAACAAGACAGTTGTCTGTGGATGATGAAAGGTTTTAGGGTAGCCATAAAGAAACAATTGACAAGGAAATTTGTTATCTCTGTGGCATAAGATAATTTAACATAACAGTTATAATTATTACTGATAATATACACTAAGTCATATCAGAATTATAGGAGTTTCCCATGATTTTGGAACACACACCAGTAACATATTTATACAAATACAGCCCAAAGAAAACCAAACACCATTTCATATTTGACTCTGCTTCCTGTATAATTTTTATACCAAATAAGCCAAATATGTCATTTTTGGACTCTAGGGAACCTGTTAATAATATTTATATATATATATATATTTTTTTTTTTTTTTGGTTTTTTTTTTTTTTTTTTTTTTTTTTTTGAGGTGGAATCTCATTCCATCACCAGGCTGGAGTGCAGTGGCACAATCTTGGCTCACAGCAACCTCTTCCCCTTGGGTTCAAGTGATTCTCCTGCCTCAGCCTCACAAGTAGCTGGGACTACAGGCACATGCCACTACACCCAGCTAATTTTCGTATTTTTAGTAAAGACTGGGTTTCACCATGTTGGCCAGGATGGTCTCAATCTTTTGACCTCGTGATCCCCCAGCTTTGGCCTCCCAAAGTGCTGGGATTACAGGCGTGAGCCACTGTGCCAGGTCCAACAATATCTTAAAGGATTAATTAGGTCAGAAAAAGACATAATTTATCATTTGATTTTGGAAAGTTTGTCAAATATCAAAGGTTTAAAACACTTGAAATAACAAAATAGAATTAATAGGCCATTGTGAAATAAGTTATTCATTTAACTCAAGGATTTCCAAAAAAAAAAAGGTGAAAACCTTCATTCTTTGAGAGAGGAGACTTAATTTTCCAAACAATAAGCCCTAATAAGAACAGCATGAAGTCAATTAAATTCATTTCTTAAAATTTTATAAACAATCTATAACATTCTAATCTTGACCATAAGATATAACTTTCATAAGCCTTTCATAACCTTTATAACCTTTAGGAGTTGGTTAATGCTTCAAGAAAACCTTGTTAATCTGACATAGAGGCCTGTATGCTGGTCTTGCATCAGTATGCCTTTGACATTAATGACTAACATGTAGAGAAACATAACTTATTTTATCTCTTAAAATTGGCCCTCACAATCTCACATGCCCATCTCTTCCATGATAGTCCCTGGGCCTTGAGGAGTTTAATAGCTTTAATTTCTGGCCCTGTGTTTCAGGAATGCAGTTTATTTTGATTGGCATCTTCGAACGGGCCCGAAGATTGGGCTTTAATGGCTGTCAGTGTTTAAAAAATTAGCAGGACTTGGGGTCCTTTTTAGGCCAAGGTGTCAAAGCCCTGTAACTCAGTGTCACAAGTACTTTAAAAGAGCATAAAGAGTATGAAATGAAAATACCTTGGGCCCCCAAAATCACTAAGGAAATCTCAAGCTGGAAACTGCTTAGGGCAAACCTGCCTTCCATTCTGTTCAAAGTCACTCCTCTGCTCACTGAGATAGATACATTTGCCTCCTTTGGAAAGGCTAATCAGAAACTCAAAAGAATGTAATAGTTTGTTTATCACCTATTTGTGACCTGGATGCTCCCTCCCCACTTTGAGTCTTCCTGCCTTTGTTTTAAGTTGTTCCACCTTTCCAGAGTGAACCAATGTACTTCTTACATATACTGATAGATGTCTCATGTCTCCCTAAATGTATAAAACCAAGCAGTGCCCTGACCACTTTGGGCACATGTCATCAGGACTTCCTGAGGCTGTGTCACAGGTGTGTCCTCAACCTTGGCAAAATAAACTTTCTAAATTAACTGAGACCTGTCTGAGATTTTCTGGGTTCACAAGAGAGATACACGGATGTAATAAACTTAATTAAAAAAAAGTTTTAATCTTTTTTCTAAGCAAACCAAACTTAATATGACAACTTGATCATATAAAAGTTTTTGGTTTTGTTTGTTTTATAAATCCTCTTATGGTGACTTACATAGACCGTTTGTGACATGCTTGGACTTTCCAGTTTGTCCTGAACATCCCTCCTTCTTAAATAACCAGTCATTTTACTCTAGGACTAAATTTACCATACAATATTCTTTTTCATATGAAATTATTTCTCTCTAAACTTTCTTACCAAAAAAAAACCTCTTTATTTTTATAACTTTCTTTACATTTCTTTTATTTCCTGGTTCCTTTTACCTTGTTTTATACATGGTCTTTAAATAAGCTTTGAATTAGACAAAAATTCTTCACTTTTTTTAAAGGACACAATTTTTTTTAGAAAGAATGTTTTCCTACAAATATATTTTGATTGGAAAATACCCAAATAATGAAATATCTATTATTTAATTTAATATAACTTTAGATTCTAAATTATGATGAATGTGTCTACAAGTATTTATTCTATTACATTTACCTAATTATTTTAATTGTTTACCTAGATTATTTATGAAAACTGTGATAGTCATCATTTAAAGTTATGGAACCACCATTGCAAAATTATAACTGAGACAGTGAAAAAGATTTAACTTAACTGACCCCATCTTGCTTTTAACTTTCAAGCTGTCCTTATTCATTCCTGGGCATAGGCCAAATAAACTTTGGGAGGAACTTAGTTTATAGTTTAGCTTTGAAACAAAGATGATAACAAACCTTACTTCCTGTGGACTAGACTGCCTAAAGCCACAAAATTAAAGTTATGGTAATCTTACTAAATTTAAGATGTAGCTATTTTTATTAAACTAATATCAATGTCTTATTTATTAAAGATTACACAAGCAGAGATCATTCTGTTTTGGTCTGGGTTTATAGTTTTCTAATCCCTATGCCAAAGTTTAACATCTTATAGTATTTGGCAGGGATAAGTATGAAATTGCTTGATTAATAAATGCAAACAAAAATGTATGCTGGCAATTCTTAAGACATTTCTAATATTACTTTACCAATAATTTTAAAGCTAGATTATATATTAAATATTTTACTTAAGTTACATAAACTTGAAAAAGCTTTTGACTAGTCTTCCTTTTTCTGATAAAGTATTTGATTATTTAAGTGCTTTTATTTTTCTTTAAGCCAGCTAATTAGAACTCTTTTATATATTTTCAGTAGTGAAACATTGTGTACACAACACATAAATGCATTGACATATTAGTCATGCCGATAGAAGTACATCTTATAGATTCATAAAGACATTTTCTCTTTCCTGTCTTAGACTTTCAGATTCTTGATAACCTGTTTTACAACCCTAGGCAGTTGTCAGCTAAATAGCCTTAAATTTTCATATTAAAGGAAACAACTCAGCTGAAAAATCAAATAGCAAAATGTACACCATTAGGTACAAAGAGAAAAAGTCTGATGGTGCTAGAGGGATATTAAAGATGGATGTCAAATCAAACATAAAAATATAGAAAACTATCATAAGATTATATACAGAGATAAATTTTATTTAGATAAGGACTACCTATCTTTTTTTTTTTCTTTTTTTTTTGAGATGGAGTTTTGCTCTTGTTGCTCAGGCTGGAGTGCAATGCTGCGATCTAGGCTCACTGCAACCTCCTTCTCCCAGGTTCAAGTGATTGTCATGCCTCAGCCTCCTGAGTAGCTGGGATTACAGACATGTGCCACCATGCCCAGCTAATTTTTGTATTTTTAGTAGAGACAGGGTTTCATCATGTTGGCCAGGCTGGTTTTGAACTCCTAACCTCATGTGGTCCACACACCTTGGCCTCCCAAAGTGCTGGGATTACAGGCATGAACCACCGCACCTGGCCTGGGACTACCTGTCTTTTAACTGGATCTCTGAGCTCTGGGAGGAGCCCACACTGAATCCTGGGTCTCCAAAAAGGGAGAATTATTTTGAGGTTAAATCATGTGATGCTTTTGTAGTGCACTTAAAATGGTTTTTTGTTTGTTTGTTTGTTTGCTTTGTTTTTGTTTTTTAATAAAGACATTTCTAAGTGTCTAAACTACAGTCTTCCTTAAAAATTCCAGAGTGCCCTCTGTTGCAATAGCTATTAATGAAGAAAACAGATTCAGTCAACTGAGAAGAAAAACACTTTTGCAAAAAAAAAAAAAAAAAAAAGGAGAAAGTCCTGGGAGAGAAAAGAAAACAAAAACAAAAACATGAAGGCTTTTTAAATACAAACACATCTTGGATGTTAACTTTTAATTAAGCTGACTTTTAACCATTGAGCTCCTTTTAAAAAATCTTTTAAAATCTCATTACTATATTTCATCTAGGACAAATTGCTGCTATTTCAGACGTACCAAATATCAAACCAGAAAGGGTCTGATTTAGGAGCCAAACTTAGGCTGTTGTGTGGTAGGGAAAAAAGAAGGCAAAACTTTAGCTATTGAACTTCAGGGTGGGGTGATAGCCATTGCTTTCAGTTGGCCTGGCTAGCAAAAAGGTGGCCTAGTTATGTAAATAAAGCCCCTTTAGTAGTCAAAATAAAAAAATGTTCCCTTCTCTCTCTATTTTTTTTTTTTTCTTTTGCTGGCCATTTTTCTCCCAAACCACACCACCTTTTTTTGTGTGTGGGAATTTAACCACTTCAGAGGCCTTATTCCCCATAATTTGGAACTTTCCTCTGGATTTGATCAAGTTGGGTAGAGTTGATCAAACCCAAGGGGAAAAAGACTGAAACAACAACAAAAACAGAAACAAACAACAAAAACCAGTTAAGCAAAACAAAAGATCGCACAACTTATATGATTACTGAGCACTCTAATGGTAAGGAGAAATTAAGACCAGCTGATTGTTAACTTTAGCCAAGACAAAACCCCAATTCAGCTACTTACCTAGAGGTGGGTCTCAGGCTGAAGATGGCTGTCTATCATCCTAGAAGCAGAAACAACAACAACAACAACAACCTCCTCTTCGTTATTGGAAGTGAGCTCAAACTCCATGAAGGGGTTACCTGCCTTCCATCGTCATGGAAGCAGAAAAACTTGCCTTTCTTATTGAAAGCAAGTAAAATTCCAAAAAAAAAAAAGAGAGAAGTTGTACAGCAAAATAAACTTCAGATCTTGACCAAATTTTGGGACATGAGGGATTCTCTGGAGGGGATATTCCCAGACCTCAGCAAATTGTCCTGTTGGTTTGAGACATAAAGTTAGCTCGTGCTGGTACCAGGCACCCATAGGACATTTGTCAAAGGTCAGGGGCATCTGCATTCAGAATCCCTTTGTGGTTACCTAAATGTAAACCCAGAAAATTTGAGAAAGGTTTCAGTTAATTTGGAAAGTTTATTTTGCCAAGGGTGAGGGTGCATACCCAAGATACAGCCTCGGGAGGTCCTGACGACGTGTGTCCAAGGTGGTCAGAGCACAGTTTGGTTTTATACATTCTAGGGAGACATGAGACATCAATCAATATATGTAAAATGAACATCGGTTTGGTCCGGAAAGCCGGGACAACTCAAAGCAGAGAGGGGGCTTCCAAGTCACAGGTAGGTGAGAGAAAATCAGCTGCATTATTTTGAGTTTCTGTCTAGCCTTTTCAAAGAGGCAATCAGATATGCATTTATCTTAGTGAGCAGAGGGATGACTTTGAATAGAATGCGAAGCAGGTTTGCCCTAAACAGTTCCTGGCTTGAATTTTCCCTTTAGTTTGGTGATTTGGGAAGCCCAAATGTTTTCCTTTCACAGTAGCAACTATTAGATTTTTAAAAATCATAATTTCCTATTTACTTTTCTCTTGTAATTAACCTCTTGCTTTACTTTGAAACAGGATCTCGCTCCATCTCCCAGGCTGGAGTGCAGTGGTGTGATCACAGCTCTCTGCAGTCTCCACCTTCAGAGCTCAACCTCTCCTCCTGCCTCAGCCTCTCAAGTAGCAGGGACTGTAGGAGTGCACACCACGCCCAGTTAATTTTTTTCCCACTTTTTTTAGTAGAGACGAGATCTGATTATGTTGCTCTTGGTCTCAAACTCTTTGCCTCAATCAGTCCTCCTGCCTCGGTCTCCCAAAATGCTGGGATTATAGGTGTGAGCCTCTGTGCCCAGCCTTGTTTTATTTTTGTACCTAATATTTATTCATAGTTTTATATTCTTTTTATTAAAAAGAGCTCCCTAGCCTTTCAAAAGGAACTGCTATCTTCGGTAATTCTCCAAAACAACAAACACTCAGGGAAAGAGGAGGGACACCAATATATGGTCTCTAGGCCTTTTAGAAAACATGGAGTTGTTCCTTTGGCCACATCCATGCAAATCTACAAGAAAGGTTATGTTGTAGACATCAAGGGAATGGGAACTGTTCAAAAATGCCCCACACATGTTACCATGGCATTGGGGACTGAAATAGGATATAAAGTTGAAAAGAAGCTAAGGGATTTTTGAAATTAAATGTTAGGGAATTTTTTTTAAATAAAAGAGGGCCAATAAGCCCAGGCCTTACACCTACACTGTGGTGAGGTGGTCAGGATGGCAGGGGCAAAGCTGTGCAAAGCTTCTGCCAACTCAAGGCATTCACTGAATGCCCCACACATGTTACCAAGGCAAAACTGGAAGAGCCTATCAACAGTGTTCCCCAGCATGCTGTTGGCATTGTTGGACACAAACAAGTTAAAGGCAAGATTCTTGCTGAGAGAATTAATGTTTTATTGAGCATATTAAGCAGTCTAAGAGCCAAGATAGCTTCCTGAAACTGTTGTAACCAAGCGAGTTGTAGAGAAATGTCACACTCTGAGACGAATTCAGGAGTCCGTTATTAGCTGGCGACCGAGAGACGGCTAGTGCTCAAAATTCTCTCAGCCCCGAAGAAGGGGCTAGATTTTCTTTTATACTTTGGTTTAGAAAGGGGAGGGGGGGAGTCTAGTTAAAACGATCTTACAGAAGTAAAGTGGGCAAAAAGTTAAAAGGATAAATGGTTACAGGTAAGCAAACAGTTCCAGGTGCAGTGGCTTTAAATCTATCACAAGGTGATAGATGCGGGGCTTTGGGTGCTATCAACCGGACACAAATGCGGGGGCTTAGGGTACTATCAACCAGGCGAATTCCTGGGAACTGCGGATATAGCTTGCCACAGTATCTTATCAGTTAATTGCCTTCTTGGATGTGCTGGGAGTCAGCTCGCACAAATTAAGTCCTAGAGGAAGAAGGGTGGGCAAGGGGCTGCGAGTGAAGGAACCAAGATGCAGTCTGTCTGGCTCTCTTAGTTAAGGGAGAGTCAATTCAGGTCAAAACAAGGTAGGGTATCACAAAACATGTAAAGGAAAAGGATCAGAAAAAGAAGGAAGCAAAAGAGAAAAGTACCTGAAGTGCCAGCCTTCTCCACTTTGTGAAGCTCACTTTGTGAGAACCAATGGAAAGAAGCCTAAGTTGCTGGGACCTGTTCCCTGCGAATTCATAGCATAATAGCTGTAAAAACAGAAAAACAAAAAAACAACTAAAGAAAAGAGCCCCCTAAATCGGATAGACTTCAGGCCCTACAATATCCAGATCTACTTCTGATGATGTTTTATTTCATAAGCTGGGCAGTAAGTCATGGTGAATATTCTTTAAATGATTCTCTATATTATTTGGTTTACTCCAAACACAAACTAGTAAAACATTTTGTCTAAGAGGCTTTGTTTTCTTTATCTGTCCTGGTCCTGATGTTGGATGCCTATGACTTCACTGATTGCTGTAAGCCCTTGAGTTGGCAGAAGCTTTGCACAGCTTTGCTTCTGCCATCCTGAGCACCTCACCACAGTGCAGGTGTAAGGCCTGGGCTTATCGGCCCTCTTTTGTTTAAAAAAATTTCCCAACGTTTAATTGCAAAAGTCCCTTAGCTTCATTTCTACTTTATTTCAGTTCCCAATGCCAGTTTGTTTTTTTTCTAAGTATCTTCTGAAGGAGTGACTCACCATTCACTTCTATTGGAATCCAAATTTTGCAATATTCACAAAGTTGCAAATAATTAAATTAGGATATCTTAGAATCTCATAACCAGGGAGAGATTACTGTAAACTCAACCATATTCACCACTATTTATTGCATATCTGCTTCGTGCAAACCTTGGTTCCATGTGCTGGGGGAACACAAATGTAGACCTTATTTCTGTCCCTGAGCTGGTGAGATAAGAAGTTGCCTAGAGGCCAGGCGCAATGGCTCACGCCTGTAATCCCAGCACTTAGGGAGGCCAGGCAGGCAGATCACGAGGTCAGGAGATCGAGACCATCCTGGCTAACACAGTGAAACCTCGTCTCTACTAAAAATATAAAAAAAATTAGCCAGGTGTGGTGGCGGGTGCCTGTAGTCCCAGCTGCTCTGGAGACTGAGGCAGGAGAATGGCGTGAACCCGGGAGGCAGAGCTTGCAGTGAGCCGAGATCACGCCACAGCACTCTAGCCTGGGCGACAGAGCGAGACTCCGTCTCAAAAAAAAAAAAAAAAAAAAGGAAAAAAGAAGTTGCCTAACTAAGTTATAAGTCAAACCATTGTGACTGCTGTACAGAAAAGGCAAATATAGTGTATGGGAGCAAGAAAAGTGGATGATTGATTAGGATGGGTGAAAGCTGCAGAGAGGAGACATTTAAGTTGGACCTTAAACACAATAAAAGATTTCTTCACCTGAAAACAAATTCCATTTATGTTAGAAAGTTTTTAAAAAAGTGAATATGGCAATTTATAACAAATTTTCATTTTGAAATGTTGTGCTTCTTGATTTTCCATGACAGGGAGCGTGTGCATACACATGTGTTTGTGTGTGTGTCTGCATGTGTACTTCCATTACATTTTAATCTGAACATTTTCAAACATGTATAATAGTTTCAAGAATTTTACAGGCTGAGCGTGGTGGCTCACACTTGTAATCTCAGCACTTTGGGAGGCCGAGGCCAGCGTATCACTTGAGGCCAGGAATTTGAGACCAGCCTGGTTAACATGGTGAAACCCCATCTCTACTGAAAATACAAAAAGTAGCCAGGTGCAGTGGTGGGCACCTGTGGGTCCAGCTATTCAGGAGGCTGAGGCAGGAGAATTGCTTGAGCCTGGGAGGCGGAGTTTGCAGCGAGCAGATATCACACCACTGCACTCTCAGCCTTGGTGACAGAGTGAGACTCCATCTCAAAAAAAAAAAAAAAAGAAGTTTACAATAAACATCCATATATCCATTATCCAGATTCTACATTAACATTTTACTATACCAGTTTTATCACATATATAAAACAAATATAGTGAAACACCTGCTTTACTTCCTTCTATCAATCTATTTTATTACTGTACTTCAAAGTAAATTACAGACATCAGTACCCTTCCCCTTTAAGAAATTCAGTATGTATATATATTATTCATTAACTAGAGTTCAATATGTATTTAGCTTTTTTTCCTTTGGATGTAAAATTTATATACAGTGAGCTGCACAAGTCTTCAGTATATATTTGCTGTTTTGACAAAGGCATAGACTCATGTAACCCAAACGCCTGTTGAGAGATAGAACATTTCCATCGTCTCAGAAAGCCACTCAGTGGAGGTGTGTTTTTGAAGTCTATGTGGACGCAGATCCCAGGCATTGTAGACTAATGGAGTGATTAGAGGTAAACAGAATTAAGCTGGGAGAAGGTAAAGTTTCGAAGGACAAAAGGATTAGTAGATGGCCAGCATCCCAGGCCCTGAGAGGATATTAATAACTTGCTGTGGACAGTAAGCAGGTTAGCTTGGCTACAGCTGAGTGAAAGGCATGGGATACTAAGTAAAACGTTACTGTGCTCTAATCCTTTTCAATACTACATACAACAGGGTTATCCTGTAGGCTTACATTCTGGAGGGCAGTGGTTCCCAAATGGGGGTGATTTTGCCCCATAGTGGACAGTTGGCAATGCCTGGAGACATTTTTGATTGTCACAAGGGGATAGTAGTGCTCCAGGCATCTTAGTGGGTAAAGGCCAGGGATGCTGCTAAACATCCTCCTTTACACAGAACAGCCACTCACGGGAAAGAATTATCAGGCTCAAAATGTCAATAGACTGGGCATGGTGGTTCCTTCCTGTAATCCCAGCACTTTGAGAGACCAAGGTGGAAGGATCACATGAGCCCAGGAGTTCAAGACCAGCATGGGCATCATAGTGAGACCGTGTCTCTCTATATATAATTTTTTAATATCAATAGTGCGTGCTGTGAGTTAAGAGTAAGGGTTGCTGATCCATAGGGGGAAAAAATCAATGAAAGTTACATACCAGCAGCAAAAATTATTTTTCTTTGAGAAAGACAGTGTGTTTATTTCAGCTTTTAAAATCAAGAAAAAGGAACAATAAGCCATTATTATTGGTTTAAAAATATACAGAAAAAAGTGCTTCCATTTTGGTTTGCTGTTTAGGGTCAGGGCATGGGAAGAGGCAGCAAGTTCCTCATGGCTGGAAATGGAAATAACTGCGGTGCTGTACAAGCTCCTTAGGGAAGTCAGGCAGGGGTTGCAGTAGAAAGATGGAATCTGTCATCTTCCACCTGTCTCATCTGGCTTCCAAAATATGTGATTTGAAAAATAGAGAAAAGGAGAAGGAGGAAAGAAGGAAGAGAAAGAGAGGCTTACAGTTTGCCCTCTCACTCTAGTTTGTAAAAGGCTCCATTCTTAGCAGAGTATCCATGACAGGGATAACCAGGAGACCAGTACAGTATGAGCTGCTAGATGATTTATGACCAAAGGTCAAATCAGCAAGCAGCTTCCCAGCTCTGCTTCATAGCATGTGATCTCCACACATCCCTGCCTCAGTGTCAGCCCTGGGAGGATGGCTGATCTGGGAACTTGACCTGTGATTCACTCATGGTGAGACTAGAGGAGGATCCTTCTCAAAGGTGTTGTAAGTGATGAGTGCTTTGTCATCACTGAATTTCAGGCCCATTCCTGCACTGGTTCCTCTGGTGTTTTCATCTCTTTCTCTCTGTGACTTATATCTATATCTGTCTCAGATTGAAAATCCCTGAAGAGCAGGTATCCTATTGGTCCCTGGCTTTTTTGATGTTGATTACAATGAAGTGGGTGATGATTATGGCTTTGCTTATGTGACAAAGCGTGTTTAAGAATGTCTCAATACCAGTTTGAGAAATAGCTTTATTTGTGATACTGCAGTGATTAATTTAACAAAGATAAACATGTCAGTTGTTGCAAAGTGATATGGTTTTTGAGAGAAATTAAGGCCATTGGGGCAGAGATAAATTGATAAAAGTTTATTGGAAGCCAAATGTGAGAATCTATCCAGTAAGATGCACCAACAAAGTTGGGCATGTTCCAACATCTTTTATAAGTTGAAATGCTTTTATAAGACCGTTTAGGAGAAGGAAGGGGGACTCCTCATATCGGAGTTATCCTTTTCCATTGGCGGGTACAATACAGAGGTTACAATCATTGCCTATGGATGACAGCGTACAGGCTAAAATGTTTTATGCACAAGACAATCAGTAAAAGCAAATCAGCAGAGCTTTATGATTTAGTCCTTTTGAAAAGAACACAAAACGGTGTCCTTTTCAATGTCAGTATTAATCAGTAACCTGATAATTAATCAATACATAGTTTGAGGAACTCGCGATAGAATTTGAGTGACTCACAATAAAATTCTTCACTCAGAGACAGGATGTAAGCCATCAGTCTTAAGACCTTTTCCAAGCAGTTCATTTGGAAGCCTGTGAAATGTGTCCTGTAAGTTGTCAGGGTGTTTTTGCTGAAAACATTATTTGTTTTTTCTTTTCTTTTTTTTTTTAGAGACAAGGTCTTGCTCTGTTGCCCAGGCTGGAGTGTAGTGGCATGATCATGGCTCACTGCAGCCTCAACGTTCTGGGCTCAAGTGATCCTTCTGCCTCAGCCTCCCAAGTAGCTGGGACCACAGTCTGTGCCACCAGTCCAGCTAATTTTCAGTTTTCTTTTTTGTAGAGATGGTGATCTCACTACGTTGCCCAGGCTGGTCTTGAACTTCTGGTCTCACATGATCCTCCTGCCTCGGTCTCCCAAAGTGCAGGAATTACAGATGTAAGCCACAGTGCCCAACCAAAATGTAATGTTTATTTACGTAAATTATTTATTTATTCTGTTTCTTAATTATTTATTCTTTTTATACAGCTGTATACTATCTATTATGTGGCTTTACTATTGATGGACATTTAGGAGGTTTCCAAACTTTTGCTATTATATACAATGCTATAATGGTAACCTTATAAATACATGGTAGTAGAATGTTTAGGTGAATGAGTGCATGCACGGCTTTACTAGACATTACAATACTTCTCTCTACAGAGACTGTAACAATGGACTCTCCCACGAGCAATGCATCCGCATTATTTCTTCACATGCTTGCCAGTAGATCATACTACAATCTTTTTGACCTTTGGCAATCTGAAAAGTGAAAAGTGGCTCCCAGTGTAATTTTAATTTGCATCTCTCATATGAGCGAGGGTGAAGAGACACTTGTATTTCCTTTTTTGTAAACTGCTCTTTCAATTGGGTTGTTATTCCTTTTCTTATTGAGTTGTAGGTGTTCTTTATCTACTAAACCAATTAGTCTCTTGTCTTCAAAGCCTGTTATCAATATTTCCCCCCAGTTTCTCATTTATCTTGCCTTGTGTATGATGGTTTCTGTCATGCTCATTTTTTAAATTTTAGTTTTTGATTTCCTGTCTTACTAGAAAGGTCTTACTACCCTAAAAATGTGTCCAGTGGTTCTTCTTAATACTTCAGTGGTTTCATTTTTCATATTTATGTCTTTGAGCTATTAGAATTTTGGAAGGATCAAGTTTGCTTTTTCCCAACTGGATACCTAGGTGCTACTAAATCCCCATGTGTATTTGGGTCTATTTCTTGCCTTTCCATTCTGTTCTATTGATGTGTCTGTCTATTCACGTACCTGGACTTAATAGTATGGTTTAACATTTTGGTACAACTTATCAATGATCTGATGGTGGTCTTTGGATTATAATATTTAACATTTTATTTTAGCAAAGTGTTTGTATATTTTTGTAATTCTAGATGCCTTACGGTGCTTCTAATATCTTCTCTCCAGAGGACTGCATGCTGTTCTTAAGGACTCTCTGCTTCCTGGACAAGCTAAAGATAAGGTGAGTATCATCTTCATAAATGCAAAGATCTTAGATTTGAGTCCAGAAGTGTCTGCTGGGAATGATCTGATCACTCCTTGTTCTGTTGGTCAGGTCCATGGGTTTCCTCAGGGGCAGAAATGTGTCTTCCTAGTATGTTGCACAATTCCTGGTGCAGAGAAACACTCAGTAAGTGTGTGTTGAGGATGAATTGACGAATAAGGACGTGAACACCTGCCTGCCACAGAAGTCTTCTTTCATGCATGGGTATTCCTGAAGGCTCCTCTGGCTTCACAGGAAGGGAAAGAACTGGGAAATTATTCCTGGGGTCCTGTCCCAGCTCTTTGCCTATTCTCCTGTCCAAGAGAGGAACACAGAGCGAGGAAGGGCAATGAATCCCATTTACCCTCTTCCCATCTCACACACATCCAGAGGCATGATCCTAGCTCACTTCAACCTTGACCTCTGAGCTCAAGTGATCCTCCTTACTCACTCTCCCAAGTAGCTAGGATTACAGGCAAGCACCACCACGCCCAGCTAATTTTTTGTAGAGACAGGGTCTCACCATGTTGCCTAAGCTGGGTCTTGAACTCCTGGCCTCAAGTGATCCCCCTACCTTGAGCTCTCTACCAGCATTTTCTTGTATTTCCCCTCATCAATAGCATTCAACTGAAACATCACCCACGTTCATCATCGCTCCCTTTTCTACACCATGGCCTTGAGTAAAGCAAGGGAGATAGGAATCAGAACAGCTAACCATAACTGCTGACTCTTATACACTGTTTAGCATATGCTAGTTTCATTTTCCACCAATGTAATAATTGAACACTTAAAACAAGTGGGGATATATATATATATATATATATCATATATGGTTTTATATATATGTAAACTATATATATATAAACTATATATATGTAAACTATATATATGTATAATCATGCCCATTGTAGAAGTGAGAAAACTGAGTTAACAGAGAGGTTTAGTAACTTGCCCAGGGCCATGGAGCTTTTAAATAGATTCAGCGGTAGAGTCCATGCACTTAAACACCACACCCTTTCCTTGTAATATGCATGTGCGTGTGTTAACTTCATTGAAGTATACTATAAATTGCAGAAAACTGCACAAGTCGAAAGCGTATGACTCAGCAGATTTTCACAAAGTGAGCACACCTGTCTACTATCACCCGGATGAAGTAACAGAACACTCTCAACCCTCCAGGGGTTCCAGTCATCTCCCTCCCAGTCACTGCCCCCTCCTCCCTAAGGTTAATCGCTCTTCTGACTTCTCTCCCCATTCTTCTGGGAGTTTCCTTCCTGTCCTATTTTAATCCACCGGTATTTTAAGCATCATGGGGTTTGTGGCTAAAGTTAGAAATATTCTATACAGTCCATCATACAGTAGGGGTGGCAGTGGTTGGGAGAACACATTTCCTAGAGAAGAGAAACAATTGAGGATGGGGGATTTAGGGGGTACTTGCTTTAGTTTACCCACATTCTCTTTGCCAGTAAACCTAAGTAAGCTTCTAACCTTGCCTCCGTCCCCTCCCCGCCAGGACTACATCTCCCAGCAGGCTGTGCTCTGACAGCTCTCGGATTTAAATAGGATTCTGGGCTCTGCTCAGAGTCAGACTGCTGCTGAGCACCCAGGACGGAGAGGAGCAGAGAAGCAGCAGAAGCAGCCAAGAGCTGGAGCCAGATCAGGAGCCTGAGCCAGAGCTGGGGTTGAAGCTGGAGCAGCAGCAAAAGCAACAGCAGCTACAGAAGTTGGAAGGATGCTGGTCACCTTGGGACTGCTCACCTCTTTCTTCTCGTTCCTGTATGTGGTAGCTCCATCCATCAGGTTTGTCTTAATTCAGCAACTCAAATAATCGTTTACAAAGACCTGCACTGGAAGCCGGTTCTCAGCTGCTGAAAGAAGAGAAAGGGAAGGAGGCTGACGGAGAGAAAGTCAGAGCAGGAAAAGCAGAAAGGAAGGGGGTGCTGTGGCTACCATGGTGGAAAAACAGAAGGAAGTATCTGCAGCTGGGTAGAGGTGGGGCTGAGTTCTGGCCCCACCTGAGCTCTGGGGAGAGTTCTACTGTCAGCGGAAGGCTGCGTGGATGACTCTGTCAAGTAGCTCAACAGACACCTTAGGTGGGAGTCCTTGCTTTTTCATTTTATTCCTTTGGGTGTCTCTGAAGAATTCAGAGACTCTGTCCCTATTCAATGTGGCCCTGCTGGCTTGTCATGCTGTTAAGTACCAGGTAGTTTGGGAAAGAAACGAACTCTCTTCCCTTTAAGACTACCCTCAATTAGTGTTTTGGGATGACTCTTTTGCTGTGGGATTTCTAGAGGTGTCAAATAAATGTGCGTTCTAAGTGGAGAATTTTTTAATTTCTTCTTTTTTATTTTTGCTCTGTCACCCCAGGGTGGAGTGCATTGGTGTGATCATAGCTCACTGCAGCCTTGAACTCTTGGGCTCAAGCAATCCTCCTGCCTCAGCCTCCGAGTAGCTGGGAATATAGGCATGTGCCACTACACCCAGCTACTTTTTAAATTTTTTGTGGAGATGGGGGTCTCACTATGTTGCCCAGGCTGCTCTCAAACTCCTGGGCTCAAGCGACCCTCCCCCACGTTGGCCTCCCAAGATGTTGGGATTACAGGCGTGAGCCACTGGGCTCAGCCTAAAAAATTTCTGATGATAAAGGAGGTTAAATGGACCTACCAAGGGCAGTGTTATTCTAGGTTCTCCATAGAGATCTGGGTTCAAGTCCCACTTCTGCCACCAGTATGTGACATGAACCTCTCTGAGCCTCAGTTTTCTCTACTGTAATGTGGAAATAATACTGGAGAAGTTGAGAGGATTAAAATAAATTACATATGGAAAGTGCCTAGCCTAGTAATTGGCAGTCAGATGTTGTGCAGGAAATGTTAGTTCTGCTCCTCTGTATTCTGTTTTGGGACCTGTGAAGTCAATTTCGTGTAAAAGAGTGCTCTCTGCCCAGAGATCTGAAAAAAGGAGATTTTATTTCTGTTTGCCATTGGCCAGAATGAAATCTCTAATACAATGGCTGAAAGCCTTGGAAATGCCCCACTCCCTAAAACTGGAGAGGCAGCCTAAGATCAGTACCCGTGTATGCCATCCCCCAGAGTGCTAAGAGCAGTACCTGTGTGTCACCCACCACAGAGTGCTATTCATCAGTTACTCATGATAACAGTTACTGAATATTGACTCCGCTAATGTTTATCATGCGTATGTTTTGAATGTAGGTTAGAGGGGAAAGCTTTCCTCTGGAACCTCTAGAGATAAGAGCTAGATGTATTTATTATCTAACAGGGAAAATCTCCATTGGCCCTGACTAGAGCGTTTACTCTGTTTGCTAATATGATTATTTGTGGCTTCTGGGCAAGTGACCTTCCCACCTGCACTGCTGAACAGGCGATTACCTTGCCCCATGGAAAAATGTTGTGCCATGAAGATTAGCTTTTATGAGTCTCCTGACTGTAACTTAAAGATATCCTTCTTTGAGACTGGATAGCTTATTTATTTATTTATTTATTTATTTATTTTTTAACGTATCTTAGTGTGAGCTAGTGAAGGATGGTACGTGACGCTCTTGTTTCCCTTGCCGATAGGAAGTTCTTTGCTGGTGGAGTGTGTAGAACAAATGTGCAGCTTCCTGGGAAGGTAGTGGTGATCACTGGCGCCAACACAGGCATTGGCAAGGAGACGGCTAGAGAGCTTGCTAGCCGAGGTAAGTGTTTCCCCTTTAGTCTCCAAAGGGCCATGCCTCCCACCCTTCTTTCCACTGGGGCCTCTGTCCATATTTCTTTATGTTTCCTCCTAGGCTTGGGGGCTCTGACTAGAAATTCAAGAAACTTAGGATTCAAGTCCAACTGTGACACCAACTTACACTGTGGCCTTCAATAAACTGCTTCTTCCCTACTCCTTCTCTATTAAATAAAATAAGGAAAACAATGATGTCTGTGTATAGCCAAGTCAGTTATTCTAAAAGGAGATACTAAGCGACATTAAATATCAGAATGTAAAACCTGGGAAGCAGGTTCCCAGCCCGGGATTAAACTGACAGCAAGAAGACTGAATTACTGTGAAAAGCCCAAAGTGGCAATACGGCCACTCTACCATTGAGGGAGGGCTGGGAGAATGAATGCTCTGTCCACCGGTCCCAAGCTCACTTACTGTACCTCTTTTATAGCCTAGGATATGAACATACTGCTCTTTTTTTGTCTTGGACCCAGGAGCCCGAGTCTATATTGCCTGCAGAGATGTACTGAAGGGGGAGTCTGCTGCCAGTGAAATCCGAGTGGATACAAAGAACTCCCAGGTGCTGGTGCGGAAATTGGACCTATCAGACACCAAATCTATCCGAGCCTTTGCTGAGGCCTTTCTGGCAGGTGAGGTCCTGATGGGTAACTAGAAAAGCAGGAAATCGGGTATGGGAGTGGCTGCTCCATCCTGGACCATCTATGGTCTTTACCTCAGAACCATGATCCACGCCACTAGACAGGTTCTGCCACATGAACCAGCAGGACAGGGAACTGGCAAGAGCATGGTGGGTAGACAGACTGGGCAGGATCCTTATCGTCTTTTTGCCTCAGCAGTGGGAATGTTGGAGGTGTCATTCCCTGTCTGGGCTTGCACCTTGGCATCCAGGTGTGGCCACAATGCCACTCTCTTCTTTCATCCTGAGAATCAACCTTCTGTGGCCATAGGCATGAGATGAAGTTGTGCTGCTGGCAAGTTCTTCTGGATCTTGGAAAATGACCAACTTCTACCAAGGACTATGAAATCCATGAGGGACATCCTGGGACCATGTCTGGCTTGTGTTACCACTGGATTCCTAGTGCCCAGCAGAGTGCACCTGGTCCAGAGTTGGTAGTTAGTACACATTTGCTGAATAAATGAATGAACAATGTCCAGGAAGATAGTAGTAACTAAAATTACTCATTAGAAACCCAGTGACAATGCTTATTGGATGTCACTGAGATAGATCCAAATGAAGGATAGTTATTGACTGCTGAGGCAATACCTTGTTTTAAAAGGAAGGGGCAGAGCAAGTGACTCCTATCAAAATCTTACCCCAACAAAGACAACTAATGAACAAAGGGAAGGGGCAATTATGCAGGTCTGTGACAGGCAGCCAGGGGATTCCTTGCTAACCACAGGATCTCCTTGGTTGTGCCCTATAGAGGAAAAGCAGCTCCATATCCTGATCAACAATGCGGGAGTAATGATGTGTCCATATTCCAAGACAGCTGATGGCTTTGAAACCCACCTGGGAGTCAACCACCTGGGTAAGTATCTTTGGGTGACTAAAAAATGAGGTACACCCACTATCTTTTCTTTAGGAAGATGACCCTGTGTAAATGTGGAGAATGTCCAGGGGCCTTCATAGAGCCTAGGAATTCCAATAGACTGGACCCATTGGCTTGTTGTTCACTGTACCTCTCCTGATCAGTCTAAAAAAGTGAGATCCTCCTACCCATACCATTAAGAAGCCCCAAATTTCAGGAAATACCAGGGAGAAGAATGTCATTCTTGGATGGGGCAGTGGCAGTACAAGACTTGCCAGGCAGAGCCAGGCCTGTGGGTATGCAGGAATCTGGGCTTGGCTGGAGGGGTCACATCTACATGAGGGCCAACCAAGCCATAGATTGGTCCATGGAGGTAGGCAATCCTTGAGAACTTGAGGTACGAGGCAGGCTGGGGTTCAGCATTCAAGGCGAAGACTTTAGGGAGGAGAGCATGGAACGTGTTTTCTGATCCTAAGCAGATGTTATCTTCCCTGACTATTCTATCCCTCTGTCTATACACAGTGTACCTGGGTCCCTAGTTATGCGATCATGGACAGAGTGGGAGTAGGAAGCCAGCAGGTGGGTCAAGGGCAGAGGTACAAAGTAATATAGATTAAGTATGATTGCCTTACTTGTAGTCCAGCTCTGGCTCTTGCTTTGAGGAATCCACAAACTCAGACCAAATTGACCATTAGAGTTACTCATGGCATCAAAATTGGTTCACACCCAGAAGATAGTGAGCTAACACTGAAGTCCTCTCGGCTCCCACATGCTGAGCCTGAGCTGCCGTTCCACCTTCAACTGGCTCTCCTCACAGGCCACTTCCTCCTCACCTACCTGCTCCTGGAGCGGCTAAAGGTGTCTGCCCCTGCACGGGTGGTTAACGTGTCCTCGGTGGTTCACCACATTGGCAAGATTCGCTTCCACGACCTCCAGAGCGAGAAGCGCTACAGCAGGGGTTTTGCCTATTGCCACAGCAAGCTGGCCAATATACTTTTTACTCGTGAGCTGGCGAAGAGGCTCCAAGGTAAGTCTGGAGAAAGGATCAAGTTTAAAATAGCAAAAACGGTCCTCAGACCAGATTAGAGGTCCGCAAAAACTTGGGAAGTCAGGCTGTCAAACATGCACGTGTCAGTAATAGCTCTGTGCACTAAGGAGAATGAGGTTATGAATGAAGTAAAAACAGAGTCCTTGCCCCCAGGGAGCTTAAAATCAAATAGGGGTTAAGAACCTCATAAAGTTACCTTGTATTTATGTCGTATCTTATCTCTGATCTCATTTGATTTTCACAATAGCTTTTTGCAACAGGCAGAGGCTTTTTGTTTGTTTTGTTTTGTTTTGTTTTGTTTTGAGACTTGAGTTTCACTCTTATTTCCCAGGCTGGAGTGCAGTAGTGCGATCTTGGCTCGCTGCGACCTCTGCCTCCTGGGTTCGAGTGATTCTTCTGCATCAGCCTCTTGCGTAAGCTGGGATTACAGGCACGCAATACCACACCTGGCTAATTTTGTATTTTTAGTAGAGACGAGCTTTCACCGTGTTGTCCAGCCTCTTGAGTAAGCTGGGATTACAGGCACGCAATACCACACCTGGCTAATTTTGTATTTTTAGTAGAGACGAGCTTTCACCGTGTTGTCCAGCCTCTTGAGTAAGCTGGGATTACAGGCACGCAATACCACACTGGCTAATTTTGTATTTTTAGTAGAGACGAGCTTTCACCGTGTTGTCCAGCCTCTTGAGTAAGCTGGGATTACAGGCACGCAATACCATGCCTGTCTAATTTTGTATTTTTAGTAGAGATGAGCTTTTACCGTGTTGTCCAGGTTGGTCTCAAACTCCTGACCTCAGGTGATCTGGTGGCAGAGGCCTTTTGTAACAGGTTTATAGAGCAGAACTGAGGTCCAAGGAAATGGCCAGCTAAAGAGTATATGGCAGGTGAGGGCGTCAGAACTGAAATGTGGGTGCTCGGCTTTAAACCTAGGGTGCTTCCTTCTGGGTGCCATTTGCTGAGGTCCACATGTGATCTGAGCTACAGAGCTGCCACTGCCTGGACTCAGGGAGTTAGCGCTGGATTTCAGACCCCTGGGTCCAAACTCTTGCTCTACCACATGCTATAGCCCCATGTGGATGTGGATGTGGATGTGCCCCTTTAACCTCCGCTGACTTCATCTTCTCAGCTGTAAAATCAGGTCAGGCCAGTTCTTACTCCTTAATGATTCTGTGCCCCTCTGGAGCATTGGGTGAGCTGCTGGCTCTGACATCTGCGGATCTAGGGGATCATTTGTTACAGTGAATAAACCAGAGTTTGGGAACAATGATCTTTACTTCCAGAATGCCTATAGAACAAGAAGATGGTAATCATAAAAATAAACAATAACAATTACAATAATAATTGAGAGGTTTATGTGTGCCATGCACTACACATCTTAACTTAATACTTCCAACTTTCCTGTGAGGTGGGTGCTATTATTTTCCCCCACTCTAAATACGAAAAGACAGGCACTGACAGATTAAGAAATTTGCCCAAGGAAGATTCCTAGCTGAGTCAGTATTCAAATGCAGACAGTCCATTCCATGTTTTTAACTTTACATCAGAGTTCAGATCTTGGCCCTGTACCCTGCCAGGTATAACCTTAGGCAATTTACTTAAACTTTCTGTGACTTAGTTTTCTTTGCTGTAAATGGGCATCATAATATTGTGAAATGTTCTATTTCACAAGCCTCTTTAAGAATTAAATGAAATAATACATTTAAAGCATGTTGTATAGCCCTGGCACATAATTGGTACTGAAAAATAGTGATGGCACCAGGGATATCTTGGGGGCGTGTTAACCCCCATAATCTGCATCACCATCCCTCAACCTATACCTCATAAAATGTGCTTGGCAGGCAAATGCAGCTCAAAATAAAGTCCTACCCACCACTTTCCAATCAGACTGCTACCCCTAAATTCCTCCTGTAGAAATGATAAAGATACCACTGTCAATAATTGATACTGCTCACTACATGTTGTCATGTTTATTACTAGTACTAAAGCCACAGTATAAAAATAACATTGAAATAGAAGGATCTTGAACCAGGCACTCCTTTTGGAACGTAGAAGGCTGAGAAGGCTATAGATCTTTCTGAAAGAGATCAATTCATTCCTGTTCAAATTCCGCCTGGCCAGGAGTGGTACCTGCTGAATCCTGGGGTTATGTTTCCTGAGTCCCTCTTTCTCACTTGTGTATTTTGCTGCAGGAGGTAAGCTGTTTTCCTGGGCTCAGAGTGTGTCCCTGATCTAAGTGTGCCCTCTTTTTCCTAGGCACCGGGGTCACCACCTACGCAGTGCACCCAGGTGTTGTCCGCTCAGAGCTGGTCCGGCACTCCTCCCTGCTCTGCCTGCTCTGGCGGCTCTTCTCCCCCTTTGTCAAGACGGCGCGGGAGGGGGCGCAGACCAGCCTGCATTGCGCCCTGGCTGAGGGCCTGGAGCCCCTGAGTGGCAAGTACTTCAGGTGTGTGAAGGCAGTGCGGTTCTCTCCACCACCTGTGCGCATGGGCGGTGTAGGACTCACTGGGCTGTGCATCCTGAGCAGCTAAGTTTGTTCCTGATGATGCAATCCAGGTTTGGGTTAGGCCTGCAAACAGAATGCTGTTGCTTTGTTAAGGAAACTTACATTACAAACTTATGTGTTGGGAAGAGTTGCTTTTCTGGCTCTATTTTATACCTGTGTGCCACTTTTCCATGTAAACTTTGCAGCTTTCTGAAAGCTTTTAAAGAAGACTGTTGCTGTTGGTTATGCCATGGAGAGAATGTTAGCAGGCCCTCTGGATCCTTTTTCTCCTTCTTTAAGCTTTTGGCTCACTTGATTCATGAATTTTTTAATACCAATTAGCGCAAAGTGCTGGGGGAATGTCCTCTCTCTTCGGTGTGAACTCTGTCCCTCAATGCTGCCAAGATAGGCACTATCTGTTGAAATATAGATGTGGAAATTTTAGTGCTGAATCTTATCATGAACTCAATGAGCAACTAGAGTCTGGGAATAAAGGGAAGCCCAGGGTGAAATCTCTTTCCGATTCCATGACAGAATCCAGCCCTGTCTGCTCTGTTGTCCCTCTTTGTTCAAGGCTTTTCATCAGTGCAGTATTTATTCTGTGAAGCATTGGAAATAATCTTAGTGTCTGATGAGAGGGGAATGGATAAGTGATAATAGCTAATGTTGCTTGAGTTTTTATAATGTGTTTGGTACTCAGTTCTGAGTGTGTAATGTGTATTAATTCATATAATCATCACAACCCTGCGAGGCAGGTAACATTACCCCAAGTTTTCACATGAAACTGAGGCACAAGATAATTAAGAAACGTGCTTAAGGTCATATAGCTTGTAAGTGGTAGATCTGGGATTTACACCCTGGCAATCTGGCTCTAGAGCTGTGCCATTCAATGTGGTAGCCACTAGCCACATGTTGCTATTGAGCACTGGAAATATGGCTAGTCCAGATTGAGATGCAGTATAATACCAGATTTTTGAAGACATACAGGTTGAGCATCCCAAATCTGAAAATTCGGAGTCTGGAATATTTCAGTAAGCATTTCCTTTGAGTTGTATGTTGGTGCTAAAAATGTTTTGGATTTCAGAGTATTTCAGGTTTTAGATTTTTGGGGTTTGAGATGCTCAGCTGGTAAGTACAATGCAAATATTTCATAATTCAAATAAATGTAAAATCCGAAATACTTCTGATCCAAGCATTTTTTTTTTTTTTTTTTTGAGATGGATTTTCACTCTTGTCACCCAGGCTGGAGGGCAATGACATGATCTTGGCTTACTGCAACTTCTGCCTCATGGGTTCAAGCAATTCTCCTGCCTCAGCCTCCTGAGTAGCTGGGATTACAGGTGCCCACCACCATGTGGGCTAATTTTTGTATTTTTAGTCAAGATAGGGTTTCACCATGTTGGCCAGGCTGGTCTTGAACTCCTGACCTCAGGTGATGCACCTGCCTTGGCCTCCTAAAGTGCTGGGATTACAGGTGTGAGCCACCGTGCCTAGCCCCAAGCATTTCTTATAAGGGATGCTCAACCTATAGTATAAAAAAGAAGTGTAAATTATCTTATTTTACATTTTTAAATGAGACAAAAGATATCTCATTTTTTATATTGATTGCATGCTAAAATGATTTTGCTATTTTGGGGTTAAATAAAGTGTTTATTTAAAACTCAATAAATTAATGTATAATTAAAGGTTACTAAATAAATTTCACCAATTTCTTTTTACATTTTAAACATAGCTGCTAGAAAATTCAAAATGACATATGTGGCTCACATTTGTGTTTCTCATCATATTTCTTTTTTTTGAGACAGTCTGACTCTGTTGCCCAGGTTAGAGTGCAATGGCATGATCTTGACTCACAGCAACATCCACCTCCTGGGTTCGAGGGATCCTCCTGCCTCAGCCTCCCAAGTAGCTGGGATTACAGGTGTACGCCACCACACCCAGCTAGTTTTTGTATTTCTAGTCAATATGGAATTTTGCCATGTTGACCAGGCTGGTCTCGAACTCCTGACCTCAAGTGATCCGCCCACCTCAGCCTCCCAAAGTGCTGGGATTACAGGCGTGAGCCACTGCGCCCGGCCTTGCCATCATGTTTCTATTGGACAGTTGCTACTCTAGAGTCTGAGTGTTTAACATTGCTGCCTTAAATATGTGATAAAATACACAGTCATTAAGTATCATATTTTTATATAATACGTAATTAATAGAAAAATGTTAGTGATATAATGTTGTAAGGAAAAAAACTGGAATACAAAACTATATGATTATTTATACATAGAGAACAGTCTGGAGGGACACCCAGCCACTGGGCAGTAGTGGTTACTTCCAGGGAGTTTTAGGGAGAGCCAAGCAGAGTGTGAAAGATGATTTTTATCTTTTTATGCTAGGTGTTTTTTATTTTTTAAACATTTTGCCAGGTGCAGTGGCTCATGCATGTAATCCCAGCACTTTGGGAGGCTGAGGTAGGTGGATCACTTGAGGTCAGGAGTTAGAGACCAGCCTGGCCAACATGGTGAAACCCCATCTCTACTAAACATACAAAAAATTAGCTGGTCATGGTGGTGTATGCCTGTAATCCCAGCCACTCAGGAGGCTGAGGCAGGAGAATCACTTGAACCTGGGAGGCAGAGGCTGCAGTAAGCTGAGCTCGCTCTACTGCACTCCAGCCTGGGCAACAGAATGAGACTCTGTCTCAAAAAAAAAAAAAAAAAAATTTAAGGCTGGGTGCGGCAGCTCACACCTGCAGTCCCAGTAGTTTGGGAGGCCAA
The DNA here is from genome assembly GCF_043159975.1 of Macaca nemestrina. Lineage (NCBI taxonomy): Eukaryota > Metazoa > Chordata > Mammalia > Primates > Cercopithecidae > Macaca > Macaca nemestrina. The sequence continues at coordinate 40,234,057 of NC_092131.1, read as the reverse complement.
GGAAGGAGGATTGCTTGAGCTCAGGAATTCCACACCAGCCTGGGCAACAAAGTGAGACCCCCATCTCTACTAAAAATCAAAAAATTAGCCCAGCATTGTGGTGCATGCCTGTAGTCGCAGCTACTCGGGAGGCTGAGGTTGGAGGATGGCTTGAGCCTGGGAGGTCAGGGCTGCAGTGAAGCGTGATAGTACCACTGGACTCCAGCCTGGGTGACAAAGTGAGACCCTATCTCAAAAAAAAAAAAAAAAAAAAGTCCTCCTCAAACTAGACACAGTATGATCCCGGTTTTATGTGAGACAGAGAGAGAGAGAGAGACTACATCTCTATTTATATCCAAACAAAGCAAAAAAGACTGTATAGAAAGCAACTGAATGAGAGACTTTTCTTTTTTTTGACAGAGTTTTGCTCTTGTTGCCCAGGCTGAAGTGCAGTGGCATGATCTCCGCTCACTGCAACCTCTGCCTCCTGGGTGCAAGCCATTCTCCTACCTCAGCCTCCTGAGTAGCTGGGATTACAGGTGCCCACCACCACACCCAGCTAATTGTTTTTTGCATTTTTAGTAGAGGCAGGGTTTCGCCATATTGGCCGGGCTGGTCTTGAACTCCTGACCTCAGGTGATCCGCCCACCTCAACCTCCCAAAGTACTGGGATTACAGGTGTGAGCCACCGTGCCCAGCCATGATAGGCTTTTCTTCTTTTATCAGCACTGCATGTTCCAACTGTTTTACAGGGCTTTTATAATTAGAAAAAAGGAACATTAAAAACAAACAAACAAAAAAAACATGATGAAAACTGTGTTCTCTTCCCACCCCCTATCCCTCTGGTCCTCGGGCCCCCTGCTCATTCCAAAGCAAATCTGGAGGGCTTGGTCTGGGGTTCATGATGCAAGTGGGCCTGTCAACAGAATTCAAGGGGCCTGTGAACTTGGATGGGAAAATAACTTCATCTTTAGTTTAACCTCCAGTTGAGATTTGGCATTTTCTTCGATTATGAATGTAGGCACTGAACTGTAGTAGTAGTAGTGATACCTGTGACTTTGTCAATAGAATTATAAATATTTTCATATCACATTGCAGTTGTTGCAGATATCCTAGAATGTCACTTCTGCTCGCCACTACTTTGAAATCTTTTGATAATTAGACCTGGTACTAGATCTTGTTATAGAATACATTAATAAATAAGCCTGTGTATTACTGTATCACAAATTTGTTTTTAACATATTCTTAGAGTGCATTTTATATAATTAGTTTCTTTGAGTCTGGCATATATTGTATTTTACACATTTAGAAACATTCTGAGAAAGGGACCATAAAGATTTCCAGACTGCTAATTCTCATTCCTGGAATTTACCGTCTTCCTCTGCCCTCCAGTGACTGCAAGAGGACCTGGGTGTCTCCAAGGGCCCGAAATAACAAAACAGCTGAGCGCCTATGGAATGTCAGCTGTGAGCTTCTAGGAATCCGGTGGGAGTAGCTAATGGAAGAGCCGCAGCTTTATCAAGCCCAATCTATGCTATAATGAATGGGGACCAAGGAGAAGGCCAACCCTAAAGGATTGTCCTCTTGGCTGGCTGGTGCTGCGAATCCTGCCTGCTCTGATCCTCTTGACCCTTCTGGGAATGTTTGCACTCTTCACACTCTTGTGAGACTGGCTTATGGCATGAGATGTAGATACCTACAGAGCATTCTTCTCTAAGACCTGGAGAGTCAGCAACCCTCTGGGGGCAGCAGGACTGGGTAGATCCCCAGCTGGGCATGTGGGTGGCAGAAGAGCCTGAGAAATTGGGTCAATTCCTTCATCAGCACCAGATGCTCAGCTGAGGCAAGAAGAGCATCATCACTGCCTATTTCCAGGGGCTATACAATCCAACTCTTGGTTGACCTCTTTCTTTTTAAAACTATTTGCCACCACCCTGGAGTCTGGACCAACACACAAAGATCCTGGCTAACCCTGGTCAAGTAGATTCCTTCCTCTCACCTGGACCTTCCCATTTCAATCATGCAGATGGTTTCTTTTTGTAAAGTGTTCCCTTTACCTTTCAAATTTTGGAGAAAATAAAGACTGCATTCATCTTATTGTCTTATTTATTTTCTCAGGGCAGCAAGGAAGAGAAATGGAACAAAGCAGGGGAACCAGCCTGCTAGTTTAGTGAGTAGCATTTCACCCTACCCAGCCACCCATACCTTCTTAGACTATGGCATCTGGGGGCAAAATAAGATGGTCCAGTTGAGTCGTTTGTTAATTTTCTTCCAGCAGTAACATTTTATTATCTAAAAGAGAAGAATGTCTTCAATTACAGATATGCCGAGCTCCACCACAGATTAAGGCCAGATGTAGGACTTCATTTGATCCACAGATACAGGAAAACCAAGCCTTGATAATCTCTTGTCCTAAATTCATAGCTTCTCCCACTTCCGGTCTCTCTGCTGTCCTTTGCTGTGGCCCAGGTGACCTGCTTCTTGCCTCAAGGGTTGACGGTCACCATGAATAGGCAGAGAGATGTGCCTAATCTTTCAGCTGATCAACAAAATAAGTCATGCTTATTGGCTTCATTTTTAAGGCATCCAAAGGGCATCAGGTGACAAAAATGTTCTTTTCTTCAATAGCAAGTGGACTTTTAAAAACCTTTATTATGGAAATTCTCAAATAGACAAAAGTAGAGCAAAGAGTATAAGGAATTCTCATGTACTCATCATCCAGCATCAACATTATTAACATTTTATCAATCTTGTTTCTGACATTTTTTGGGGGAGGTGGGCATGGGATATTTTAAAGCACATTGCAAGTATCATATTATTCACTCATAAATACTTTGGTATGTGTTTCTAATAAGAACCTTTGCTTTTTACAAAACCACAATACCATTATCACTCCTAACAACATTAATACTTCTTGAACATCATTTAATACTTGGAGTTCATGTTTCCCCATTTGTCTAACAAATCAGGGAAAGAGAATGGTCCTTCTGAAAGGAGAGGAAGCTTTTCTTTTCATAAGCCCTAGCAAATCTCCTTGTGGCTCATTAGCATGAAGTGAATCCTGGGCTCCCTTCTGAACCAATCACTGAGGCTGGGAATGGGCTATGGTAATTGGCTTAAGCCAATCACTACCCCCACCTAGAGCTGGGGTCTATCCCTCTCACCTCACCCAGTGGGGAAGAATATAGCTAATGTAAAGCACTTTTAGTAATAAGTTTAGAATTCCTCACAAGAATCTTTTGGGATAGGTTTCATTAACTCCATTTTACAGATGGGGCCAACGAGGCACAGAGAAATTAAATAGCTTCTCAAAGTTCACACACCTGCTAAGTCATAGAGTAGAGCTAGGTAGCCTGACTCCAGAACCTGCACTCTTAACAGCCATTCCCTACTGCTTCCCATGGTGGAGGAAGTTGCAAATCACTGCAAGGAAAAATCCAAGACCATGAATAGGCCAAGGGAGGAAATAATACTGAGGAAGCAACCTTATATGTTTACTACAGGGACCTATGACCTGTGCCTTATACACTGCTGGGTCCACTGGAAAGCCTGGAAAAGAATGAAGGGAAGATGGAGGAGGGGAAAAGCAAGGAAAAGGTAATGCAAGGGTGGGGGACAGAGCATGCAGGGCGTTGATGATGATGATCCTGGATATCTTCCCTGGGCTGAACAAACAGAAAACCAGGAGCATGGAGTATGAAAGGCAAGCATGCCGGGCTGCTCTCTGTGTAGCAAACAAACCATGGGTGTGAGAGCAAGGATTCACACATGTGTGCCAGGCGTTCATCCCAGATCTAAGAGCTAATCATTGTAAACAGTGATGCAAGGGGGCAGGCCTGGATTGGGGCCCATTATGCATATCAGAGGAGGTTGGCTGTAGGCAGAAGGAACCAAGTCATGTATGGGCTGCAAGGTGCTGACCCCAGCTGCCACATCTGGAGCATCACGCTGGTATTGGTATTGGTGACACAGGGTTCTTGAGCAAACCTGCTCACAAGGCTGAGTTCCTCCATTTCCATACATTCAAACATAGCCATTTTTATTTCACTAGAATCTTCTTTCTATAAGACATCCTTTTTTTCTGAGAGAACAGAATAACACCTTGAAAAGAGTGTTCCTTAGTATAGACGGAGTCCTTATATTTTGTGTGTTTGGAATCTTTTGGGCTATTCTATTTTATAAACTTTTCAAGCTTGCCACACTACTGGCTAGTATGATTGGCTTAATTAAGATCATCCTATTCTTGGTTTCTGTCAAATATCTGAAACCTGAACATTTGAGAAATCTCTTTGGATATTCTCTAAGATACTCAGTAACCTTGAGGCCAATTGCTGAGGGTGAGGGACTAGTAGCCTAAATCTGGGCTACAAGAACTGGGGAATAGCAAGGAGCAGGCCTAGGCCTAGAACTCAGGGCAAAGACAGCAGCTGGAATGTAGGATGCTCAGAGTCTGTAGCTGCTGGGAGGAATCCATCTGAGTTAGGCAGACAGACAAAAGCAGTTTCAGTGAGAATCTGGCACCCAAAGGGAAAGGATTTTACTCCCCCATAGCCTAATGGCCTTAGGAAATTTGAGTGATGATGGAGACACTCTTCCCCTTGACTTTTAGGAAAGGAGTGCGATTCTCTGTGTTATCCCCATCTCCTTCCTTCCTGAAGGAGGCTCCACTTGCAGAACGCATCATTTCCTGCCATCCTTAGCAAGTATCACAGCTTGGCCAGCTCACAGTGGTACAGGGCTGGGAGTGGATACTCCTGACCACAATGCTGTACTGCCTCTCATTTAAAGGCATTTTGTTAAATATCTGGCTAGAGAAAATATTTAAAATCTGAAAGTTTCCATCATTTCCCAAATTATTAGATGCACTTACAACCAACAGCAAGTGACACCAAATATTGGGAAGCTGAGCAGCAAAGAATGCAAAAGAAAACAAAGGTAGGCACGGGTATTGATTCGGCATGTGGTTGGCATTTTCGGAATATTAAGTGATAGTTGTTCCCCTTGTTCAGATTCCAGACTCCATCATTTCTAGTGTTCAGGTGCTCCTATAAGACACAGCCTCCCTCAGCACTACTTCTTCAGAATCGCCTCGTTCTCAGGCTACATCTCACCTTTCTGTAGTGTCTTGCCAAACACCAAAAAGACTGTCTAATCTGCTCAGCCTGGGCAAGGAACATGTGCCAGTCTTGGCCTCTTGTCATGTTTCCAGAAAAGACTTGCCCCAAGTTAACATCTGAGCAAGTGAAAGGCCTTGACTCTGCACAAACCATGCTGGGGATTGGTGGCTAAGACACAGTTCGACCTTCCCATCTTGGCTCCCTGAATTCCCCTGCAGCCATTGGGGCTGTTTTTCTGCTATTGACTTGTGCTTGGATATGGATATGGCTTCCTGCCTTGACAGAGTGCCCCTTAACGTACAGGAAACAAGATCCCAGATGAGAAGGGCTCAGGGATTTCAGTTGTTCCAGACTTCCCTCCTAGATGCTTCTCTAACCGCCCCAGTTCCACTGCCTTCGCTATTCCTGGCTTCTTTTAGCCTCAAACCCTTAGCTAATGTAGACTGGGGTGGAAAATCTTTTTTCTTTGGCTTGGCCAAGACTGTCCTAATACCCTAAAAATAACACTTCAATGGGAAACTAAAGGAAAAGGAAATCAAAGAAACATATGAAACTCAAGAAGCAAACAGTTTCAGAGCACCAATTTCCTAGGTGGTGACTAGCTGCCACAGATTACCTTGGTTGGCACTTGGCCCTTGTCCAACTCAACTTCGTATACAATGTTGCCATGCATCCCAAGCCCAGGAGGATATACCTTGTGTATTTGGTCTCTTTTAGTTCTGAGATGGACACTCACTTTGAGCAAACTTAAGTCTCAAACTATGGAATATTTTGCTTTTAAACTCAAGGAAGGGTTGAAACTGGAAAGTGGGAATGGGCAGAGATGTATCTCAGAAATAACTAGAACTCAAGCGCCAAGCAACACCAGACTCCTCTCCCTCTATCGTTGAAGAGTTCCTGCAGCCATTTCTTATTTTTAGAATTTAAAAAATTCCAGGTTTGGCTTGGGTGAAATGCTCACTGTGAAGCATTCAACTGTAGTTTGGTATTGGGTATTGGGTATTGGGTATTGCCTCTTCTACAGCTACGATATTCTCGTATGTGTTATTTTGATATCACTATCATATTCTCGTATTGTAGAAGAGGCATTTCAAATCAGTCAGAAAAACAGACAATGTCATAAGTGGTGCTGGACAAATAACTATCCAAATGAAACATAAAGTTAGATTCTTTGCGTCACGCCATTCATACAAATGAGTAGTATGTGGATTAAAAGGCAAAAGAAGTTGTGAAAGTATTGGAAAAAATTATAGGAGAATACCTTTATGTCCTTGGAAGAGGGATAGCATTCTTAAGACATGAAAAGCAAAAAGCATATGGGAAAAGAGGAATACATCTAAAAAGCATACCACAAATAAAGTTCAAAGTCAAGTGATATTGGTGAATATATTTGAAATGGTTTTAGGGTAGATATTCTAGGGAAAATGGACTTTGAGATACAGACATTTGCACACAGCAAATTTATTAGGTGGACTCTTGGGATTGGCATCTATAGGGGAGTGAGAGAAGTGGGACAGGGCAGAGGGTGAAGTTGAACTGCGACGCAGTCACACTAAAGGATTAGGTGATCCTGTTCCACAGGGAGCTCTGGAGCTCAGCTGTCTTGAATTGAGGAAAGGAGGTTGGTCTTTAAACACCTGCAGTGACCAGTAATTGGGTGTAGGCAGCTTTCAGGGAGGGGGCATGACCTGGGTGAGGGCAAGTTCTAGATAAAAACTCAGCTGAGAGTTGGCAGCTGTGTACATTTCCAGCATCTGGGAGAATGAGTGCTTCATTTCTTCTTCTTTTCTTTTCTTTTCTTTTCTTTTTTTTTTTGGTAGAGATACAGTCTCTTTCTGTTGCCCATGCTGGCCTTGAATTCCTGGGCTCAAGCAATCTTCCTGTCTTGGCCTCTCAAAGTGCTGGGATTACAAGCATGAGCCACTAGGCCTAGCTGTGTGCTTCATTTCTAAAGGGAATATATTAGTCCGTTCTCACACTGCTATAAAGATCCTACCTGAGACTGGGTAGTTTATAAAGAAAAGAGGTTTAATTGACTCATACTTCCACATGGCCGGGGAGGCCTCAGGAGACTTACAATCATGGTGGAAGGTGAAAGGGAAGCAAGGCACATCTTCATAAGGTGGCAGGAGAGAGAGAGAGTGCAGGGGAAACTGCCACTTTTAAAATCATCAGGTCTCATGAGAACTCCCTCACTATCACGGGAAGAGAATGGGGGAAACCACCCCCATGATTCAATCACTTCCCACCAGGTCCCTCCCTCAACACATGGGGATTACAATTTCAGATGAGATTTGGGTAGGGACACAGAACCAAACCATAGGAGGGAATCCGGGTGGTGTACCACAGCATTTGCTGCAGATGTATATGTATATAAGACTGATCTTATATTTATATAGATAATATGTATCACACAAAAGAGTAGTACCCATGTTTTTATTCATTTTTCTGTAGACTCGGGGTCTCGCTTTATTGCCCAGGCTGATCTCGAACTCCTGGACTCAAGTGATCCTCCCACCTTGGCCTCCCAAAGTGCTGGGATTACAGGTGTGAGCCACCACTCTCAGTCAGTTATCATCTAAAGAACTTCTACTTCTCAGTAAGAACAAGACACAGAACCCAACAGAGAACTTTGCAAAAGTTATAAATAGGACATTTTCAGAAGAAATGCAAATGGCCAATATACCTAAGTCAAGATATTTAACCTGACTAGTGATCAGAGAACTACAAATTAAAACAAGATGCCATTGTACCATTTTAAACCATGAGATTGTCAAAAATCTGAAAGTTTAGCAAATATTGGCAAAAATATAGAAAAACAGATATTCTTATACACTGCTGTTATGAGTGGAAGAAATGGTGAAGCCATTTCTATCAGCAATTCAGCTTCTTAATATCTGCAGTAACATTAGCCTATGTATGTAAAGAGGAGGCATTGCTCATATTAGCAAAAAAATGGAAATAGTCTAAAAGTCTATCAGTTGGGGAAAACTAATCTCTGGTATGATTATACAATCTGACATGATTAATGATTACATACTAATATACTTATATATACTAATATAAATATATACTTATAAAAATATACTTATACTTATAAACAATTATATACTAATCTCTGTATGATTATACAATGAAATAATTATTTTGGAGTAATTATTCCAAAAATCATTATATTTAAAAAATAATTATACACGTATATACTTGGCTAAATCACACTGAATTTCAGAATGATGTGTTCTGTGTAGTAAGACTTATATTTTGAAATTACACACATATAATATATATTTTCTATGAGTACATATATAGGTATGTAAAAGCATGGAAAAAGATCTAAAACAATATATAATGAATGTGTAAGAGAGGTTATCCTGGGGACGGATTAATGGGAAATGATTTTTCTATTTTTTAAAAGCAGAATATTCTTATAACTTACTTGAAAATTAAACATTAATAACTTCAGCAGACACTGTTAGTTGTCACCCAATAGTCATTCCCTACTCTGGCTTTGTTCCAGTGTCTACCTCTGCTTTCTGTGAATGATTAACCGATCGCAGTTGTTCTCAACTCTGGCTGTGTATTTTTAAATATTTAAGATGCCAAAGCCCAGGCCTCACCACAGAGATCCATATTTCATTGTTCTCACCTTGGGAAAATGTTTTTGAAAGCGACCCAGGTGATTCTGATGGGCTGTCGGGACTGTGAGCCACTGGCCCAAAGCAACCGTGCGGATCACATTCCCTTGCAAGTGATGGTGATGGAAAAGTCATGTGGCTCAACCATGGCCGGTGGGATGTGGAAGGAGCCTCTTCGGTAGCTTCTAGGAAAGGCTTCCTCATTGATTAAAACATGAGGCACAGGAAGAAATTTTCTGTCTCCTGTTAGATGTTGTCATGGCTAAATGTGTCATGGCTAAATCATTCACAAGATGATTAAAACCATCATCTTGAGTCCGTGAGTGAAGCTGGCTGGCCCCAAAACTAGCTCACATGCTGAGGGTGGTGAAAGGAAAGAGAGAGAGAATCTGGGTTGCTGATGACGTGGTAGTGAGTCACTGAATTAACCAAGACTGGAGCTGTGTTCCCTTGGGACTTCTTATTACACAACATAATAAATTGACCTTATTAAGTCTGTGTCCTACTGATACTATCATATTATGTTGAACCCTATAAAGTTGTTGACATTCTATGATTTTTAACCTATTTTTAAATTTTTTTTTTTACTTTTTTTTTCTTACCATCACTGCTAGTCCAAGGCAGATATCTTCCTGACCTACTTTTATCACCTTCAATTTCCTCATCTGCCAAGTGAATGTTTGACAACTTTTTCGTTACATTTTGCTCCACCCCAAGATCTGTCATCTTCCATTGATTTCTGCATGTGACAGATATCCATGGAGGTAACTGACCTAATATCCTAGCACAGAGAATCCTAATAGTCCTGGCACACCCTCACAGGTGTTCACCCAAGTTTTAATCTATATGTACAATCTATTTTATCTACATATGGATATATAATCTATATTAGCCAAAATGATCAGCTAAGAAAATCACAGTAGATGAGGTACAGCTTGCTCCGATCGGAGATTAACTGCTGTAACAAACAATGTTAACTTTAGTGGTACAATATAATAAAAGTTTATTTCTCGCTCATGTCACATTCCAATGCAGGGATGAGGGTGGGAGGGTGGTTCTGCTCCCCATGGCCAAGAAAAAAATCAATGGTTCCATTATCCCCCAGGGCCTCAGTGTTCTCTATTGGATCCCCTGTAGCCAGCTGCCAGATGATGCAAAAGAGAGCATCCAGCTATATCCAGCTATTCCATTTCTGGGTCAGGGATGTACAGTAATAAAAGCCCATAAAAATTGTTTTTCCTGTTTTCATCTTAATAAAATCACTATGCTGTTATAGTCATCTAATAATTTATGTTCCAATGACAGCAGTTACTTAAAGGATTAAATGAATATAACTGTATTGAAAGTATACACAATTTAATATATTCTCATAAAAATGGAAATCAAAGAAATGCAAAAATAAAAATTATTTAAAAAATGTTTTCGGTTATTTTTCTTTTAAAATATTTAAATTATCTATTAAAATTAAAAGACAAATTACAGTATTGAGTATCAACATTTTAAATTCAAATTATCTAAATAATGCTGAATATTTTTATTTTTTGAAAATTTAGTTAATTCTATGATTTTTGTAAAATAGAACAATTTACAATTCTGAAGTTCATTGTCCATTTAGTTACTAATGTAAACAATGGATATCATACTTCATGCATGTTTCCTTTATACCTATATGCCTACCAATTCAAAAGTTATGTGGGCCAGGCGCAGTGGCTCATGTCTGTAATCCCAGCACTTTGGGAGGCCAAGGCGGGTGGATCATGAGATCAGGAGTTTGAGTCCAGCCTGGCCAAGATAGTGAAACCTCATGTCTACTAAAAATACAAAAATTAGCCGGGCACGGTGGCAGGCACCTGTAATCCCAGCTACTCAGGAGGCTGAGGCAGGATATTCATTCGAACCCGGGGGGACGGAAGTTGCAGTGAGCCAAGATGGCACCACTGCATTCCAGCCTGGGTGACAGAGTAAGACTCCATCTCAAAAAAAAAAAAAAAAAAAGTAATATGAATTGTTTAATATTGCTAATTTTTAAAGAGTCCATAGACAAGTGTTGCAAATACACATTGGAATATGAAGAAGGACAAAAATCTAGACCCTTCGACTACTGAAATGACACCCGTTTTAATGCAAGTATTTATTATACTCATGCTGGGGAAGAATTTGGCAAGTTAATGAATTTGTCTTTTCTCTTCCCCAACTGCTTCCTTTATTCCGAGCCTCCCTATGCTCAGAAGCAGAAGCACAATCTGCACACATTCAAAGCCTTTGGGTGCAGTTAAGGGTTTCCCTGGCCCCTAAACAGTGTGAATCGTGAGAGTAAATGTTTAGGGTATCAGGTTATGTCAGCACAGAGTTCCAGAGCCTCATGTGTTTGTAAATACACTTATTTTCTTGTGCATTCTGGCGAAACATAAGGCTTTCAAAGTGGCTGGTCAAGGGAAGGAGCCCTTCTTGCCTGGGTCTAAGGGCAATACTATTTATGTAGTTCATATTCATGTAGTCCTGACATGTCCAGTGGGGGCCCAACCCTAGGAATTCCCAGAGAAGAGGGCCCTTTGATGTGCCAGATAGAAATATGGTAGATGCCAGACCCTAACTAGCATCTACCATAGAGGTTTAATGTCAATCTGGCATAAAAGATCAAGTATTTATTGAACATATGAGAATTTTGCCTTATAAAGTATCTGAGAAAGTATGATTAAACAGTAAATAACTCACCTCAAATAACAACATGGTACTGAAGGAAGACCAAGTGAATGGTGTGATAACTGTGATATACATGGGTTTCCCAAAGCACTACTATTTGAAAACGTGATGAATATTCACTCAGATTCAGTTCTCTGACTTCTCCTAATCACTGACTCCTAATCACCGACTTCTACTCTTCTTCAGTCCTCAATTCCCATGACAAAGACTACACCTGCACGTCTTGCCATCACGTGAACTCTCTGCTCTCCAGATAGCTTTTAACATCCCACTCTAGCCACAACCTCCTACTCCTCCAACTTTCTTCCTGGCTGATTCACTTGCCCCATTATCACTCCTGTCTAGTGAAGGCCAAGCACCCATGGAGTGGTCCATCTCTCTGATTTCTATATACCAAGAGTACGGCTGGAGAAAATCACTCAGTCTCACAGATTGGAGCTACCGTGAATCACTGGTCACCAACATCAACTGGGGTTTCCATTATGCTAAGTGAAATAAACCACACACAAAAGGACAAATACTGTATGATTCCACTTGCCTGAGCACCTAGAGTAGTCAAATTCACTGACAAAAAGTATAGTAGAGGTTACAAGGGGCTGTGAGGAGGGGTAAATGGGGAATTAGTGTTCAATGGGTGCAGAGTTTCAGTTGGAGGATGAAAAAGTTCTGGAGGTGGATGGTGGTGATGGTTGCACAACAATGTAAATGTACTCAATGCCACTGAAGTGTACACTTAAAAGTGGTTAAAATGGTAAATTTTATGTTATGTATATTTTAGCACAATAAAAAACATCAAGTCTTTCAAGGATCCTAGGCTCTGTATCTACTTAGCCTCTCTATACCTCAATATTATAGAGAAGTCCTTTGATTCTTCTAGAATTATTATTTGTTCATATGGAGTTGGTAGAAGGTGCAACTCTAGGATGAATGTTTGAGACGAAGAGGCTTCTGCAACAGTCAGGGGAGGAGGTGATGAGGACCTGAACTACAGTGATGAAGTAGAAGGGTCAGGTTCTTCTGGCTGGAAAGGTAGGATGATAGGATTTGACTTTGGATATAGCTTGGACACAACTTGATGCATGGCAGGTACTTAAATGTTTTCAAATGAGGAGGTGGGGGAAGACACAGTCAACACAGAGTTCCTTCCTTCCTCCCTTCTTTCCTCCCTCCCTCCCTCCCTCCCTTCCTTCCTTGTCTTTCTTTCTTTCTTTCTTTCTTTCTTTCTTTCTTTCTTTCTTTCTTTCTTTCTTTCTTTTTCTTTCTTTCTTTCTTTTTCTTTCTTTCCTTCCTTCCTTTCTTCTTTCCTTTTTTCTTTCTTTCTTTCTCTCTCTCTTTCTTTCTTTTCTTTCTTCTTTCATTCTTTTGTTTCTTCCTTCCTTCCTTCCTTCCTTCCTTCCTTCCTTCCTTCCTTCCTTCCTTCCTTCCTTCCTTCCTTTCTTTCTTCCGTCTCTCTCTCTCTCTTTTTTTTTTCAGGGTCTTACTCTGTTTCCCAGGCTGGAATGCAGTGGCACAATCTTGGATCATGGCAGCCTCTAACTCCTGGGCTCAAGCGATCCTCCCACCTCAGCCTCCCCAGTAGCTGGAACTACAAGTGCCCACCACTATGCCTGACTAATTTTCTTATTTTTTGTAGTGAGGGTCTCGTTATGTTGGCCAGGCTGGTCTTGAACTCCTGGGCTCAAGTGATTCCTCCACCTCAGCCTTCCAAAGTGTTGGGTTACAGGCATGAGACATTGCACCTGGCTGGCACAGAGGTTTCTAACCGGGCAGCATACACAATAGTAATAATAACATTCTGTAATACTGTATATTCACAGCTGGATGTGGTGGCTCATACCTGTAATCCCAGCACCTTGGGAGGCCAAGGTGGGCAGACTGCTTGAGCTCAGGAGTTTGAGACTAGCCTGAGCAACATGACGAATAAACCCTGTCTCTATAAAAAAATACAAAAATTAGCCTGGCCTGGTGGTGCACACTTGTAGCCTCAGCTACTCAGCAGGCTGAGGTGGGAGGATGGCTTGAGCCCAGGAGGCAGAGGTTGCAGTGAACTGTGATCACACCATGGCACTCCAGCCTGAGTGACAGAGCCAGACCCTGTCTCAGTAAAATAAAATAAAATAAAATAAAATAAAATAAAATAAAATAAAATAAAATAAAATAAAATAAAACAAAACTATGTATTCACTGAAGAAGGAAGTTCAGGTTTGTGGGTAGAATTGAATGCATTCCATTTTGGACATGCTGTTAATTTTAGGTGCAGGTCAGCCTTGTGGTGAGTTCCAGGAGGTAGTCAAAAGGCAGATCTTGTGTGGGAAAGAGTTAAGGGCAGCAGTCAACACGACTGCTGAAGCTATGGGATTGTATGGGAGAATATGAGTGTCAAGAAGGAGTGGCTAGAACCTTGAGGAATTTGTCTTTAAGTGGGATGAAGAGAAAGCATAGGTTGAGAAGCGAATAATCTGTACAGGAGAAGGCACTCGATGCAGGACTGAGGGAAGAGGTTTGACAATGGTAGACTGGAGGGTAGGGTAGAGGAGGTGCTGAAGGAAGGGCTCCAGGCAGAAATAACAACATGCAGAATTAGTGAGCAGGAAAGCATTCCACCAAAGAAGCCATTCAGTAACCAGATATTGAATGAATTTGTTGTGGAAGAACCGAAAATTTCAGGGATAGGTCAGTTAACATTGTCACTGTGGAAGAAGAGAGGAAGGCCAGGAAAAGGCTGTTTCCTCTGGGGTTACTGTGACTATCAATATTTGGTGGCTCGGGTATTAAAAGAATCTAATAGCCTTTGATCTACTTTGCTTAAGCTCCAGCCAAAGATATCTGGTAACCTTGGAGTGTCTCAGGTTTCCAAACATAGCGGTCATCTATCCTCGGTTTAGAGTGGGTGTTCCAATTTTCTCTGTTGTGACATATCTTTGTGCTATGTCCACTACCAAGTGGTTTTCAGGTCTACTTAAATCATTACTGTTGTTTGTTTTCAGAGCTGTTTTTTTAATTTTTAAATTTATTATGTATTTTAAGTTCTGAGATACATGTGCAGAACGTGTAGGTTTGTTACATAGGTATACATGTGCCATGGTGGTTTGCTGCACCTATCAACCCATCAACTAGGTTTTAAGCCCTGCACACATTACGTATTTGTCTTAATGCTCTCCCTTTCCTTTCCCACCTCCCTACGGCAGGCCCGGGTGTGTGATGTTCCCCTCCCTGTCTCCACATGTTCTCATTGTTCAACTTCCACTTATGAGTGAGAACATGCAATGTTTGGTATTCTGTTCCTGTGTTAGCTTGCTGAGAATGTTGGCTTCCAGCTTCATCCATGTCTCTGCAAAGGACATGATTCTTTTTTATGGGTGCATAGTATTCCATGGTGTGTATGTGCCACATTTTCTTTATCCAGTCTATCACTGATGGGCATTTGGGTTGGTTCCAAGTCTTTGCTATTATGAATAATGCTGCAGTAAATACATGTGTGCATGTCTCTTTACAGTAGAATGATTCATAATCCTTTGGGTATATACCCAGTAATGAGATTGCTGGATCAAATGGCATTTCTGGTTCTAGGTCCTTAAGGAATAGCCACACTGTCTTCCACAATGGTTGAACTAATTTACACTCCCACCAACAGTGTAAAACCATTCCCATTTCTCCACAGCCTCGCCAGCATCTGTTGTTTCCTGACTTTTTAATAATTGCCATTCTAACTGGCATGAGATGGCATCTCATTGTGGTTTTGATTTGCATTTCTCTAATGACCAGCGATGATGAGCTTTTTTCATGTTTGTTGGCTGCATAAATGTCTTCTTTTGAGAAGTATCTGTTCATATCCTTTGCCCACTTTTTGATGGGATTGTTTTTTTCTTGTAAATTTATTTAAGTTCCTTGTAGATTCTGGATATTAGACCTTTGTCAGATGAAGAGATTTAAAAAATTTTCTCCCATTCTGTAGGTTGCCTGTTCACTCTGATAGTGTCTTTTGCTGTGCAGAAGCTCTTTAGTCAGTACTCTACACAGAGAAACTTCTCTACTAGCGAACTATAGAAATGATCCCTGAAAGTATAGTCTTTTTTTTTTTTTTTTTTTTTTTTTAACATGAGAAATTGGATGAGGTCATGTTTCTGGGGAAAGGAGATAATGAACAGTGATGACACTGTCCATGGCTCAAGTATCATACTGCAAACATATGCCTGAAATGCGTGGCAAGAAAACAGTTTAAGCTAAGTTTGAGTTCTGCTTTCCCCAAAGACCCTACACCTGGTTTCAAAGATTGACAATTTGGTCGATATTGAAAAGATACATAGAGCTTTTAAAATGACAAACAGCCTTTTAAAGAGTTTTAGAGGCTGGGGCACAGGGCCAGGGGAAGTGGCCCTGTAATTCTAGCACTTTGGGAGGATGAGGCTGAAGGATTGCTTAAGCCCAGAAGTTCAAGACCAGCCTGGGCAACACAGTGAGATACTGTCTCTATAAAAAATAAAAAAATTAGCCAGGCCACTGCACTCCAGCCTGGGTGACAGAGCTAGAGCCTGTCTCAACAACAACAACAACAACAACAACAACAACAACAAAATTCACTAAAGAAGAAACCTTTCACCCATTGGACTAGCAAAGATCTAGAAAATTTGTTAACAGTTGGGGCAAGGGTATGGGAAAGCAGGTACGCTCTACAGTGCTGGTGGGAGAGTTAATTGCTACGACCTCTTTGGAAGGTAACTGGCAATATTTGTTAAATGCACTTATGCTCTGACCCACCAATTCTGGACAAGATAATTCAATGCAGCATAATCTGTAGTGGCGAAAGATGGCAACAACATGAAATGTACATCATTAGAAAGTGGTTAAATAATTGTGGTATAGCTTCACAGTGGAACACTTTAGTCATTAATATTTGTTTATGCATAAGTAGCTCTGGAACTATATGCTAGACACTGATAACAATGGTGGCCTCTGGGAGGGGACTGGGCTGGGTGGACAGGGTGGAAGGGACTTTTCACTTACCTTTTGTACCTTATAAATGTATTACCTATCTCTACCCATCCCCCAACTAAAGCAAAAAAAAAAAGTTTTCTGGTGGTAGAGGGTGCACTAATAGTTTTTAACACACAGGAAATGAGATAAATCCAAAGCAGAGTCATTAGTCATTATGGGGATTATTTAGAGTAAGTCTGAATTGAAGGCCATCTGATCTTCCCCACCCACCTTTTCTCTCCACAAGGAAAAAGGACAGGAAGGGTAGGCGCAAGAAAGCACAAAGAAGTTACGAAGCCAAGAAACACGTTGATAGACACTTTATTGTGGCTTGTTTGTAGTAAAACATTCAACCCCTCAACATGGATATCTGTTTTGGTGGTTTTTCTGTTGGAGACTACAGCGTGGTATTCAAAGGCTTTTAGCCTCATCTCTTATCAGTCTAGTAGTGGTTACCTATAATTTGATAGTTCAATGAGTTAGAGGAAAATGTCAGGAAAATCTGGTCTTATCCCAAATTAAGGGCTGCAAGATTTGTGACCCATTAGTATAAAGTGCTTATGTTCAGTGCAAAAAAGGCAGACTCAGAAGGGCAAGCAGATGCCAGAGAAGGACATTTCCTGGGAGATGGATACGTTCTATGACTCAAGGAAGGAAAAGCCAAACTTTAGCCCAAATGGATCTAATAGTTTCCTTACGGTCTTTTTCCTCTCTAACAGGACCAAAACTTCTCATCTGACAGATGTCCATGAGTTGTTTATTTTACTACTAAAAATCTCGGTTCAGAGGGAAATCCACAGGGTTTCTAAGCACCAAAGACACTGACTTCAGCTTCCAGTTTCTGTTTGTCTTAGCATCATGGGTGGGACCAATAGGCTGAGCTCTGGCCAGTGAGAGGTTCAGAGCTGCAGAGCTTTCTTTAGGCCCCTCATTTGCAAATTGAAGTCACTGAGTATGACACACCTTTTCTCAAACATTGTCACATCTTGGGTGGGAAGACAAGCCAGTGCATATTAAAGAAGCACTTCACCTAGTTTTCCACCAACCAGATGTGACCTATTCAGTATGTCCTCATTCTGACTCTGTCCAGAGGCCCAATTCCAAGCCAACCCTTGACTCCCTCTTCTAAGACAGAGAAAAGAAGCGCACTCCCTTCCCAATGACCCCACGTGTCTGCATATCCATCCCGTGGTCCTGAAGAGACTGAATGGAAGCAGGAGGGAAAGGGAAGCAGCTTCCTAACCAATTCAAGCAGCACGAACAGGACTGCAGCTCAAATAGGTAAAATCGAGTCATTCAGTCCTACGATCCTGGCCACCATTTCTCTCCCCAGACCCTCAAAGAGAAAGTCACGTTTTCTCACCCACCAACTTTGCAGGAGGGACATTGACAAGAGGCAGCTCTGTGCTTGTGAGCACCCGCTCCGCACCGCTCCCCCCACCTGCCTCCCCTGTATCCCTGTTTGGATGGTGGCCTTTCTTTCCCCTCTGGATGAATGTGATGGAGACCCTCTTGCCCATGTTAGCCTCACAGATCTGATCATTTATAAATGTACCCACAGCTTTCAGATGCCTGCACCTGAAAACCCTTCTATTCAGACTACCTTCCAAAGACTCCAGGACTTCTTGTGCTTGGGAGAAGAGACACCTGGAAAACAGGTTTATTCCACAGGTAGCACTTGCCCCAAAGCCATCTCTGAATTTTGGAATGGGAAGGAAGGAAAAGAGGCAATCCTTTTGGTGTTGCTCTAATTCTCTGTAAAAGTCCTCTAGGTAAGAGGAGCTACTAAAGCACGTGCACAGGGAGGGGACTGTACAAACAGGACAACCCGGGTCAAGAACCAAAACGCAGGGAAGGTTTTCAGAGTGGCAAGTCTAAAGTAAAGTGCCTCTTTTCAATGGAGAAGAGTTTCATTTGTTCAGAAATGCTTGGGCGTAAACATCAGTGCACAGGAACATGCACGCGTGTGTGAACACACACTCACTCACTCTGAGGTAGAAAGAACTGGCCATCTCCAGACAAACACACATAGATTCCACAATTTTAGAGAAACATGGCACTTGCGTGAAAAGTCCTATACTTGCCCGGGAAGGCAAGTAGGGTTCAATCCAGCTCTTTCCAACCTAGGGCAGAGCCAGAGAAGTTCCACTCCACAGGAGGAAAGAGGTGGAGGGCATCGCCATCACTGCTGTTGCCCAGCTCTCAGGTTACGTGTTCCTGGCCCCGCTGCCCAAGGTCACTTCCTGGAGCCTGAGCCATGGGCACCCCGGGGGTGGCTTGTCAGAAGCCACTGGGCACAGATGTCTTGCACTACTGCGTCCCCGCTGCTCTTGGCGGCCTGCTGCACCTGCTGGACGAGGGCTGTGGCCCGTGAGTGTTCTTGCTTCACAGCAATCAAGTAGGCAGAACGCAGCTTGCAACATATCAGGTAGGCCCGAACCTGGCAGTCAGTTATAAAAGAGACAGCGGAAAGGCATCCATCACTGACAAATCAAGTACACAGAGCTGCAGCAGAAAGCTCAGGCAGACAGACATCACGTCTCACCTGCTACATTCATAACGGGATTCGTGCATTTTATGGTATTATAACAACTCTTTCAATATTCTGGACATACGCTATAACACTGTGCTATTTTATAGTATAAAAAGTTATGACAAATAAGCTAAGAATTTAAAAAAGAAGGCAGGCCAGCAGGCAGTCTGGTCTCTGTCCACTCCCTCTAACACTCTCCTCCTCACTCTCCCAGGCTCTCCAGCAGCTTCTGGGCTACAGGATCAGCACTGCTCTCACCCAGAGTTGTGATTTTGTAGTTACTTGGGTGATTATTTGATTGATGCCTGTCTCCTTAACCAGACTTTAAGGGGCAAGAGTAGTGTCTGTTTTTTCTACTCCTGTAGTATTCCTGGTGCATAGCACGGGGCCTGGCATGTAGTAGGTGTTCAGCGAATATGCATTACAGGGATGAATAAACCATCAGAATCCTAGAATGAACACATAGATCCTCCTCTATTTTTCTGTTTTCAGCCTGTTGAATCTAAAATTTTTTTTTATAATTACTGGAAATTTGAGGAGAAAGACACACACTCGCAATTGGAAAAAGTCGAATTAAGTTCTAACCCCACTTAGATCTGATTTGACTCTGCCTGTTTGGACCAAAGGCAGCTGTTTCAGGACGTGCGTATGTGTGTATGTATCTCCCAGAATTGCTATCTCATGAATCCCCAGTTTGGTGGAGACAAGAGTCCCTTCCTTCCTGGCCCTGGTCTCCCCAGCACCCCCTGGTTAAACAGTGTTCTAGGCTGGTGAGCAGAGAGGCCTTCACAAGCTGCCACAGAGCTTCTGCCAGCAGTTGCCTTTCTGTCGCAATAATCCCCGTTGGTTAGTGAAGGGGACTCGCCTTGCTTCCTGTATCAATGCTCCATCTGTTATTTGTTTTGGTCACTAAAGTCTTTCTTTCCTCTCTAAGCTGAATTACAGATAATCTCCTACAGCTAGATGATGTCTGGCATGTTCTGAGGTCACTGAAGTGATCCAGTCCTGTGCTGCTTGGGTATCCACTTGCTGCCCTAGGATGTTAGCTCTCCCCAGGCCTTGAGCTCCCCTTAGCATCTACGTACGCTAAACTAAATACATCTCACAAGTTGGCAGGCAAAATTCCTACCAAGAGAAGAGGGACATTTTGCCAGAGAGTCAGGAATGGAGTTGAATGAAGCTGTTTTTCTGGCAAGCCCCCATGGCCTCAGGTCATTTAACTGCGTTAGACAGCTGCTGAGAGAAAAATACCTGAAAAAGTAACAAGGACTATCTCTACTTTAGTGCATGTCTTTCCCAGGAATAGAGTCGCTGTCCTGCGGAGTGGGAGGCTCCGTGAAGGCTTGAGAAAGAACTGCAGTCTGGGAATCAGAGGATCTGGGCGTCTGTCCTGGCTGTTGGGTCCTCAATCTGACTCTAGAAAAGTAATTCTCTACATTTCAGGATGTCAGAATTTCATCCTTTCCAAGGAGTGCATCATGACGTTACAGAAATAAATGAAGAAATGTTTAGAAGTTGTTCTCCTTAACCCTGGAGACTGAAAAATGCCCAGTAAATTCAGTCCCGGGATCAGCAATACGGCCATGGGAAGCATGTAAGAAGCTCTTTGCTTGACGTCAATTTTCATCACAGGGGACTCAGCTGTCAGATATTTTTCCTGCCGCTGGCCAGGGCAGCTCAGACTGGCTTGGCTTTCTCATGCCCCTCCTGGCTTGGAGCCCTTCCTGCAGATGGCAGAAGGATCAATCCAGTGGTCAGCCACAAATGGGGGCATCTGGGAAGATTTTTATTCTTACTGGCACTCCTCCCAAAGGCAACGGGAAGCAAAGGTTCACCAATTTCCCAAACAGGGACGAGTTATTTGGCCCCGGAGGAGAGGTTCATTCTGGAAACTGAGACACTGGTGGACATTGTTGGTCAAAGCGTGGGGTGGGGTTTTTTTCTTACTGTACCTTTTTCCCTCTAGGATAAAGAGATACCTGCCTACTCTGGGAACCTCATTCCATCAGTCCATCCAAAGATGGAGGTGAGGTGAAGGATTTCCTAGGGATCTCTGAGAGAAGACATCAGTTTAAAATGGAGATTCAAGAGCAGCCTAGGACACATTCGTCTTGGGGATAAAGACTTGGGAAGGCAAAGACTCATGCAGTCCATGTTCACCTACTCCCCATCTATTCCCTCCTTCCTACACCCCTAACCAAGCCTCGGTTCCACCTCTGATAATAAAGAAGCTGAGATACGGGTTGTATGGAGCTATTGTAGGGAGCAAGGGATAAAGGTGACAAGGCAAGCCTGAGACACTATTCATTAGCATCACCAGGTTTGGAGACAATTCAGCTCACCTTGTTGTCATCATTGTGTATTGCCTGGATCAGGCCCTCCAGCTCCTGTACAGAACAGAAACAGCAATGTGAGAGGGAGAAGAGTTCCACAGTCTGGGAGCCAGGGCCCAACCCAGCCTCAACCCAGCCATTCTGACTTCAGAATGAAAATGCCTGCCTGACTTTTTTTTCTCAAAGATATGGGGTCTCACTATGTTGCCCAGGCTGGAGTGCAGTGGCTTTTCACAGGCATGATCCCACTATTGATAGCATAGGAATTTTAATCTGCTTCATTTCCAGTCTGGGCCAGTTCACCCCTCCTTAGGCAACCTGGTGGTTCCCTGCTCCTGGGAGGTCACCAAATTGATCATGAACTTAGTGCAGGCACTAAGTTCTAACACTAAGTATGTATCGGCATAATAAACTATAGTACAGAACTCCTGGGCTCAAGTGATCCTCCCGCCTCAGCCTCTAGAACAGCTGGGATTACAGACATGTGCTGCCACAGCTGGCTGACTCTTCTTTGTAAACGCAACTCCTGCTTTAAGAACAAGAAAGAAAATTTAACCATAACACTAAGCTTCAGAATTTGGGGAGAAGGACAGTTCCCAAGAGGCCTGTCCACGGCCTTCACAAATGGATGTGGTCCTGTTCACTCCAAAAAGCCACCATGGGAGGACAATTCCGCAGGTAACAGGCTTCAAAGGTCATCTGCTGGCCGACCCTGACCTCCTCTACAATTGTAGCTTCGAAGAAGCTCAACTCCATAGACACTTCCAGGTGCAAACAAATTTACACAGTGGGATGTTGAGGGCCACTCTGG
The DNA here is from genome assembly GCF_043159975.1 of Macaca nemestrina. Taxonomy (NCBI): domain Eukaryota; kingdom Metazoa; phylum Chordata; class Mammalia; order Primates; family Cercopithecidae; genus Macaca; species Macaca nemestrina. The sequence goes on along the minus strand of NC_092131.1, from coordinate 40,211,972 downwards.
GTATAGACATCATCTCCATAAATTTTCTTTACAGGGAAGGGTCAATTAGGGTGAGGCCATTATTGCAGAGGGGTTCAGAATGATAAAAGGATCTTGTAGAGTTTCAGGCACATTATGGGAAACAGAACAATAAAGACGGGGATGTGAAGACGCTGAAATTGATGGAGGAGCCAAGAGGTATGAGAGGGAGCGTGCCTGGGGTGGAATTCTCTTGAACGCTTCCAGGCAGTTGAGGAGGATGGTGTCCCCGTCACTTTTGGCTGCCACGCCTGACTCACTGACACACTTGAGCAGTTGCCGGATCTCACTGTATTTCTCCTTCTCCACCAACTGGCGGGCAGCTCTGCAGTAGGTCATGGCAGCATCTAGCTGGAAGTCCTAGAACAGAACACGAGATGATGGGCTTAGGAGCAGGAAACGTTAACAGTGGGGAGGGAGGCAGCATTTAAAAGCTCTCACTATGCTTGGTGTAGATAAGCCATATTGATTGTGGTCACAGTAGAAAACATAAACAGACCAAACGAAAAGCAAGCATCAATTCCTCTTTGGCGTCAGGTAGAACTTTAGGAAGCAACCCCAAAAAACTGCAGCCAAGTATCTAAAATGATACATTTAGCTTGCTGCGGTGGCACTCACTGAAAATATTCTTATCAAAATCCTAAGACGAGTTCATTTTCTCTCTAATAAGTCTGCTTTTTCTTGAGAAATGGGCATTGGGGGCTGGTATTTGCTACCCTGGACACCTGGTGCTCTGTTAAGAGGTAGTCGACTTAGTGTTCAGAAACAGACCCATTCACTGAACGACTCATTCGCTGAAAACTGCCAGATAAACACTGTAAATCTGGTCTAGGAGAACCCTTATGCCACAGGGCCTGGGTGGAGCTGCCCCTCTGCCTGCCTACCAGGGTATCTGTGTATAGTGAGCTCTGTCCAACACTGAAAATAGATGGGAAGAAAAACACCTGACTAATCATATATGAAGCCATTGATTACTGACACACGCACAATGCATGAATACCCTGCCTGCCCTAAGCTGCCTGCTGTCAGCTCCTGGGGTATCTGCATGGAGCTGTGTGGTGGTGGGCAGGTCTGTAGAGACTCTGCCCCTCATGGTCTCAGTGCCCTGCTCCAGCCCCTGCTCCAGTGCCACAGCCGGACCTGTGTCCTTTTATCACAAGCAATAGAAAACGTATTCCTCCAGCCAGCTCCTATACAGACCGAGAAAGGGGAACAGCCCTTGTGGCCAGTGGAAAGCCCCTGGCCAGCCCTCCAGCCATGCTCCCTGTGAGAACGAGCAGTGTTTCTCAGGGAAACAGCTATGGGGAACTGTCTGAGACTTGGCTCCTGGTATTTATTTGGTAGCTTTTGATGAATTTGTCGTGGGTTACTTGGCTTCTGGCAAAGTGGCCTAGAGTCTTGAATTTGACCCAGTTCTATAATAGTCACCTCCTTGATTTCATCCCTAATGTGCGTGTAAATCTACTTTTCTTGGGATAAGAATTTCCTAAAGAATAATCTCTCCGGGAACTGTGGTCAGGTGCTGATTGTCCTCAGTATGATTTGAGTAATCCAAGTCATACCTGCAGAACACGGAATGCAATTCCAAAACCATCTTCTACATTTTTCCCTCCCAGCATGACCTGAAAAGGAAAGGGAATCATGCTTAAAAACATAACAATTACTAGAGTATCCTCTTGACCAAGAATGAAGGCCCCTATTTATTCAATTATTCAACAAATATTCGTTGAGACCCTGCTAAGTGCCAGGCACTAGGCATATAAGAATGATCAAAATGGACTTGATCACCAGTCTTCAGTGGCTCATATTCTAGTGGCGAGGCAGCCATCAAACAAACAACTGAAATAACACTAGACAATTGCAATTATGATAAGTGTTCTAAAAGATGACAGTAGTCTGCCAGAGGTCTGAAACGCTGCATGTACCTTGCAGGCAACATCCATTTTCATGTGGTTATTTCCAAACAGGGTTGGCAGAGGCAAAGTGGTGATTTGAGAGGTCCCAGCACTTTCGCACCGATGCAAGAACCTGGTCACTTCCATCTGCAGTTGAAGTGTGTTCATGTGCCTGTGATGACAGAATACGCACAGTCCAGCCTCATGAGGGCCCAGGAGTGAGGTGACTGAGGCCAGGAGACTGAGAAGTCGAATAACATGGTGATGGAAAAGGGAAAAGAAATGATGCAGAGGGAAAAGAGACCCCAAATACCTTGTGAGCAGTTATGACAAGACCAAAAAATGGTGATCTCGTGTCCTGCACAGACTCGCAATATTACGGAGCATTGTGGAACCAGATAGGGTCCAGTCATTGAATCAACAAGTATTTATTGAGCACCTATGTGCCAGGTACAGTAACACTGGTCAAGAGAGATGAGCCCTGCCCTCAGAGTTTATAGGCTAGAAGAGAAATGAATAGTAAACAAACACATAAAATAGTTAGCAATTAAGCCTCTGGAAGCGATAAATGGTAGTGGTAGAGCGTTTACCTCAGATGTAATGTTCTACGTAGAGGGACTGGCAAGTATTAAAGCTGAGAGGAATTAAGGACTTGGTGTGTTGAGGAGCCCTGAGGAGGCCAGGGATTGATGCTTAGCAACAAGAGAGTAGCAGGAGATAAAGATGGTGACATCAGCAGGGGCCAGAACGTACAGGCCCCTTTTTGCCTACTGTAAGGAGTTTGGAGTGTAGTCTGATTGTAGCCTGTTATGCTAATCCTCCCTCCACTCCCACTCCGCCTACCAGCTCCTCTGTAGGCTTTCCAGGCTTGTACTAGACACTGTCATCCAGGGATGATTCCTTTTAGATTTTTTTTTCAGGATTTGGGGAATGGACAAGAGTAGCTTCATCACCAACAGAAACCTGCTCCCACCCTTCCTGCCCCACACCAATGGTCCCCTGAACCTCCAGCTACCTTGACACATCAGCTGCAGTCATCTTCTTTCTGAAGAACGTGGTTTTCTTCCTTCCAGAGCTGCGGGATGTTTCTTGGAGGTAGATCTTCAGGTGGTCCTTGGCCTTAAGTAGCCATGACAGCTTCTCTCCCAGTTCTGTATATGACTTTGCTTTGTGACTGAAGAACCGAATACAGGTCATGGCGGCCCGAACTTGGTCCTAGAAGAGGAAAATAGATGTTCAGGTCAAAGTAGATCAGGGGTTTGGGGGTGGGGTGTGGATTTCCACTAAGAGACCTCGTTTCCAGCACCTACTCCCACCAGCAGCTGAGCTGCTATTTTGAACCCATCACCCAAAGGTCCAAGAGATCCCGAAGTGCACTGACTGGTGGAGCTCTTCGGTAGGACATTATTCCACCACCAAAGAGATGCTAAAAGAAGATATTTCTGATTCTCCACTCAAATAGGCTTTACTTGTACTTTGGCATTAAATAATTCAATTTCTCTGTCATTTAGTGCTGACAATCCTCAGGAAGATTGGGAGAAACATGTTCCTTCTCCCTTCACATATTTTCTCTAAAAACACTAACTTTTCCATCATTCCTTATGAATTCTACATTCATATCTCATGCTTATCTTGAAACTAACATTCATTTCTTTTTTTTTTAACCTGTCAATTTCTTGCTTTCTGAAGAATGCCATTATCGACAGGATTAAAGTCTACCTCCAAACTTAGGATGGAAATCCTAATATTATTTAACAATGCTGGAGAGCAACATGGATTTGCTCTAGGGTCAGCCAAATAGCAAGGCCAGGGACCAATGACAGTCTCATTCCCTCATAGTGCACTGCCTCCCCTGCAGGGTGGGGTATCAGCGACAGAGGTAGAAGGCAGGAAGGGGCTGCCATTACCTTCATAAACTGCTGCAGCTCGTACAGAATGTGGTAGTAGTTCTTCTTCTGTAAATGTTGGCAGGCAGCAATCAAGTACTTTCCCCAGCTCTCCAAGGTTGGATCAATGGATTCTAGCAAGTTCTCCAAAGTGTGTAGCTTCCCACTTTTATAGCTTGGCTGGAAAATGCCTTCTATAAAAACTTCTGGAGGACTCTCCTGGAGCAGGGCAGGGCGAGAAGTCAGAAGTCTTGAGTCTGGTTTTGGCACTGTCTGGGATCCACTCTGAATTTCCTTCTATTGATGAACCTTCAGCATCCTCCCAATGCGTTGCTTCTTAATCTTTTATGTGTCACAGATACCTTTGAGAATCTCACTCTAGCGACTGCTTCACTTCTCTCCTTCCTTTTACAGAGAAGCCCCTTGACAGGGTTATCCACCCTCACTGTCTCCAATTCCCTCCTGTGATTTTTCTCTTGAACCCATTCTAATCTAGCTCTGCACCCATAACTTCCACTGAAACTGCCCCTTAGGTCACCAGTGACCATTAAACTCTAAATCTAACAGTTAATTCTTGATCCTCATTTTCTACCTGATCGATCAGCAGCTTTTGATAGAGATGGCTTCTTCCTCCTTGAAAAGCCTTTTTAAAAAATAAATTTTTATTTTAATTGAGAAAAACTCTCCTCACTTGGCCTCCAGCACACTGTCCTCTCCAGATTTTCTGTCTACATCTCTGGCTGCTCCTTCTCAATTTTCTTAGCTGATCCCTCCCAGTGTCCCCAGGGCTTAGGAGGAGCCTATACTCTTTTCTATTTATACCCATTCTCCTGGTGATTTCATCCAGGCTCATTGCTTAATATACTGTTGATTTGCTGATGATGCCTAAATCCCATCTCCAGATTGTTCATTCCCCCTGAACTCCAGAACCATACATCCAACTTACATCCAATTGTCTACTCAACACATCCACTTCAAGATCTAACTGAATGCATCTACAACTACATTCCTGCTTGTTCCTTGAAACCTGCTCTTTCCACAGTCTTCCCTTTCTCAGACTGTGTCTCCATTCTTCTAGTTGTTCAAGTCAAAAACCTTAGTCATCTTTTCCGTCACACTCCTTCATCAAATCCATCAGCAAATCCTATTGGCTCCACCACCACCATTACAGCACACAGAATCCGGCCACTTCTCACCACCTCCCTCGGACCACACTGGATCCCACCATCATCGTTTGTCCGGATTATTGCAACATACTCCCCCCTGGTCTATCAGCTTCCATTCTTACCTCTTGTCAGTCTAACGCCCACAAATGAGCCCGAGTGACTCTGTTGAAACCTAAGCCAGATCACGTTATTCCTCTGCTCACGGTCTCCCAGCAGTTTCCCTTCTCATCCCTCACAATGTCCACAAGGTCCTGCATGATTTGGCCTGTGACCTTTCTGACCTTATCCGATAGTACCCTGTCCCAGTGGACTCTGCTCTAGCCACCCTGGCCTTTGCTCTCATCACACCCTCTGCCTGGACCGTGCCTTCCCCATAGATCTGCATGATTCACTCCTTGTGTTCTTTGGCACTTTACTCAGATGTCACCTTCCCTGGGTACCCAGTCTAAAATTATACAAGCCACCCCTTCCTCATCCCTGTTTTATTTTTCTTGTTCTTATTCATAATCTACACTATCTATTTTATTTCTCATGTTTACTATCTCTCTTTCTACTATGGCGGCAGATATTTTTGTCTTTTTTTTTTTTTTTTTTTTTTTTTTTAAAAGACAGAATCTCACTCTGTAACCCAGGCTGGAGTGCAATGGCACGATCTCAGCTCACTGCAACCTCTGCCTCCTGGGTTCGAGCGATTCTCCTGCCTCAGAGAAAACTAGACCTCATCTAAAAGTTGTAGGCCACATTTGAAGAAGCAGGGGCATTAGCTCTGTAGGAGAGATGGAGCACCTCAGAAGGGCAGCACCTCAAGAACTTCCATGCCATCCATTCATCTATCCACATACTCATTCATAATTGGTACTAGGTCAGGTGCCTGAATATACGGATAAGTAAAATATAGCCCTTGTTGGTCCAGATGGAAAGACTCAATTGTAAACAAACAGTTGCAATCCAGTAGGATAAATGCAGTGCCAGGGCAATGGAGGCTAATGCTGCTTGAGTGTTCTGTGAATGCTCAACAGAGAGGGCCTGAAAGAATACTAAAAGGATAAATAGAATTTTTTTTTTTTTTTTTGAGATGGAATCGTACTGTTACCAAGGCTGGAGTACAGTGGCGCGATCTTGGCTCACTGCAACCTCTGCCACCCTGGTTCAAACAATTCTCCTGCCTCAGCCTCCCGAGTAGCTGGATTACAGGCGCCTGCCACTGCACCCAGCTACTTTTTGTAGTTTTTAGTAAAGACAGGGTTTCACCATCTTCGTCAGGCTGGGCTTACCTCCTGACCTAGTGATCCACCCGCCTCGGCCTCCCAATGGGCTGGGATTATAGGCTTGAGCCACCATGCCTGGCAAATATGAATTTTTTTCAGAAAACAAGGAGGGGCAGGGCATTCTAGGTAGAGGAAACAGCATATAAAGACTCATGGAAATAAGACAGTGCGTGGTAAATCAGGAAAATTTGGTTAAAAGTAATTTGATGAGTCTGGAGTATAAGGTACAGATAGGATCTGTGGTGAAAATAAATTAGAGAAATAAGGAGGCCTGATCCTGGTGAGTTCTGTAGCATGCTAAGGAATCTGGAGTTCTTCCTGTGGCCATGGAGATCCTCTGAAGGCCTTTTAGGGAGGGAATAACATGAGTCTATTTATGTTTTAGAAAGCTCAGTCTGGGGACAGTGTGGGCAAAGGGACAAAACACATAGGGAAAAGGCTGGGAAGAGAACGTCTTCCATGCTCCAGGCATTCAAGTGTAATTTTCACAATGTCTTTTCCTCCTCTCCCTACCTGCTTGAGAATAAAGGTAAGATATTTCAGTTCAAGGGTAACTATGATTACAGGAGATAAAAAGAAGGTTTCTTTCCTAGCTCTGGTAAATATAAAGCAAGGGCACTGCTGTCGTCAGCTTATACTAAGCTAATGAAGTAGGCAGCTTAGCTTTCTGGATTACAGCTGTCAGAGGGAACAGAAGTAGGTGATTTCCATTCTCAATTTGTGCCTGGGAGAAACAGCTTTACTGCTAAACTTGTTTGGAAATTGAGGAAAAGGAAAAAAGTTAGCAATTCCACTCCATATAACATGACTTCTACATTATTCTTGAGACCTGGTTAGTAGCTAAGAATAGTCAGTAGCTCAGCACTGGTGAAAACCCCCTGTCTTCACTGTCCTGTAGGGGTATAGTCACAATAATTTTGTGAACTGCTGATTTCACTTGGATCAATCTTAGAAAATATGTCTGTCTGTACATTTGCATTGGCTGCTGTTTTGAATTAGGGTGGCAGAATGAAACTAAAGTCTGCCTTGAGCTCATTAAATTTCCTATAAAATTTGGTACATCTCAGCCAATTTCTCCGAAAGTTATTATGGAACATTCAGATAAAAAAAGGAATGTAGCTGGGTGCGGTGCATGTGCCTGTAGTCCCAGCTACTCAGTAGGATGAGGTTGGAGGATTTCTTGAGCCTAGGAGGTCAAGGGAGCAGTGAGCTGTGATCATGCCACTGCATTCTAGCCTGGGCAACATAGCAAGTCCCCATCTGGAAAAAAACAAAAACAAAAAAATGGGTCATGGTAAAACGAAGTCCCGATTGCTTATCAAGGGCTCCAAAGGCATAATATTCTTTAGTGGTGCCTTTGCTTCCAGTGGGAGGGGAGCAGAGGATGGGAGAGGAAAAAAAGTAGGGCACATTCTCCTTTCATCATCTATTTGGGGTTCAACTGTAGGATTGGTGCCATGGTGCTTCCTGGCCCTTGTAGTAACAACTCCGAACGGACCAGCAGCTGGGTCAGAAGCTGGACACTATCCCAGGCCAGCTAGGGAGGCCTGTGGAAGCAGACTCTAAGCAATATGCCCAAGGTCATGCAAGACTCACACTGAACATCTCATTCCAGAGACCATGCTCTTAACCACGATCCGATTCTGCTGAATGTTTTGGGAGAAGGAATGAAACGTGCCTTTGCTGGTGAGGGCAGATTTGGGATCCAGGCTAAGACTTTTCACACTCCCTGAATAACAGTTGTGCAGAGTCCTCTGTTTAGACCTGGCTCTGCTAGAGATGGCCCCATAGCTCAACACAGGGTTAAGTGTCAGGGGGTTATTGTCCCCCTTAAGGCTGAGTGGTCCAAGCCAGAGGAGCAAGGCAGGCACTGCCTTTTTGAGCTGTGTCCGTATCCCACCTTGTTGAGAAGGTGCAGAAGAGCTTCCCGCAGGCAGCTGTGCCTCACGTAGAAGCTGATGATAGCCAGGTTCGTGCTATAGTTGTGCAGGTAGAAGAGGCATTCCTGGTAGTAGGTGTTGTTCATGATTTTCCCTTCAGGAATCACTGCCAGAGAAAGGCTCTGCGTCCGAAGGGTAGCTTCCAGTTCCCTCAGGGTGGCAAAGTAATCGTCATCTTGCTGACAGCACAGGAGAGCGAGAGAGAAAAATGAAACTCAAAAAGTTCTCGGCAGGCACTGAAAATATTGCTTACAAAGAATGTTTAACAATGTGGAAAAATGTTCACAATGCAGTGTCAAAGGTAGAACAGGCAGGATACACAATTCTACATATTATGATATGGTACAACCCCGATTTCATTAAAACACATAACATAGAAAATTCACCAGAATCTTAACACTAATTAGTCTGTGTATGGGATTATATGTCACATGTCATTTTTATCTTTTTAAACATCGTTTCCTTTTTTTTTTTTTTAAATGCATCTATTACTTATCTAACCACATATAGTTACTTATCTAACTATATGTGATGGAAAAAATTTTTTTTAACTTGGTTGACGCTAAGCCAGGACTGACACTGTTAGCTGAATTTCTGCTGATTCTTTTTCCAGGTCATTGCTATTCCTGGGCCTCCCTTCCTGAGCCAGGCACTCTTCCTGCTTTGCTCTTACCAAGGATACGAGGGGCCTCACTGTGGACTCCAGGTACTCGACTACATCCTGCACCAGTCTTGAGCCATGATTCAGCTGATTGAGGTCAAACGGAGGCTTCAGACAGCGACTGAACTTCTCCCGTGCAGCAGTGAGGTTTCCGGCTTTGAGGCAGGCCATGCCCCAAGCATGCCACGCCCCGGTGGTATCAAGTCCAGTCTTTGTGGAGACCTGGGAGAAAAATTGCCCCTTTTAGTGAGGGCCTAAATGTCCCAAAGACCTATTCTATTCCCAAGTTGCCAACCACCTCATCCCCACTATCTGCCATTACTCCTTTGCTGGCAAACTAGTCATGCCCCCGATTCTTCCCCATGGGCAGGACAACTGAAAGATGGCAATATCTGTTTGCAAGGCTAAGCAAAAGCAACTTGCTACAGTGGGGTGGAAGTAAGCTTTGTCTTTGTCTCACCTCAACGCCCAGTTGGTAGTACTCGGCTTCCAAAAGCTGGTTCCTTAGCCTGGTTACCGCGGCTGGCTGCAAGATCTGACTCAAAGATGGCACGTGGCGATAGGCAGCAGCAACTAAAATATTCAGCACGTCTACCTTGCTGATGTAGCTACAAGGAGGAAAAGGGCAAGGCCATGAGGCTCCCTAGAATCTTACTTAGAGTAGCCGCTTAAAGGTTTCCTATCCATTTTCTTTTTTTTGTTTGTTTTGAGACAGAGTCTTGCTCTGTCACCCAGGCTGGAGTGCAGTGGTCCAATCTTGGCTCACTGCAACCACTGCCTTCTGGGTTCAAAAGATTCTTCTGTCTCAGCCTCTCCAGTATCTGGGATTACAGGCACCTGCCACCTTGCCCAGCTAGTTTTTGTATTTTTTAAATAGGGACAGGGTTTCACCATGTTGGCCAGGCTGGTCTTGAACTCCTGACCTCAGGTGATTCACCCACCTCGGCCTCCCAAAGTACTGAGATTATAGGCCTGCTCCATTTTCAATATGAAAGTGATCATGAGAATTAAGAGATGCATAGCATAGTTGCCATGAGTGAAAGCTCTGGAGTCAGTCAGCATAGTTGCCATGAGTGAAAGCTCTGGAGTCAGACTGAATTCTGGCTCTATCACTTAGTAGCTCTATGACCCGGGGCGAGTTAGTTAACCTTTCTCTGCCTTAATTTACTCAACTGTAAAACAGATATACAGTCATAAGCCACATAATGACGTTTCAGTTAGCAATGAACTGCATATACAATGGTGGCCACATAGGATCATAATACCATATTTTTACTATACTTGCTCTATATTTAGATACACAAATACTATAGTGTTACAATTCCCTACAGTATTCAGAACAGTAACATGTTGTACAGGTTTGTAGTCTAGGAACAATAGGTCATAACCTAGGTGGGTAGAAGGCTATACCCTCTGGGTTTGTGCAAGTGTACTCCATGGTGTTTGCACAATGACGAAATCACCTGACAATGCATTTCTCAGAACATATTCCTGTCATTAAGCAATGCATGACTGTGATAGTGGAGTTTTAAGGATAAAATGAAATAACCCAAGTAAAAGGGCTTAGGATAATGTCTGGAACTTTTCTGGCACTTAATAAATGTTAGATATTAATGTTTGGTGTGGGGATGCTCAAGGGTATTTGAGGCAAGGCCTTTACACTGAACATTGGGGGCTTACAAGTGACCCATCTGCTTTTTGGTCCTTTTGAACCCTCTTTTGTGAGTGAGAGAGCATAGATTCAGTATCAATGGCCTGTACTCCTCGTCAGTGCACAGGCCACATCACTACCATTCCCTGGAGATGCTGCTGGGTGGAGGCATTCTGGTCCTTCACTCTTAGACTTGACATCTTCACTCTGGGCTAAGGACGGGCCCTCATTATAGACTAGTAGGGCTGCCTTCTGTGGTCTCACCTAATGCCTGTAAAAACCTTATAAGGACAGAAAGCCCAGAGGGCTGGATTATACTATCTGGTGCTACTGAGACAAGCCTACACTCAAGGTTCCTGAATATTGTCTCATAACTGCAGCAAAAACCTCTGTGGATCCTGAATTATCCACCAATTACCTAGAAAGGGATTCTGTACATCAGTGATTCTTAACAATGTAGAGATGGGGGAGAGGAAAGTATAGTGTATAAAAGCATCGGTACTCATAATATTTTTGCATATTTGGGAAATGAAAGCATTTGAAGTAGGTGGTGAGTTTATTTTTATGTTTTTAGAGACTGGGTCTCACTACATTGCCCAGGCTAGTCTTGAACTCCTGGCCTCGGTATCCTCTTCCCTCAGCCTCTTGAGTAGCTGGAATTACAGACAAGAGCCACTGCACCCAGCTGAATTTTGTTTTTAAACCTATATTTATTTATTTGTTTGTCTATCAGAAGGGGGTATGAGTTAAAAACATTAGAAAAATACTCTGAAAACCAAGAGTTTGTAACTGATTTGCAAGGCAACACGTGAGGAATGAATTCACTCCCATTAGCAAACTGGCGCAAAGGGAAAGATTCTTAGAGTGGGCGTGTCTGAATGCAGGGTCAGAGAAACGGCTGTTTAAACAGAAACCATTGCTGTAAACTGTCAAAGAAGCGCATGACATGTTGGGGTGAGTGAGAATCTGATTAAAGTGAGGACTTCCTTACTTTCTGCTGCCCTCCGCCTAAAAATGGATATTTCCTCTATCTATATTACATTTTAAAGGAAATACAGGACTTGATGTGAAGTTTTTTTTCCCCCAATCTAAGTATCTTTTTCTTTTTTCATTTACCTTACTGATATTTGAATATATTTTTATTTTTGCCTTAAGTCTTTTTTCATGTTTCCTTTGTTTTCCACCTTTTGGTATGTGGAAAGGTTTCCGTTTTTTTCCTCCTATCCTTTTCTCATAATTAGGTAGATTTTTGATTCTTTTCATGGTTATTTCAAAAATTTAACACATATCTGTTTCTTCATTTATCAACTTGAAAAAGGATGTAGAATCTATTGCCTCTTGATATAAAGGAATCAGATTAGTTCCTTTTCACTTCCTTCTACTTTCTATTTCACCTCCTCCTGCTTTTCTCCACCTTCTAGTTTTTGTTACTAAAAATAATACAAATTACTAACATTTTCGGGATACACAGTATATACCAGGCTTAGTTCTTCACCATCTACATGGATGATCTCATTTTACCCTTGTAACAGCCCCATGAGATCAGTATTACCACCCCATTTTATAGAGGAGGAGACTGAGGCCTAGAGGGGTTAACAGAGCTAGGAAGTCATGTAGCTGGGATTTACCATGCTCTATGCTGGCTGCTGAGTTTGTAGATAAGTATTCCGAGCAAATGTCTGAGGGAGGCAATGATACTGCAAAGAAAATTATGCTCCCTTCTCCCAAATTTGGTTAGGACTGAGTGCTGGGAACACACAATATGAGTCACACATCTGAGTGGATAAGCAGGGAATTAGGAGTTTTCATTGTCAGGTTAATGGATGGAGTCAAAGCAGGTTGTACAGGAACCCGAGGGAGGTCTAATCATACCTTTTCCATACACACTTCTACTTTATGACCCAGGTTCCTACTTGTGACACAGGAATAGATCAATTCCCAGAGTGCTTTTAAAAATCTATCATCCAGAACTCACTGAAGTCACAGTTTGAATCTGTTCAGGATTGGAGTAGAGTTTTGTTCAAGGCTAATCACCGGATGTTCAAGGAAGACACATTTTCTTTAAAAGCCTGAAAGTCCCACAGAGACTAAAGGTGCTTTCCTACATTAACTTTAATGACAAATTAACCAATGAAAGTCTTTACTTTCTTTCTGACTGGGTGTAGATAGAGTAAATTCTGCTTTGAGGATCTGCTCTGAAAAAGAAAAGGATGTCAGGTAGTATGGGGAAGAACACTTGTGATCTGGCAACACCATTTCGTCGACATTACAGAGATGAAAAATCTTTCAGCATGTCTTGTCAGAGGGGATGATGAGATAAAAAAAATCATAGTGAGGTCAGAAAAAGCAGCTGGCTAGAAACTGCTCCTACGTACAAGAATAGACTCATTGCCCTCTACCTGTCACAAAGAGCCAAGTCTTGGCTCTGGCCGGCTTTGACGAACATCATCTTGGCGCTGAACAGCAGCTGCTTCATGATGTCCGTGAGCAGCCCAGCATCCACCTCCGGGTTGGTGAGGCCCTTGGAGAGCCTGCAGCAGTGCTCAATCAGCTGGTGACCACAGGCAATGCTGTCCCGGTGCAGATTCAGGATGGCAATGCACAAGGAGGCACTGGGGGCCTGGCCGGGGTGGAAGAAGGGAGAACACACGGTGAGTCCAGGGGCCAGAGCATTCTCCAGAGGCAGCTGGGTGGCAGAAATTATCCTTCCCCTTTCAAAAGGCTGAAAGACCCTGGGAGAAGGAACCAAATTCCACAAGAAAGCAGAAGTGGAACTAAACAAATTTCAGATGTTCTAAGTAGCAATGCCAAAGCTCTGGCTTTTAGGTTTTGTCATTTTACTGGGAAGAAGGGCACTGTGTCCACCTGTTACCTACTTCTTTATTTTGTTTTTTTGGAACAGGGTCTTACTCTGTTGTCCAGGCTGGAGTGCAGTGGTGCGATCTCAGCTCACTGCAACCTCTGCCTCCCAGGCTCAAGCAATCCTCCCACCTAAGCCTCCCAAGTAGTGGGGACCACAGCTGTGCGCCACCATGCCCGGCTAATTTTTGTATTTTTTTTTTTTTGTAGAGACAGGGATTTCACCATGTTACCCAGCCTGGTCAGCAACTCCTGAGCTCAAGCAATCCACACACCTCAGACTCTCAAAGTGCTGGGATTACAGGTGGGCACCACTGTGCCTGGCCTTGTTACCTAGTTCTTGACAATGTCCATAGGTCCCCTCCTTTTTCGGGTCCACTAGTGCAAGTCCTTATTGCTGACTTGGACAACAACGGTCAGCTCACTTGTCTGACCACCTACAGGAGTTGCTGCTTTAAGCCATGGACACACTGCTGCCAAATGAATATTCCCACAGCACACTCGGAAACCTTTCATAGGTCCCTGATACCTATCAAGTAGACAGTCCTTACTGCAGAATGCAAGACCCTATATATAAATAATCCTTTTCAAGCCTACCTTTTATGATCTCTCTATTGACTCTATTGATTCTATATTCCCTTCAAATTAAACAACTTCCACTTCTCCAATCGTGCCCTGCAATTTTGGGCATGGTGTCTTTGATCAGATGTTTTAATTTTGTATTCTTTGTCCTTCCCCATCCCCACTTTCCTCATGACCCCCAGCTTTCTGCTTGTCACACTCCTACCATTCTTCTAAAGCTCATCTTAAATGCTACCTCTTCCACGAAGCCTTTCCTGGTCTCCCCTTGTGCAATTCCCAAGATGTTCATTATTTTCTGCGTTAATGGATTTACTGGTTTAGCTCCCATATTATTGCACTATAAACAAGTAAAGGCCAGGTGTGTTCACCTGCCTCTGTATTTCTCGTCATACTACTACACATTGTAAAGAAACTTAAGTGACCATTGCATTTTATTGCTATTACCTGCTCATAGTAAAATTCACTTCGCACCAGCTCATTTTCCTCCTCTTTGAGATCCAAAATCCATTCTACCTCATCTGCTTTGGGGACTCTCACCACAAACGAGTATGGAGGGCTTTCACTCTTGGAGCTGTCTAGAGCTGAGAAGAGAAATACCATTCATGTGTCATTCACAGGCTGGCAGTTCAGTCTAACCCAGTCCTGTGAGCTGGCATGAGTTGCAGGTAGGCACTTGCCTGCTATCTCAGGGCCCTTTCTCTCTCCTTGGTTCCTTTTGTTTGCTTTAGGACACCCTACTAAGCACCTCAAACTGTCTTCCCCAGGCGTAGACCTGGGGTGAGAGTTACAGCATTTGTCACATAACCTTCTTGCTTCACACAAGAAACCTTAAAAGGGGTGTGTTTCTCAAATAAATGGCTGAGCCACTGGATACTCTAAAAACTAACCTGTTGTGGAGAGTTACAGGCCAAACTGTTAACAGGGATTACCTAGGGGTAAGGAGGGATCATGGGGAGGTAGGATGGTAAAGGGAAACTTAAGAAAAACTAAAATCAAATCACGTACTAAAAGTTAAGAACCAAATTATTTGGTTGCTGGCCTTCTCAATGCTAGAAGCTAATGGGCCAGTGTAATAGGTTAATATGATGAACTTCAGAGGAAACAGACTGATAGAAATGCCAAGAATTTGCTTTGGCAAACAAGTTGGATGGAGTGCATTAGCTGGACAAGTATATCAGTCGCAGCTGATATGCTGAAGATAGAGTTAACTTAAGTACACAAATGAAGAGTCACAGAGAATGGGATTTGGCCTTACCTTCTGGTTTTCCTGAAGGCTCCTCTGGTATACTGAAAAGAGATAAAGATAAATTATTAAATAAATGCCTGAGTCACTTCTTTGTTTTGAGCTTAGTAGACGCATCAACTCACAGTGTCTCCCTGGGACAATGGAGGGCTCTTTGAGGGTAGAGTTGTTGAATGAAAGAGTCCCCCCCATCAATACAAACTGCCCATTTCAAATCTCAGCAGTATGGTGTGTGGGTAATTCTTCCCTGAGGGAGGGAGGCAGTGGTATGCTAGGGTCATGGAAACTGTAGAATAAATATGGTATGTTTTCCTTCCTATGAGATCAGTAATCATTATGGTAAATAATGACCAATAATGTTCATATCAGGACAAACACAATAATGCTATGAAGGAGAACATAAAATCTTTTTAAGTTTGTAAATAAAACATGCATAATTCAAAGTAACTTGTTTTGGATGGTTGCTTTGGCCCATATTCCTGGATGCTCTAGGAGTCTTAGGTTCATGCTCCTTTGCTACTAGAAGTAGTGGAAACAATTGAGCAACCCTGAGCCAACAAACAAAGTCTTGATCTGTCTCACTGGAGGTACGAGCAGGTTCTTAAATTTGTTACCAGGTGAATTCTGTGTAGGCAAGTATGGAGGCCCTTCTAATTATGGATTACAAGCAAGAATGACTACCTAGATCAGAGTTGATGCAAGCGATGCCCAACCACTCAGCAGGTGTGAACTCCATTTGAGTCCAGCTGAGACCAGTTGAAGCAAGAGAGGCTGGAAAATAGGTGAGCCCGTGAACTAAGCTCAATGGCCTCTGTCTGGGGAAGGGCTAAGGAATCAATGTTCCAATTTCAGAGAGAAAATCATGTAAGAGCCTTGAACACCGCTTCCTCTCACCCTACTTTCTCTCTTAGTAGTTTCTCTGACCAAGGTCAGTGTACAAACACTTCAGTATAGAATTAATGGCATTTCAGTGTGGATGTTAAACATTTCTGGATTTGAAATGCTCTCCATAATGAGACTCCTAGGAGTGTAGGGACCTGGGGGAGGGTGCAGCAGTCAATAATAGCAACAGCCCTGCTGTAGGACACTCACTCTTTGTTGCAGTAACTATAGCACTGATCACACACACGAGCAGGGTTCTCTCTGCAGCCTTCCACCACCATTTTCTTAGTGGAGCAGGAGCTGCATACTAGCCGGCCACAGCGGCGACAATGATGACGCCTGTTAAACTGCGGAATGCCATCAGGAAGAGAAGAAAGAGGGAGGAGAGAAGGGGAGATTGTCATCAATCCATCTATACATGGTATTAGCTGCCAGTGGCTTACTTATTAAGAACACCAAGTGCTTGGGTCTCTATTGAAAAAGGACACACCAGTCTTTGCCCTCAAAAATTGAACATTTAAAAATATCTGTCAGCTGATGGGCAAAGGTGCCAAGTCATGGAGTTTTGCAATAGCTCCTGACAAGTTCTACTTGCGTATGGAGGCAACATGTGAAGAAACAGGAAAAAGTGGTGGGGAAGAAGTCACTTTCTGAGCCAGTGCAGATCACATTTCTACATGGTATTGATGTCAATGATTAAAAGGTATCCCTTTTCAAAATGCCTTTATTTATTTGTTTTCCCCAAGGTTACTTTAGCAGGTGCCATTTGTAACACATGATAAACATGAAGCAAGACTTTTAGGCTGGGCGTGGTGGTTCACGCCTGTAATTCCAGCACTTTGGGAGGCAGAAGTGAGCGGATCACCTGAGGTCAGGAGTTCGAAACCAGCCTTGCTGACATGACGAAACCCCATTGCAACTAAAAACACAAAAATTAGCCAGGTGTGGTGGCGGGAGACTGTACTCCCAGCTACTCAGGAGGCTGAGGCAGGAGAATTGCTTGAATCCAGGAGGCAGAGGTTACAGCGAGCAGAGATCGCACCACTGCACTCCTCTGGGTGACAGAGCAAGACTCTGTCTCAAAAAAAAAAGAAAAAGAAAAAGAAAAAAAAAAGACTTTAAAAATACAAACACTTAGGTATAATTTAATTTTATACACAAAGTCTTAATTTGTATCAGTCAATTCAGAATTTCTCATCAGTCTTTTCCAAATTACATACCTTCTCTATACATCCATATTCTGGTGTGTGTAATACAGTAATAATATTATCAAGCCCATCAGGTTATTGTAAAATTTAAGAGAGATAACTTAAGCAAAGCACTTAGTATCATGCCTGGAACATAGAGAGTAGGCAGTCAATAAAGGCCCACTGTTGTCATGATTAGAAACTCTTTCTGTAATCTACCCTATATGTAAGTAAACCTTCTATATGGTGGTCTTAAAGCTAGAGAGCAGCTTGTCATGCAAAACTCCTTTCAGTGGCTTGTCATATGTCTCAACAAGTCACAACCAATTGTCCTCCTTGAAGATTTATAAGTTTAAATAAGGAAAATATCTGACTTTGCTTTCCTCATAGATATATATTTTTAAATCTTAATTTTTATTTTAGGTTCAGGGGTACATGTGCAGGTTTATTGTATAGGTAAATTCGTGACTCAAGGGTTTAGTGTACAGCTTATTTTGTCACCTGGGTACTAAGCATGGTACATAGCAGTTTTTCTTCCCCGAACCTCTTCCTCCTTCCACCCTCCTCTCTCTCAAGTAGCCCCCGTGTCTGTTGTTCCCTTTTTTCTGTCCATGTGTTCTCAGTATTTAACTCCCACTATGATTGAGAACATGTGGTATTTGGTTTTCCATTCCTATGTTAGTTTGCTAAGGATAATGACCTCTGGTTCCATCCATGTTCCTGCAAAAGACATGATCTTGTTCTTTTTTATGGCTACATAGTATTCTATGGTATATATGTACCACTTTTCTTTATCCAGTCTACAGTGGATGGGCATCAAAGTGACTTTAAAGTACTGCTTCATTTCATTCTAATAGAAATATAGAAATGTTACACCTCTTTTATAGATGAGGAAGAAACAGACACAGGGCAATTACATCAACACTGTTTTCATTAGCATTGAGCTGATGTGGCATACTGGGCAGGTACTCTGTTAACTATGGTGACATGTATTTATTTAATCCCAACAGCTCTATGAGCCTAAGAATGTATCATCCTTAGTTTACAAGTAGGCACATGAGACCAAAATAGTGTATAGTCACACTGTCATTAAGAGGCAGAGCCAGGATTAGAACCCAGGTCCTCTGTCTCTGGAGTCAGTGCATATAACCACTGCTAGGTCACCAGTCTTACTGTTAAAGACATGGAGCTGGAAACAAGATCCACTGACACCTGGTGACTCCTCCTGCCTCTTTTTTATTATCTCATGACAATGGCAAAGATTTTAGAATTCACTGCTATTTGAGGGTGTCTACTACCTGTCTGAATCCAGAAAACACATTCTGATCAGGTCAAAAATAAACCCAAAGTCTTAGATTTGGCAGTTCTGAAAATACCAATATTCTCTTGGGGACAGGCGTTGACTGTAAACTCAGGCTCATGAACTAGAATTCTCCTTTACCTTCTCCTGAGGGTGACAGTGGAGACCGATGCTGCTTACCATGGTGAAGTGTTCCCTGCAGCAGACCATGCAGATACTTTCAGTCTCATCTGGTACCCACTGGTGCCTGGCAGGTGGTGTCGCTGGGGGCACAAATTCCTGTGGGGGCTGGGTTGGTGGAAAACTCCTTTCCCTTAGACTAGGGGAATGTACACCGGAGATACCTGGGAGGCAGAGCCAGAGGTGAAAGTAAAAGGTAATCAATATGCCAGCATACAGATGAAGAGGCAGTGATAGGATTTCACCATTTTACAAAACTTATTGAAATAATAGATCCAGTTAATGATCATCAGTGGCTGTTTGTGTCATAAAAGAGAGACAAATGAACATTGTGTGCCTCCTGATGGACGTGTACACCACCTGCTATCAAGTATACTTATGAAAAAATATTAAGCCTGAATCAAGTCCAGCTTCTAGATCTAATTACTAGTGTCCTGGAAATTCTGGGGATGAAGAGGCAGATTGCCACAGGAAGGCAGTCAGCAAAATCCAGCATGTGGGAAGCTCCGGGGCACAAAT
The DNA here is from genome assembly GCF_043159975.1 of Macaca nemestrina. Lineage (NCBI taxonomy): Eukaryota > Metazoa > Chordata > Mammalia > Primates > Cercopithecidae > Macaca > Macaca nemestrina. The sequence goes on along the minus strand of NC_092131.1, from coordinate 40,192,735 downwards.
GACTAGTCTCCACAAATAAAAAAGAGGTAGGGGGGATAAACAAGAAAAGAGGCAGGGAACCTATTAATTAAAGGCACTTTAAGAGGCCGGTGCAGTGGCTCATGCCAGTACTCCCAGCACTTTGGGAGGCTGAGGCAGGAGAATCACTTGAGGCCAGGAGTTCAAAACCAGCCTGGGCGACATAGCTAGACTCCATCTATACAAAAGAAAAAATTATAAAAGTTAGCCAGACATGGTGGTGTGTGCCTGTAGTCCCAGCTAGTAGGGAGGCTGAGGTGGGAGGATTGTTTGAGCCCAGGAGTTCAAGATTACAGTGAGCCATGATCAGACTACTGCACTCTGGCCTGGATGACAGAGGGAGACTCTCTTAAAAAATAAAAATTAAAAAAAGATTTAAGAGATATTTCGCCAAATGCCAAGCCATGTATGGACATTATTTAGATCTTGAGTCTAGAAAAACCAACTATAAAAAAATCTTGATGAAACAGCTGGAGAATTTTGAATACTGACTTGATATTTGAGAATAAGGAATTATTATTAATTTGTTTCTAGATGTGATAATGGTATTATGGCTTTGTTTCATGAAAGTCCTTACCTTTCAGAGATTTATACTGAAATATTTATAAATGAGATGATATGATATCTGGGATTTGCAAAATTTCCATAATAAAAAGCTCATATAGGCTGGGTGCAGATTATGCCTGTAATCCCAGCACTTTGGGAGGCCAAGGTGGGAGGATGACTTGAGTTCAAGAGTTCGAGACCAGCCCAGGCAACAAAGCAAGATCCTGTCTCTACAAAAAATAAAACAATTAACCAGGCAATGGTGGTGTGTGCCTGTAGTCCTAGCTACTTGGGAAGCAGGGGCAGGAGGAACTGACCTGCAGTGAGCTCTGATGGCACCACTGCACTCTAGCCTGGGCAACAGAGTGAGATCCTGTCTCCAAAAAAAAAAAAAAAAGGTCATACACTCACACACACACACACACACACCATCAAAGCTGCTCCAGCTGCTATTTATACAGATGCATGAAGCTGCTAATATACTTGCAAGGCTGAGCCGTCCCCTCAGCTTGGCTGGTTACCATGACGCATGACTAATTCTCAAAGTATGGCCAGAAAATGCCACAGTTTGTTTTATGATATGTAAAGAGATTTCTTCTCATCTAGCCGAGCAACATTGGCTGGTCACAGAAAAAGAGAGCTATAAAACATGGTGCACTTAGTAGCACTCAGAAGAAGAGACCTTAGAATCCTGCTCCTTTGACCATTTGGCAAAACAAAATACTTGGCTGAGCTTCTTTTGGGAGTAGGCCATTGTGTGGGTGCTGGAGACCAGGGCACTAGAGGGGTGGTGAAAAGGGCGACCAAGACATGGCTGAGGCCTTTGAGGAGCTTCTGCTTTGTGTGTGACAGTATGAACTTGAGGGCTAAGTACAGTCAGTCCTCATTAATACCAGACTGCATATTTGTGAAGCTGCTTATTTGTTAACATTTGTAACCTCAAAAACAATATTCATCTTGCTTTTGTGGTCATTTGCAAACACGTGCGGTCGTGAAAGTTTTGAGTCACCTAACACTCAATACTCAGATTCCCAGCTGGGGTTGTTTCAGCCTCTATACAACAGTGACCTGGCTGGGTGTGGTGGCTCACACCTTTAATCCCAGCACTTTGGGAGGCCAAGGCAGGCGGATCACCTGCAGTTTGAGACCAGTTTGGCCAACATGGCGAAACCCCATCTCTACTAAAAACACAAAAATTAGCTGGGTATGGTGGCACATGCTTTTAATCCCAGCTACTTGGGAGGCTGAGGCAGAAGAATTGTTTGAACCCAGGAGGTGGAGGTTGCAGCGAGCCATGATTGCTCCAGAGCAAGACTCCGTCTCAAAAAAAAAAAAAAAACAAACAGTGACCAGAAGATGGAGGTGGTAGTGGACAGTGCGGGGTAGTACAAGAAGCTCAGTGCTGGGGCTAGTTGAATGGGATTTGAACTCCAATTCTGGGACCTGTTAGTGGGGGTGGCCTCAGGCAAGTCACTTAACACTTCTGAACCTCCTTTGTAGAAAAAAGGAAATAGAATCATCTACTATGAGCTGTTTTTAGGATTTAAGATGACCATCTATGTGAGATACGTGTATACATGTACGTATTTCCCCTAGGAGCAAGAGTTCTGGATTTTCTAGTTCAGTGTGGAGACTTTATAGACATACTGCCACAAATAACAATAATTGACTGTATGTTGAATCTTTTGAGATATATGTAAATCTGGAATGAACCAAGATAAACAATTAATAACGTTATAACTGACAATGAAAAAAAGAAGCAAAAAAAAAAAAAAATTCTGAAGGACAGAATAAGGCAAGACTAAACTGAAACATTTTAGTGAATAATCAGAGCCAGCTCTTACCAGGAGGAGCAGCAGGAGAGAACTCTGCCGATGGTGATCTAGGGAGGGTCTCGGGATCTGCAGCCTGGTGGACAATTTCTTGGAGGTGAATCACAGAATCTGTAGAGAGGGAAAATGCTGACAAAATATGGTTCTACCATAAGTATCTTGATTCACCATCCTAGGCATTTAGAACAAAGCTCTGTTGGCTTCTCTGATTGTCATTCCATGACTCTACTAGGTATTAAGAGAATGGAGAAGGTACCTCTAAGCCCATAGCATGCATGTTTCTTAAACGCCTTGAAAAACAAACCATATTTAGGCATATAAGATAATGAAATGGACACTAGGATTCTACAAAATAAATCTAAAAATGCCCAGAGGGAAGTGGAAGATGTTGAAACGATGCCCCTGGAGGGTAGGGAGTAAGAAAAAAGAGCTGGCTGGGAACATCAGTCCATACTTATTTCAGTGTCTTCATTGTAGAATAGGCTGAGTCAGCTCACATACAAGTGATATCTGATGTGATCCTGGGAATAAGGCATATTCTCAATACCAAATGATGGCACTGAAGAGCCCGCTATATCAAGGCCAGACAGACACCATTTCCAGCCTATTTTGTTTTCCAAACCTTTATGTTATTATGCATGCATTGGTTACCTACCACCTTTTAATTCTGGTCATTATTCTACTTCCTCCAAGACCAAGATCGCTCCTATATAATAAAGAGCTATCTCTCCTGAAGTGTATTCGTTCACTCTAGATCAACCCAAAATATTAAAAGGGGTGCAAATTAAAACTAAGAATGCAGCATGGCATTTCTTCCCTCCACGTAGAATCCCCTTTTAGGATGCTAGCAGTTACCTGATCGTTTCTCCCTCTGAGGGTATGGGAAGTCCAGGGCTTTCTCTGCATATCTGGAAAGCAGTGAGTCCACCTCGTCCATAGTGAAGCCGATCTCCTGTCCAACCATCAGCTGCTGCAGAGTCTGCACAGCCACAGTGGCCCAATCCACCTTCATGTTCATAAGCAGCTGCTCCAGCATGAGCAGGGGGTTAGAGGACAAGTGGGAATAGCTGGCCCGGTGCTGCTCAGGCAGGGTCAGCAGAATCTGTTTGTGGGGTAGATCCATAGAGTAAAGAAAATAGTACACAAATTTCAGAAAAAAACTCAAGATTCTCACTGGGAAGGAGAAGGGTGCATGAGAACAAAAGGCGCATAGCCAGCTACCGAAACGGACTCGCAGTTTTTTAGGCAGGAAGGTTGAGCTCCCCACTAAATTCTGCAGATGGTAATTGAGAAGTACCCCAAGTACCTTCACCAGATGAGAGGTTAGTAAACTTTTTCTATAAAGGATCAGAGAGTAAATATTTTAAGCTTTATGGTCCATAATATCTGTCTCAAACATTCAGCTCTGCACATGTACCTTGAAAGCAGCCACAGGTAAAATGACAGTCGCATGTGTGTTCCAATAACACTTGCTTTACAAAAGCAGGCTGGGGACTGGATTTGGCCCATGGGTGGTAGCCTGCTGACCTCTGGCCTGGACCCTCCAGGTATGGTTGAGGTCTCCCTGACCCTTAATGCCACCATTCTGTTTGTTTGAGGCTTTACTCAGAATGAGAAATACAAGGTGGTGTTAGTGGTCTGATGAAACCTGGTACCTCCTATGTCCTACAGGTAAACAATGAATCTAAGTTCTCCTTAGAAGTCACGGTCACTAGGCTTGAAATATGTTCACGGACTCTGTTCACTGCCGGTTTTCAAGGGTTCCCCTATTCAGCTACGGTACATTGGGTGTATCTTCTTAAGGAACATGTTATGTAGTTTAACTCTTAGTAAGTGGGTCAGTGGTTATATTTATGGTTCTCCTAGCACTCGTTCTATTTGTGGGGTAGTATATAGGACTGCCAGGCAGAATAATTAGAAGAATGCCAGAGGGCCCTAGCTCTCCTCAAACTCTGCTTCCCTGGATTACTATTTCTAGCTGGTGGTTTCTTCTATTAATGTCTCCAAGGTTATACATCAAAGATAAGAGCTTATCTCATCTAATTACATAGACAACTAACCCTCTTCCACTAGCACAGACAAGTTTATCAAGCAGTCGTTTTAAATCCTCACATCAGAAGCCCTTTGGAAGATGTCCAGTCCCTATCTCAAGACCAGTTTTAATTGATCTGGGGTTGAGGTGAATAACCTGGTATTTTTTTTTTTTTTAAGTCCAGGTGATTCTGATATATTGTCAGAATTGAGAAGCATTGATAGAGCAGATGCCATGGAAACCATAAAGGCAACTTAAGAGGACCAGGTAGAATTCACTAGAGAGGCAGGACAGGAAGAGAATGACAAGTCTAGGAGACTCATCTAGGATACAGTGGGCTGCTAGGGTAAGGATTTCATATAGCACAGGCCAGAGATGGCAGGTGCCTGGCAAAAGAGCCATTGAAAAGGCAAGTTCTGAAGAAGAGCTAGGCTCGCAATCTCTCCCTCAGGTATGCCTTCCCAACACCTCCTTTTCCTCCTTACCTTGGATCCCACATACAGCGCCTGGATTTCACGGTGTCGGACAGCAGTCAGTTGTCCATAGAAGTGAGTGGTGAGGTAGTTGGCCAAGAAGTGAGAAGTGGCCAAGCTAGTGTGCTGGTCAAGGGATTGCTCTGTCACTTCAAGGCACATGGTGGGGTCAGGGATTCTTTGCAGGAGCTATTGTTGAAGGGTAGAAGAGGAAGGTGAGGCATGCAGGAGAGCTCTTAGATCAGCCTTGTTTTGTTTGAGAAAGGAATATTTAGGTTTACGCATCTTGGACTAATCCTTTCTCTATACTCGCTTTTTTTTTTTTTAAAACCACCTCTGTAGTTTCACAAATGCCATGGCTTTGACAGGACCAGAATTCAGCAGAATTCTGGACTCAGCTGCCCCATCTGGCGCCTAACGCAAGGCTAGGCCCCTTCTTCTCAAGATGACTATAACCAGCTCCTGAAGGACCTGAAGAGGCATATCTGAGATTGCATGGGATTCAATATGAAAACAAAGCCATCTGATTTGACTAATCTTCTTGTCCCACCCCAGAAGAAAAATGGAAAGAACTGGGGGCTTACTTGCAGAGCCTTGTCATGATCTCTTCTTTCTAGAAGATGGAGAAGATGCTTTTGATGAAGGTTGATTAAATGTTCTCTTGGAATGGGGTACAGGCAGCCCCACTCCTCACACAGCTCATACTCCTGGAAGGAAACACACATGCCTTCAATACCTTTACATGACTGCCTGATTCTTCTTAGCAGTCTGGAGTCTACAAAGCCCCAGGAATGTCTGTAAGTGCTGATGGGAACTTCACTATGATGAAAATGATTGAAGCAGGCTTACTGTTCATATCACTTTCCTCTTAGCTCTACTATGAAAAAATAGCAGATGACGTGGCAACAGACACTTGGTGTCAACCCTGGGGAGATTCTAAGGAAGTGGGAAAGACTGAAAAGACTCTGTTTAAAGGACATAGCACCCATGCTATAAGAATGGGCAGGCCCAATGTTGTCAGACTTTTAAGTTACAAAACTTTTTAAAAATCATACAATTTCTGTATTTTAAAATTTTGGCAATAAAGTCAATATGAAAAAATAAAAATTCTGTAGACCAATACTACAAAGGCCAAATACACATATCGGTGGTTGGATTCTACTCATGTTCCACCTCACTACCCCAAAACCCCAATTTGTGAACTGTAGATGAAGTTTCAGAGAATAGAATTCCTAGGGCTTTGTTCAAATATTCCCACATAGGGGTGTCTGGAATGTCCTCCCCACAACCCTGCCTAGGACTGCCTTCTTCAGGATGCTTCCTTGTTTCTCAGGCTATGTTAGGTGCCCTGTCTGTGCGCCCACAATCTGAGCTTACTTCTGTCATTTGTATATTATGTTGCAGTCACCTAGGGATGCATCTTACATCACCTCTGTCCCCAAAATGTGAGCCACTCCAGGGCAAGAACAGCTTAACTATTTTTGTTTCACCATCATTTAGCACAGTGACTGGCAATAGGCATGCAATAAGTATTTCCTGAATGAACAATTTGAATGAGCATCTATAGTCAGCTTCTTAAAAGGTAGACAAAATCCTACTTAGCACTTGGAAGTCTAATAAACATGAACAGATATTCAAATTTATTAGTAATCATGTAAATTAAAACAACAATGAGATACCATCTTATTGTAAACATTGAAAAGTTGGACAATATAAAAAGGTAACAAGGGGCTGGGCATGGTAGCTCATGCCTGTAATCCTAGCACCTTGGGAAGTCAAGGTGGGTGGATCACTTGAGGTCAGGAGTTCAAAACCAGCCTGGCCAACATGGCGAAACCCTGTCTCTATTAAAAATACAAAAAAATTAGCTGGGCGTGGTGGTAGGTGCCTGTAATCCAAGCTACTCAGGAGCCTGAGGCAGAAGAATCGCTTGAACGCGGGAGGTGGAGGTTGCAGTGAGCCAAGATTGTGCCACTGCATTCTAGCCTGGGTGAAAGAGTGAGACTCTGTTTCAAAAATAATAATAAAAATAAAGATAAACAAAAAGGTGACATGTGTATGGAATAGCAGGAACTGCAAGTGGGAGTGTAACTGGGGTAAGCGTTTTGGAGAGTGTGTTGATAATATCCTAGTAAAGGTGAGGACGCTCGTGACCGATGACCCAGCAATTCCACTTTGAGAAATACGTTCTCTACCTAATATACACAATGTAGAAAATTTCAGGGTGATGAAATTTATATACACAGGGTGATGATACAAAAGAGTCAATTGTATTATTCTCTATACTTATCTGGATTTTGGCAAATTTCACAATAAAAAAGAATGTGGTATAGTTATTTTTTTAAAAAGTGAACACTGACATGCAGAAAGGGGCTTATACAGCCAGCTAAGGGGTTGCAACTCTGAAAGGAGGATGAAGTGGAACAACACCCAGGAAAATGGTACCTGTGCTTCTAGAATCATGTTCATGACAGTTGATGGGTCCTCAACACAACAGCTCCTCAAGGTCTGCCAGTCACACCACACGGGGGGAGACTGTAAACCCAGAATCTAAGGAAAGACAGGAAAATCCATCAAACCACACTGCAGCTTCTCCTTCCATGAACAAGTCACTGGCATGCCCACAGATGGGCCATCTCTAGATCTCTGCCCCAAAGTCAGGCTGTTAGAACTTGCCAGAAAAGAGAGCAAATTGGGCAAAGATTATTTAGAGAGCAGAGTGAACCTATCCGGGAAGAACAAGCAGGAAGTGAAGGCTGAATATGGCGGCCAGGACTGGGGCCTTTCACTAGTGAAGACAGTGCTCTCATGCTTTCCAGATTGTTCTGGGGTTCACCTGTCCCGTGCTCCTCCACCCCAAACTCCACCCAAGATATTCTTCTGGCTTGAATGCTCTGTGGGATCGCCTTTCATACAACATTTTAGCTCTGCATGAAAACTGCCAAGGAAGAATAAAAATAAACCTTTTTTCACCTGCCATTTTCACTGTCTCTGGTAGGGTTCCTGGACTCTGTCTGCTCCAAGGATATGTTGGAAAATTAGCATCTATTTTGTACTTCCTATGTAGCCATGCTTCCTAAATTTGTCTCCCTAAACCTCTTGAGCTTGAACATAACAAACATGTCACAAGAATCTTTCACTTTTGAAATTGTCACCTTCATGCATCTTTTCAAAATAGCTCTTGAAATTTTGCTGAAATTTAAAACAAACTTTATAGAAGATATAATATACAAAAACATACACAAAGGTCAAAAAGACATATGAAAAAGCCTTTTTGGACCGTAATACACCATTTCAATGTTAATTTTGTTATTTTTACCCTCACTTCATACAAATTTATTTAAAATTACAGAAGTAAGTAACACAGGAACCAGCTAGGAGGCCTCCCTGCTGTCCACCTAAGAACTGAAGCCAGATGCAAAGCAAAACCCAGGCCTATGTTTTCTGTTTCTTAAAGTCCCCCATCATACGAGAATAGGTTGGAGTTGATCATAGAGTTAGAAGCCCATTTCTTTTCTCTTGATGCGAGGGCCCATACCTTCTGATACACCTGCAGCTCCGCCAGCTTCCTCTGTAGCTCACACTTTAGTCCTTCTTGGACAGCCGTGTCTGAAATGCAGTAGGCCAGAATCTCCAGACATGACTCCAGGGGCCACCTGTCCACAAACTGTAGGGCCAGCCGACTTCTCAGAGATGCATCCTTCACAGGAAACAGGTATTGCCAACCTTCTTTGTCTATAAGACAAAAAAGATGCTTAGAGGCAGCAAGCATGGGACCTGAAGAGCTCAAGAGTCCACGTTACTTCTTGAGAAAGGGCTTTCTTCAATTTCATAAAACAGGAGCTTGGAGGATCCTTAAGATGCATGTGACCTTAATTAGTTTTTACACTTGGAACCATTATATGACAAGGAAAATGCTGTATCTCTACCCTATGTTTATCTTTAGGTAAACCTGATAATAGTCATGAGACTTTCAGGAGGAAGAGAAGGAAAGAGAAAGGAAGGAAGGAATAAAGGAAGGACAGAAGAGATGAAGCTCTCCATGTCTTGGCATGCTGAACATATAGGGCTGTTTCAGACTCACTTTGTCAGTGAAACTTTCCTTTTCCCTGTAATTTCCACCCTATGCCATACATAACCACTTGAAAGTTATTCCAGATAGACTAGTTTCACTCCCTGGATATTCTCTGTCATCATGACTTAGATCTCTCTCTTCCACACCCATTTCACAGATATGATCTTGGAGATACAAAAAACAGACTCCAAGCAATTAAGACCACACAGCCAGTCAGTGGATTTCTCCACCTTTTCAAGGATGGATTTTCTCCTTTCCAAAGGGAGCCAAACCTCCTATCCGAAAGTCATTCCCTACATCACACCCAACTCTTGCTACAACACTGCTAGGAAATCCTAGTAGTGTTGCAGCTCATTGGCTTTCCACTCTGGTTACATGTCAAAATTTCCTGGGGAGCTTTCAAAGCAGTGGTCATCAAAGAGACCCACAATCTGCTTTTATAATAAAGTTGTATTAGACTATAGCCATGTTCATTTCTTTATATATTGACGCTGGCTGCTTTCATGCTGTACTGGAAGGGCTGGGTAGTTATGAGCGAGACTGTGGCTTACAAAGTCCTGGGCCTCTGGGGATGGGGCCCAAACATTTGTAGTCTATAGAATTTCACAAGAATTATGATATACAGTATTGAGAATACTGGTTATGAGTGCCTGTTTAAAGTCAGATGGACTTGGGTTCTAAGCTCTACTCTACCACTTACCACCCTGGGTAAGTTTCCTAACCCCTCTGAGCCCTGGTCTCCTCTTAATAACATGAGATTATAGTGGGACTTCTCTCTAGTTACCATGAGGTTTAAAGGTGATAATATACCCAGTGAATACCAAGTATTACCATTAGTGAAAAAGGGAGGCAAAGCATTCTGCTCACCACATGCCACAGCACAGCTCAGGACCGCATCCTTTATGCTGCTCAAATCGTCCACATCTCGCCCGTACACTTCAGTGAGCTGAAGGGCCCGGAACCAATCTCTGGCCACCAAGGATTCCTCGAAAGCCTCAGTCAGTACATCTAGGGCAATGGGAGAATGTAGGCCCAGGAGAACGGTAGAAAGACGGGCCCAACCACAGAGATTCACTGCCAGATTCTGCCCCTGCTGCGAGGACTCCCGCAGGGGCTCCCAGGCAGCCAGAAGGAAGGCCTCAAGCAGAGGGAATTGTTCCAGAAGGCGCTCACACTCCCGGGCTACCTGCTCTGCAGCCAGAGGCACCTCCCTGCGGCCACGAAGTTCCTTCCATGACAAGCTGGGCTTGCTGACCTTTAACCTCGGGGAAGCCCCCAGGCAGGCCACCGTAGCTAGGAGCTTTGAGCGAGACTTAAGAAAGGCCAAGGCAGAGGAGGTGAGGGCTGGGAGTGATGAGTCCCTTGGGGAGGAATAGGGCTTTCTTTCCAATGTGGGGTTCTCAATTGGCCTCGGGGAACTCGGTGTAGAAAGTGGGAGGTCATCTAGGCAGTGGGAGGCATGCAGCTGGGCCAGAGTACCCAGACGAGTCAGAAGGGAGGAGGTCTGTTGGCTTTGCCGGGATGAGCAAAGAGCAAGGGGCTCACAGCAGCAGCTGACGATGACCTGCGGCACACTTAGGCTGAGATTCTCTTGGGCCAGAAGGGCTGCCAGTCTGGAAGGAGAGAAGCAGAGGGCATACAAGGCTTGAATACACAGGCACCATTACCCAGTCTTACAATTTATTTATGCTTATATGAGCAAATGTAAATAAAAGTTCCTAATAATTACACTTTTTTTTTAAAACACAAAAAGTAGCCTATTAGACATACTGCTCTGCCCTTTGTGTTTTCACTGAGCACATCTGCGAGATCTATCCATATCCCTCTATAGAGAGGACCCTCAAAGTTTTTGCAGTTACATAGTATTCCATTATACAGATGAACCATAACTAGGCTCCTGTTAGTGGACAATGAATTTTCTAATCTGTTGGTACTATATACAAGATTGCAATGAAATGATTTTGCACATAAATCACTTATGTATAATAAAGCTGTAGGATACATTGTCCAAACTGGATTGCTAAATCAAAGGGCATATGAATTTGCAATTTTAATAAATATTGACAAACTGCCTTCCTATGGAGGCTGTACAAATTTATGTCACACTTGCATTCTCTGAGAATGCTGTTTTCCTACAGTCTAATCAACTATCATGTTATCGAATTTTTGGATTTTTGCCTATTTATAAAGTGCAGAGTCACCCATTGATTTCATACTTAACAATATACATGCTAGAGGTATTGAGAGAGAAAGCAGGAAACAAGGCACATTACGTTTTCACAGAGTTGTGTAAGAATAAAAGATTCAGTCTGGAAGAAATCCCCACTCTCTGTACTAACCCAAGCACCAATGCACTGAGCCCTTGGCTATCTTGATGAAATCATTAGGAAGGCCCATGGCTGACTGACTTGCATGGAGGTGGCTCCTACCTCTCTGGGGGAACTTGTCTTTCAAACAGGAGATGTGACACCAGTTGGGAAGAGCTCTGTTGCAGCAGAACAAAGGGATTTCCTACCTTGACCTCCACATGATCTGCAAAGGTAAAGAACATGGTATTTGTTTGCACCACTGACTACAAGAGTTCAGAGCCCTGTTTCCCAGAATCGAGAAAAAAGTACAGTGTCAAGATGAAGACAGTATTGAGATCCTTCTGTTAATTCATTCTAGGTAAAGGGTATTCTCAACATGAACCTGACCACAAGTTTATCTATATCTTACCACTGCTCTAAAGACTTCCAATCCCAGATGAACTTCAGTGGGCACGTCTAGCCACAGACAGCTAACTCCTGCTCTCTTCAACCCGACTGAAGTGCATGTGGTACTTACTCTGTGAACTTAAGAAAGAATCTGGTACTCATATCAGAGACTCGATTCCTCTGCTGGCCCCTCAAATCCACAGTGGACCACAGGTCTGACAGAGATATTTTTGAGTCACTAATTCCAAGAAAATTAATTGAGTACTCCCATACAGTTATACTAGCATAAAGATGAGTAAAATAGCCAGAGATGAATAAGAGAGGAGGACCTTAGAAATCTACTGTTCTTGGCTACTACTGTATCCAGAGTCTTTTAATCGTGCGTCTTTTCTCTTCCTTGGCCTGAACACTTGCAGCTGCCATGAATCTATTGCCTCTTTCTTGCTACCTACCAGGCTCAGAGCTCAAACTTTGAAGGAGAACTGCAGCAAGGGTGCTGCAGTAACTGAAGAAGGTGCCCAAGTAGTCCATCTGTCTGCTGCCTGCTGGGGTCTGTTTGCCCAGGTTCTTCTGGAGGAGCTGAGTCTGGATCTGCACAGGGTGGGCCTCTGCCTCTGGAGCTTTCTGGGCTGCCTGCTCCACCAGGGAAGACAGTGGAGGAGTCCTGGGCTCTGAGAGGAGGATGGCAGGAGAAAGGACACAGGCTTTAGTCTGTGAGTCCAGCTTTGGGTCAATTTCTGACTGGATATGTGAACTGGGCCTCCTATGCACTGCCTGGGGCATCTGATGGCCTGGGCACTACACTTACAAGGCAAATATAAAATCCCAAGTCAGTCACTTGGACAAGTGATTCTCAGCCAGGAAGAGCTTTGAGTCTGGAGTGTATAAAATTGCTCTGGTGTATATAGTTCTGTTTTTATCCTTGTCTCTGGGGTGGAACAACTTTATGAAGAACACAGCAATCTTTTGCGGAAGGGTTCATCAGTATTTACTGAGCATCTGCTGGCTATATTTCTCATTCATCATGAGAAAAATGTATCAGCTAATGGAGTGTTCACCATTCTTTCAATTGAGAGGTGGGAAAACAGGTGAAGTTAAGTTATGAGACATTGAGGCATGCCCTGGCTAACTAAAGGAATGGTAGAGCCCAGCTCTGGAGTCCAAGCCTCTGCTCCAAAGTGCTTCATTACTCTCAGCTGTTTCCTTTCCCCAGTTCGGCTTTTATTTGTTCCCAAGCAGACAGCCTTATACCTGGCAGCTCTAGTGCCTCTCTCAGTGACTGAAGGACCTGATCTTGCTGCTGGGAGAGGGTGGTGTGGCTGGCAACACAGTCCTCGGTTAGGCTGGGCCAGCACATCTGAAGCAGTTCAGTGATGCTGCACCGTGGAGGGCCTCCTCCCTTTTCTTCCACACTCTCTATGGAAAGCAAATGAGAAAGAAAAAGTAAAGTCTGCTGCTGACCTAATGTTCCAGGTCCAGAAGAAGAAAAGAGAAAAAAGCAACTCACCTGATTTGGTTTGACTGGCTGACATAAGCAGATAATTGAGAATCTTACTGATTTGCTGAAGAACAACTGGAAAACCTCGAATGCCATCAGCATTTAGGAGTACGTGGTCTATCCGTCGACCTGGAAATAGATGAAGGAAGAGGGAATGCCAAAAAAAAAAAAAAAAAAAAAAAAAAAAGAAATGTTTTCAGAGATTGGCACTCAGTCCTATATTTACCTGTGAAATTTTATCCTCTCCAATATTAAGGAGGAAATATATGCTGTGCTATTTTGGGTGACAACCAGTATACTTGGCTTATTTCATGCCTGAGATTCTAGGACTGCTGCTGGCAAGATGCCTCAGCTGTCAACAACATCAGAAGATTCAGAATCTCTGGCACTCCTATGGAATTGCTGTCCCAAGCCAAATGGATTTGCCTTGGTACTGCCCTCAGCTGTGAATTTGAGTGGGGATCACATGTCTTCTTTAATTGCTTTAAGTGGTATCTTCACACTCCAACCACACTATAAACAACTTAATGGACACAGATTATTCCTTACATCTCTCCTATACTCCCATATGCTCAGGATAATCTGGAAACACAGTAGTCACTAAATTAATTCCTAAATCAGTATATTGAAGAGATATTTGCACTCCCATGTTTCTTGCAGCACTGTTCACAATAGCCAAGAGTTTGAAGCAACCTCAGTGTCCATCAGCAGATGAATGGATAAAGAAAATGTGATATATTTACACAATGGAGTACTATTCAGCCATAGAAAAGAATCAGATCTTGTCATGAGCAACAACATGGATAGAACTGAAGATCATTGTGTTCAGTGAAATAAGCCAGGCACAGAAGGACAAACACCACATGTTCTCACTTATGTGTGGGATCTAAAAATAAAAATAACTGAATTCATGGAGCTAGAGAATAGAAGGATGGTTACCAGAGGCTGGGAAGGTAGTAATGGGTGGGGGAAGATGGAGATGGTTAATGAGTATAAAAAACAGTTAGAGGCTGGGTGTGGTGGCTCACACCTGTAATCCCAGCACTTTGGGAGGCCGAGGTGGGTGGATGGTGAAACCCCTTCTCTACTAAAGATACAAAAATTAGATGGGCATGGTGGCCCACCCTGTTGTTCTAGTTACTGGAGGGCAAGGTGGAGGGCTGAGACAGGAGAATCACCTGAACCCAGGAGGCAGAGGCTGCAGTGAGCCGAGATGGTGCCACTGCACTCCAGCCTGGGTGGCAGAGTGAGACTCTGTCTCAAAAAAAAAAAAAAAAGTTAGAAACAATGAATAAGACCTAGTATTTAATAGCACAACATGGGGGCTATAGTGAATAATAATTCAATTGCACATTTAAAAATGACTAAAAGAGTCTAACTAGCTTGTTTGTAACACAAAGGCTAAATGCTTGAGGGGATGGATACTCAATTTTCCATGATGTGATTGTTAAGCATTGAGTGCCTGTACCAAAAAATCTCATATACTCCATAAATATATACACAGACTATGCACCCACAAAAAATAAAAAAAAATTCCTTATTGATTGACCTGAACTGTTTCAGTGATTATGAGCTTGAATAATATTTTATTTCAGGATATAAGTATTAGATGAGGGGAAGGGCAGATCACTGGACAAAAACAGCATTGTATAAGCCACTGTGTACTTTCTTTGAAGGTAATGTAAACATTAAAGGACATTTTAACCAACAGCTCAGAGGTGATTTGGAGGGGTGTAGAGAAAAGAGTTAAACAGCAGGCTTGACACTGCTATCCTTAGAACATCTGCTTGCAAGGCTGGCCCTTGGCTGGCACTGTGGACTTGACTGGTAAGAAGTTTCCTATGCTGATATAAAACTTTCCTTAAACAGTGACAGTGGCTCACTGGCCCTAAACTCTTTGTACAATGTAGTTTATGCTGAACACCTGCTTGCCTTTTGGGAACCTGGAATTTGCTACATGCTACGCAGAGGGTGTTTTTGTCACCAGTCCTCAAAAAAAAAAAACCTTGGGTGGCTGGGTGCAGTGGCTCACGCCTGTAATCCCAGCACTTTAGGAGGCTGAGGCAGGCGGATCATGAGGTCAGGAGTTTGAGACCAGCCTGACCAACATGGTGAAACCCTGTCTCTACTAAATACACAAAAATTAGCCGGGTGTGGTACCACGTGCCCGTAATCCCAACTACTCGGGAGGCTGAGGCAGGAGAATCACTTGAACCCAGGAGGTGGAAGTTGCAGTAAGCAGTGAACCAAGATTGAGCCACTGCACTGCAGCCTGGGGGACAGAGCGAGATTCCATCTCAAAAAACAACAACAATAACAATAAAACAACAACAACAACAACAAACCTCAGGCCTTGAGTCTCTAATGAGCTTCCCTATATACAACACCTTGCTGGCACAACTCATTGCTGGAGAAATAGGCATAGGCATGCCCTGGGTGACTCTACAGGCAGAGGACTCTCGGAAGCTTGCACCTCGTTTCCTCCAGATTTTATCCTATGAGCCTTTTTACTTTGCTGATTTTTCTTTGTATCCATTTGCTGAAATAAATCTTTGCTCTATGATGATAGGCTGATTCTTGAGAGTTCTTCTAGAGAATCACCGAACCTGGGGGTGGGCTTGGGGACCCCAGACACAAGGGGCTACTCATATCATAACCTATTCACTACTTCTCCCTCTATATTACTGAGGCAGAACAGGTTCCTTTCTCCTCCACTACTCAGTCCTTCCAGTGTTTGGTGCAAGTAGCAAGGACAGGTATGGGGAGTAGAACGTTGCCTAATTCTACCTTCACATACCTGATTTCTCTAAGAATTCCGTATGCATATTCTGCACTATTATTGACCTCAAGGTATGATTTCCCTCCAACTGTGACTCATTCAGTTTTCCCTTACACCTGGATTACAAATTCAAGATGGTCTCAGGTTTCAGGTTAAGTGAAGTTCACCAAGGAGAGGGCATGCAGTCTTAAGGCTCAAATTCCATTGACACCATTTTAAAATGCATATTTCTCCTTTGAATTCACCTATAATTCAATAAAGAATTTCCCCAAATTGCTATGTCTATTTTGTCTCTCAACAGACTGTATTTATGCCATCAGATTGTATGTGACAAAATTTCATAATCCATTCACCATCTGCCTCCTCCAATAACTGCTTTCTTCCTGGACAATTTATCAAGACTCTCAGAAACGCATCTCATTTAAGAATGAAGGGATACAGCTAACACAGCACACTCACCCCGCCTTTCAAGGCTACTATTCAAACGCCGTTCAGCCGTCTCCAAAAGCTGCTTGCAGGTTTTCCAGAGCTGGCACTGAGAGCAAGCTAGGTCAAATGTAGCCATGGCAGGGGGGCTGAGGTCTTCCAGAACCTCTCTCAGGGGAGCAGTGGGCTCCACTAGAGTCGTGCTTATCCAAAAGTCCTCCTGGAGCGTGGGGATGGGGTCTCCAGAGGTGCTGAGCAGCTTGTCGGTCACGTCAGAGATAGAGTAAAACACCATTCCTGGCCACCCAGCAGTGGAATAAAAAGCAAGGGGTGAAAAGAATTCTCACTACAACTTTTATTAGGTAAAGTAGTTACTTTAAAATTGTTTGAGGTTCATGTGCACAGAGTATCTTCTATGTATACTAGCACTATCATTATGGCCCGCTCTTATAGCTTCAAAACAGTGGCATGAAAGGAAGACCAAGAGAAACTCAGAGTGGTCCAGATGAGGGAGGGCTTCTTCCAAATGGGGTCTCAAAGTAAGTTCAGAAAGAATGACATAGACCTGTGTGTGCTAATCAGAAAAGATCTCTAGAACACATTGCTAAAAAGCAAGGTAGACTGTAGTATTGTCCTAAGAGACTACTTATATTAAAAACAGAAATGATGTGTGTATATTCTTGTGAATAGGCATAGAAAATTTCTGGGATAATATGTAGGGAGCAATATGTGATGGTACCATGGTATGTAGAGCCTAGGTCAGTAAGAGTTGTGAAAATGTGGAACAAGAGTCCAACTTCAAGAAATAATGAAAAGATGGGCTCTCTTGCAGTGCATCCAAGGTTGGGAAATTGAGATCTGTGAATTCTAGGGCCTAAATTTTTTTTTTTTTTAAGATGGAGTCTCGCTCTGTCGCCCAGGTTGGAGTGCAGTGGCGCAATCTCGGCTCACTACAAGCTCCACCTCCTGGGTCACGCCATTTTCCTGCCTCAGCCTCCTGAGTAGCTGGGACTACAGGCGCCTGCCACCACGCCCGGCTAATTTTCTTTTTGTATTTTTTAGTAGGGACGGGGTTTCACAGTGGTCTCGATCTCCTGACCTCATGATCCACCCGCCTCGGCCTCCCATAGTGCTGGGATTACAGGCGTGAGCCACCGCGCCTGGCAGCCCTACGTTTTAATATTCAACTTCACTTAATAGAACAGTAAAACAATATGCTTTATCCCTGAGTAATTACATGGGAAGGAAATAAACTCCTAACCATTTCCTGAAGCCAGAGACAGTGGCCATCAAAATACATGTTAAAAATAGCATTCACAGTCTTTGTTGAAATCACACAGGATAAGCTTAATGCAGAAGGTCGAGTGGTGGTATGTGAACAGCCTGGGCAAGGAGGATGGGCACAGCTGGAAAACTGGATGTACCAGCTTTGCTGTTTTTCAAGGCAGGTGTCCTGTATTGAATTTCTGCTCACCCTCATGAGGAGCGTAGGATTTTGGTGGTTTCTCCCCTTTTACCCCCTCTCCCAGCCACCTCACCACTTATGTTGTTAGCAGGGAAGCCTGACCTGCTGCCGCAGCACTGCCAATGGCCTGTAGAGTTGAGCGGCCACTGCCAGTTCTCCGAATGGTGTTGCTACCCCCATCTGAGTTCTGGTTTTCAATCTTGTGCTCTACTTGGGCCAGTTCTTGGATCACTTCCTGGTAGCGCTCCATGAACATCAGTTCTCCTGAACTGGGCGAGGACTTCAGGTTGAACGTGAACAGCACCTGTCATGGGAGAGGGAGAGTGTGGTCTCACTGATTTAGGGAATGTCCACAGATAGGAGATCTTGCCAACAATTAGACTGTGGCCCTAAGATGTCTTTGTGCTTTGTAGGGTCAGAAGGGCACTGAATGTTAGAAGAGCAGTTCAACTATAAAAAATAATTCATAAAAGTAAGAAAACCACCAAAGCCTCAGTAGAAAATAGGCAAAAGATGTGGACAATTTCAGAGGAAATATATATGACTAATATATAAATGGGGAAATATTTTTTCCCTTGTCAGTAATCTAGGAATTTAAGGAACAATACCATTTTGCATCTATCACAATAACAGAGTGCAAAAATAAATCCTCAGGAGGTAGTGTAACATTAAGTATCACAATTTTTTTGAAAAGCAGTTTGGCAATCCATAAAGCTTTAAAACTGTTTACATCTTTTGACTCAGCAGTTTTTATGTGGAACTTTCTTTTTTTTTTTTGAGACGAAGTCTTGCTCTGTCGCCCAGGCTGGAGTGCAATGGCCGAATCTCAGCTCACTGCAAGCTCCACGTCCCGGGTTTATGCCATTCTCCTGCCTCAGCCTCCCGAGTAGCTGGGACTATAGGCGCCCGCCACCTCGCCCGGCTAGTTTTTTGTATTTTTTTTAGTAGAGACGGGGTTTCATCGTGTTAGCCAAGATGGTCTCGATCTCCTGACCTCGTGATCCTCCCGTCTCGGCCTCCCAAAGTGCTGGGATTACAGGCTTGAGCCACCGCGCCCGGCCGAGGAACTTTCTTAAAAAAATAATTCAAAAGGCTTAATGCCTAAATGTAATCACCTTGGCACTATATATTACAACTATTACAAGGTTAAAAATAATCTAAATCTTGAGCAACAGGGTTAAATGCAGCTACTTGATCAGACTATTGTAAGGTCACTAAAATCAAGGTTAAAAGACAAATGCTAATATTAAAATGTAAAAATGCATGATATAAAGTTTTAGATTGGAAATAATCTCAGCTATATAAAAGTCATACATATTTTGGAGAAATATTGGCCAAAAAAGTAAATTTTTAATATTGGTTGTTCCATACTATAGGGTTAAAAGTAATTTTATTTTCTTGTTAATACTTTCTGGTATTTTCTTATATGTACAACTAGTTCTGTCTGTATCCAGGTCAAAAAATAAAAGTTTTACTGAAAAAAAAAAAAAGACCATGGCTCCAGAAAAGGAGGAGAAGTGGAGGACATTTAGGGGTAAAATATCATGGGACTCCTAGTTAATTCCTCTGGATTTGAGCATTAGAAAGGCTGGGGAGGGGCTGGCTGGCATGGTGGCTTGTGCCTGTAATCCCAGCACTTCATGAGGCCAAGGAGGGCAGATAATTTGAGGTCAGGAGTTTGAAACCAGCCTGGCCAACGTGGTGAAACCCTGTCTCTACTAAAAATGTAAATATTAGCCAGGAGTGGTGGTGTGCACCTGTAGTCCCAGCTACTCAGGAGGCTGAAGCAGGAGAATTGCTTGATCCCAGGAGGCAAAGATTGCAGTGAGCCAAGATTGAGCCACTGCACTCCAGCCTGGGTGAGAGAGTGAGTCTCTGCCTCAAAAAAAAAAAAAAAAAGAAAAGAAAAGAAAGAGAAAGGCTGGGGCTGGGGAGGGTCCTATCCTCCTCCAAGGATCATAATTATCATTAAAGTGTAAGATCTAAAATGATCAGAGAAGGTTAAGTAAAAATTGTCCTATCACCTAGAGTTCCCTAGATTTATTCCTCAACAACTGAACTCACATGAAAGAACAATTCTGACCTACATGCTAAGTAGATAAACTACCAAATACTTTACTACCAGTAAAAGTATCATTAATATGCCAAGAGGGTTTTAAACATTAGAAGAGTACTGTTTTATGCTATTAAGTTTAATCAACAGTAGAGGATTTCATATTCCTCACAGCTAGAACGTAATCCTCTTAACATTCCTATGAGGTAGAAAAACCAGGTATTACATTTAACTCCAGTTTTCAAATGAGGAAACCAAAGCTCAGAGAGGTTCAGAGTCTTTCTGATTACCATTCCAATGCTATTTTCTCTCTACAATACAAATATTCTAGTCTGCCAGCTCTCCATACTTCTTGTATATTGAACTGGCATTCTATTTATTATTGAGACTGGGCATAATGGCTTATGCCTGTAATCCCAGCATTTTGGGATGCCAAGGTGGGTGGATCTCCTGAGGTCAGGAGTTTGAGACCAGCCTGACCAACATTGCAAAACCTTATCTCTACTAAAAATACAAAAATTAGCCAGACATGGTGGTGCATGCCTGTAATCCTAACTACTTGGGAGGCTGAGGCAGGAGAATCGGTTGAACATGGGAGGTAGAGGTTGCAGTGAGCTGAGATCGCGCCACTGCACTCCAGCAGCCTGGGTGACAAGAGCAAATCTCTGTGTCAAAAATAAAAAAAAAAAAAGACAAGAAAAGGAAATTGTATTAAAATTTTAAACTAGATAAAAACATGGGCTGGGTGCGGTGGCTCATGCCTGTAATCCCAGTAGTTTGGGAGGCTGAGGCAGGTAGATCACTTGAGGTCAGGAGGTCAAGACCAGCCTGGCCAACATGGCAAAACCCTGTCTCTACAAAAAATATAAAAATTAGCCTGGTGTGGTGGGCACCTGTAATCCCAGATGCTTGGGAGGCTTAGGCAGGAGAATCATTTGAACCTGGGAGGTGCAGTTTGCAGTGAGCAGAAATTGTGGCACTGTACTCTAGACTGGGCAACAGAGCAAGACTCCATCTCAAACAAACAAACAAACAAAAACCCATGTATATGTTCAGAGAAGGAGTCAAGGAGAGAAACAAAAATTTCCATGTTTTTAAGTGGTGGGAATGTGGCTGAATATTTTCTTTTACCTTTTTAAAACACTGCTATGTTAAGAACCACAAACAATTCAGTATCTTTCAATCCGCCCTGCTGAAGACTGGGCCTGGGCACATGGAAACCCCCTCCTGCTTCTGCTGCTTCTGCTTGATGTGGACCCCTGAGTGCTCCCAGGTGGCTCTGGTTGCACATGCTCTGAGCCTTACCTGATGCTAAGTTGTTCAGGGGCTGAAAAGGTATGGCCCAGGCTCCCCTTACCTGATGGGCTTCTGCAAAGTTTCCACGAAGGATGCAGGATGCCAGCAGTGACTCAGGTGGGGAGAACATCATAGGGATGAGTGAACTTTGAGGATGGGGGTGCAATCTGCTGTCCAGCTCATTCCGCCCAGACACGGCACTCAGACTTCCCTCTGTTGGGACACAAGAATGCGTGGGGCCAGAGAAGCAAGAGGAATTGAGGAAATGCTATATTGCTGCTACCTACCACCAAACTTTTATCTCCTCAAAGTCCTTCTGTAAAAGGTCTGTAAATAGGTCTTAATTTTTCCTCAAATGAAGGGCAAACCTAGGCTACCATCTTTGAATACAAGATGTTAAGTGCCAACTACCTTCTTTGAGTATTTACCTCTATTTCTCCCTGTTGCTGGATAACTAAATTGAGAATGAAACAGTCCTTTCCCTTCTCCCAGCTAAAATCTGGCCATCTGCCAACCTTGAATAACAACCTTGACTGCTCAATCCCGGCTTTACACCATGGTGTGTGGCAATTCTATACCAGGGCAAAGCTGCTCAAAGTTGGCAACTGGTGGAAATCTGCATACCTGATGTACTTGTGCTCGGCTCACTACTTGTACTTTCCAGGGATGGGTTGGAACCTCTGTCTCGGCCATCTACAGGTATTGGGAAGAAGATAGAAAGTCAATCATCAGCTCCTTACAGAGTAGGAAGTGTGAAGTTGGCTTGACAGCCAAGATCTGTGTAGTTAGAGACAGAGGACAATGAGTAACTATGACACCTGCTGCTCCTTCTACAGCAAAACACAACTCCTACAGACCAAAGGCAAAGGGTGGGCTGAATATGACAACAGGGTTCACCTGGGCAGTAGCCTATACCAGTGGTTCCCAACCTGTGGGTCTCAGAGCCCCAGGAACTTTCAAGTTATTTTTAGGGGTCAGTGATCAGCACCTGCTCAGTAAGCACTGGCAGTATTCTGAAAAAATAAAAGCACAACTGTTATGACCAGGAAGTAGTAGGGACACAATATTTCCCGACATAGAAAAAGGTATCCTCACACTTGAAAAGGCAGACGACTGGCTAGGTGTGGTGGCTTACACCTGTAATCCCAGCACCCTGGGAGGCCATTGTAGCAGGATAGCTTGAGGTCAGGAGTTTGAGACCAGCCTGGGCAACACTGCAAGACCCTGTCTACACAAAAAATTAGAAACAAATTAGTTGGGCAAGGGGCCATGCATCTGTAGTCCCAGCTACTCATGGGGCTGCGGCAGGAAGGATTGTGTGAGCCCAGGAGTTCAAGGTCACAGTGAGCTATGATTGTGCCACTGCAATTCAGCCTGGGCAACAGAGCAAGACCCTATCTCTATTTTTTAAAAAATGTAGGGAACCAAAGTCTAAGACCTGGCTGGCCACGGACCATGATATTCAAAGTCTCAGAGAAAAAGCTTCTTCTCTTCTCAACACCAGGCTTCCTAACGTGCTAGAGCTTTCTAACAGAGGCTCACTATTTCTTAGTGTGCTCATTCGAGGGGCTGTCTCAGCCTCATGCAAGGAAGGCCCCTCAGTTCACTGTTTGGAAGCCCGTTAGAAGGAACAGCTGTAGAAAAGAGATGATGGATTGTGCATTCTTGTACTGAATGGGTCAAGTGGATGCAAACTCTACCTTCTGACCCAAACCAATTAATGTAGCAGCTTAAGGGACTTAGCAACTCAACCTTCAAGGTTTATCTCATGGCATCCTCCACCCCACCCAGTATGCTCACCTTTCATGTTGCCACTTAGCTAGAGCCTACTCATTCTCTGGAGCTTGGTTCAAGAGTCAACTCCTTTATGAAATCTGTTGCCCTTACATCTGCAGGTCATGCTGATACCCTGTTTTAAGACATTTCTTCTGTTTTCAAGCAGGGCCTCAGGTCACTTTAAACTTTCCATGTATAATGTCTAAGCAGGTACATTACAAATTGTTTGAAGTCAAAAGCCTAGCTTGTGCCTCATTTACCTCCCTCAAGACACCTAGTACTGTTTAGCCCATGGGAAATCCTCATGAATTCCTTTTAATTTTTAAAAGATCAACACCAAAAGCCATAATGAAAACTTGATTCTCTAAAAATTTAATACTCCTGCATAATGTGCCTGTATTAACTTCTCTAAGAAAAGTCCATAAGTGGAATCAAAAGGCAAAATAGAGAAAAAATAATAGCACATGATGAGAAAATATTTTCCTTAATGTATAAAGAGCTTTCTACAATTCAACATGAAAGAGATTCCTAAGGAAAAATGGACCTTAGACATTAGGCAGTTTACAGAAAAATATAAACAGCCAATAAATATATGAAAAGATATTCAATCTCAAAACTAAAAAAATACTACTAAAGCAATGAAACATCATTATGATATTAAGTATACTGGTGAAGGTTTTAAAAAATCTACTACTGACTGATGAGAGTATGTGCAAATAGGCAACCACATATAGCTTACAGAACTATAAATAATAGGAGGGAGAGAAGGATGGGGAGAGGGTGATTAATGAATATAAAATCAGAGCTAGATAGGAGGGATCAGTTCTGCTGTTCTGTAGCACTGCAGGATGAATATGGTTAACTATAATCTATTATATATTCTCAAAAAGCTAGAAGAAAGATTTTTTTTTTTTTTTAGATGGAGTCTCACTCTGTCACCCAGGCTGGAGTGCCGTGACACAATCTCAGCTCACTGCAACCTCTGCCTCCCAGGTTTAAGTGATTCTCATGCCTCAGCCTCCCGAGCTGGGCGCCCACCACCACACCCAGCTAACTTTCATATTTTTAGTAGAGACAGGGTTTCACTATGTTAGCCAGGCTGGTCTTGAACCCCTTGCCTCAAGTGATTCATCTGCCTCAGCCTCCCAGAATGCTGGGATTACAGGTGTGAGCCACTATGCTCGGCCGAAGAAAGGATTTTGAATGTTCACAATACAAAGAAATGACAAATGTTTGAGGTGATAGATAAGATATTACTCCAATTTGATCATTACACATTTTATAAACATATTGAAATATCACTGTGTATCCCTTAAGTATGTACAATTATTACATGCCAACTAAAAATAAAAGGGAGGCCGGGCCCAGTGACTCATGCCTGTAATTCCAGCACTTTGGGAGGCCTCGACGGGCAGATCACTTCAGGTCAGGAGTTCAAGATCAGCCTGGCCAACATGGCAAAATCCTGTCTCTACTAAAAATACAAACATTAGCCGGCCGTGGCAGCGCGCACCTGTAATCCCAGTTACTCAGGAGGTTGAGGCACAAGAATTGCTTGAACCCAGGAGGTGGAGGCTGCATTGAGCTGAGATCGCACCACTGCACTCTAGCCTGGGCAACAGAGTGAGACTCCATCTCAAAAAACAAAACAAAACAAAACAAAACAAAACAGGAAATAAAAATAAAAGGGGAAAAATAATAAGACCTACTTCATAGTATTGTGAGGATTAAATAAGTGAACAATTACAAATATAAGGAATGTAGAGCAGCATCTGGCATACAATGAATACTTAGTATTAACTCTTACAGAAAAAAAGAAATACATATTGGTCTATCTTATTTTTAAGGCAACTGGGTAATATCTATCTATATTTTATATCCACATACATCTAGTAATTCTGCTGCTAGGAGCTTATCCTATATTTACACAAGTATGCACAGAAATGTATAAGGTTGTTTACTACAGCACTGTTTATAATAGTAAACAACTGGAGACTTAAATGTACATGAACAGGGTGTTTTTGACAATGGAATACTAAGCACTATTTAAAATGATAAGTGAAAAAAGTTCTCAATTTATAGTACAATACATCTGTATATATAATAGGATATAAACGAAAAAAGCAAGCTGCAGTTCTCAATATATAGTATAATGCATGTGTATATATAAAAGGGTATACAAGTTTATATTGCATGGAAAATTTCTGGAAGGATACACAGGAAACTATTAACAAGGGTTACCTTGAGGGAGTGGGAATAGGATAATTTTACAACACTTTTGTTGTCTTTGACCATGTGCTGTTTCTTAAAGAGTATTAGACAAGTAGCATTACACCACTTGCCTAATGCATGGGAATGAGCTCTTCAGATTACCTGCCTGGCTCCTTCTTGTCCGACGACCCCGGCGGACACTGGGGTGCCGTGTGGCAGGCCGGTATCTTCGGGAAGGTTGCTCCTCTGAAAGAGCAAACCCAATAGGACACACAGGAGAGTGATCAACTTTGATTTGGCCCCCTCTTGGCATAACAGGTGGGGGAAGGTTTGCACTGGGCTCTGAGACACGGAGCATAACCCAGTGTTCTACACTGGTTGCCATGGTGATGATATGCCCTGAGTTACGGGGTGACTTCCATGTACTTCTAGCTCTCTCCCATATTCCCATGATCTTTCTCCCTCCCCACCTTCTGGTTCCACCAGTTCCACCCTCCTCTCACCTGAATGATGGTTGCTTGTTACCACTTTGTATCTCCACTGGGCTTCAGAGACAACCTTGGAAAGTCGATGCAGGCGACTCTGCAGTCCATCTCTGCTTCCTGAGCAGCTCTGACCTTCTTGCTTTGGCTTCTCAGGGGGAATGCGGCTACTGATCTCATCCAGTTGTTCTTGGAGAAGCCTGAGGAAGGCCCCTATTGCAAATTCATCAGCCAGAAATCCACTGATACCACTAGTAAAGTGTTTTAAGTCCACAAAGCTGTGCCTATGAGGCCCTGGGTAACTGTCTTTTGGCTCTGCCTTCACACAGCTTGGCATTGTATAAGCAAGGGTCTTTGGGACTCCCAGGGAACCCCGCTCTGACTTCCTTTCTGGATGTGCTATGTGCTGAGGGCTCTCTGATGGGGACCTCAAATCTGAGGGGCTCTTCCCCTCAATGTCATCATCCTCAGCATAGTCCTCAGGCAAGTGAGGCTCTGGGTGAAGATCAGCAGAGGTGATGAGAAGCAATGAGAAGATGTTTTCCAGAAGCTCCAGGCACAAAGAGTCAGGAATACTGCACAGATACTGTTGACACCTGGCCAGGTAAGTTGAGAAGAGATTTGCAGCACCTACAAAAACATGTACAAGAGACGAGGCCAGAGAAAGAGAAGACAGAGAATGCAAACATTAGAAACATTACCTCCCAGAGTCAAACATTCTCACAACTTTAGCTCATTTATTTATTTTTTAATTATAAGGGAACTGAGGTTACAGTGAGAAGAATAAGAGAGACTTCTTAGGATGTCTCGTCATGATTTGCAGAAAGATTTTGCTATTTCAAAAGTACAGCTGGCCATGGGCAGTGGCTCATGCCTGTAATCCCAGCACTTTGGGAGGCTGAGGCAGGCGGATCACCTGAGGTCAGGAGTTTGACACTAGCCTGGCCAACTGGTGAAACGCCGTCTCTACTAAAATACAAAAATTAGCCAGGCATGGTGGTGGGAGCCTATAATTCCAGCTACTCAACAGGCTGAGGCAGGAGAATCCCTTGAACCCAGGAGGCGGAGGTTGCAGTGAGCCGAGATCGTGCCACTGCACTCCAGCCTGGGTGACAGAGCGAGACTCTGTCTCAAAGGAAAAAAAAAAAAGTACAGCTTACTGAAAACTCATTATTTTGTATCTGCTTTGTGAATATTACATTGTTCTTCAGCCCTGATAAGGACTCCATATTTCAGTTCCAGGAATGAAGGTGACATGCAGACACTTTACTCCTCAATTCTATTTCCACTTATTTTTACACTAAAGGTGATCATGGTGGGCTGGGCACAGTGGCTCACACCTGTAATCCCAGCACTTTGGGAGGCCGAGGCGGCTGGATCACAAGGTCAGGACATCGAGACCATCCTGGCTAACATGGTGAAACCCCGTCTCTACTAAAAATACAAAAAATTAGCCGGGTGTGGTGGTGGACACCTGTAGTGCTACCTACTCAGGAGGCTGAGGCAGGAGAATGGCTTGAACCCGGGAGGCGGAGCTTGCAGTGAGCCGAGATCACACCACTGCACTCCAGCCTGGGCGACAGAGCGAGACTCCGTTCCAAAAAAAAAAAAAAAAAAAGAGATGATCATGCCTACCTAGATCTCTTAACAAATCCTTAATAGGCAAAAATGACCATGCTAAGAGGTAAAGGTCTATTCCAAAGCTAGGAGAGAGGGAAAACTGACCACTAGTCACAGAAGGCAAGTTAAGGAATTGTAAATTATTAAGAAAAATGAGAGGATAGGACCATTAGGTTGGTACTTTTCACACTGTAGGCTATGACCTATGAAATCACCTTAGAAGGCTACATTTAAAAAGATGAAACAGGAAACAAAAATAATCAGGAGTGTGCTCTGTGAAGTAAGCATTGTTTTTAAAACTTGGTTTGTAGATCACGTATATACACATACATATGTAAACACATAAATTATATACCTAGGTGCAAACTGGAGTAGGATGTAAAATGCCATTCCTACCGTGAAATATAGTTTTTAAAAAAAGCATTTGGAAAACACCACACTGGGAGATCAGACTCTGTTAAAACAGGCAATCACTTGCTTTTTCCATGTCCCTTCGATTCAGAGGCTGACAGATGGATGAAACTCTATCTCTGGGTAAAATAAAACCAAGGCCATCACCTCACTCCCAATCTTGATGGAAGAGGGTAAACACACAAAGCTCGCACTGGCATAGGTTGTTACCAGCTTATGTCAGAGATGGAGGGAAGTGCCGTACCTGGGGAGGAAAGAGAGTCATTCGCTGGCTCTGCAGCTGAGGTCAGGTCCTCAGAGAGGCTGTCTTTGCAGTCCTGGCACTGGGAGTGCTGGTGTGAGTTTACACAGAGTGCATAGATGGCATACTTCATGGCACAGAAGCCCTGGTAGAGTGTCAGGTTCTGACACTGGCTCAGGTGCTCAGGGACTGGAGCATCAACTGCATCTGAATTATAGAGAGAAACAGGCTGAACTTGAGAGTTAATTCATTCAGGCTGCAAATATGGGTGAAGCAAAGAGATGCTATGCCGTACTTACAGGTCCACTTGTAGGTTCTTACCCTCTCTCCTTTCTGTCGGTCTGATCTGTGTCACTTCTAGGGCTTTCCCTCTAGTCAGTATCAATTTTCAGTTTCCTGCACTTCCTTTCCCCCACTCACCTCTCTTCTACATATCTCATGACTTCTACATGGCATTATTGCCCAGGGCCAGGTCTTACACCTGACAGTGAGTGCCTCCTTAAAATTTGCACCTTAAAGGTCTCTCTTGCCTCACCCTAGTTGCAGCCTTATTATTGCCCTTTTTTGCCTTTTCCAAGTGTGCCCCGTGGGTCCAGGGATCAGATTTAAAATATTGCATTTCTTTGGAAGGCCTGTATACTTACATGTAGGAGCAGAGTTCCTATTCCTATAGGAAATCTGCTAAGCAAGCTGCCTATCTTTCCAGAAAAAAAAAAAAAACAGGGAATGTAATAACACTGGTTCTGCAATTAGCAGTAGGTCCTTTCAAAAAGTAAAGCAACATCCAGGCTGCGAAACCTCAACTGCCATATAAGAAAGTTTGTGTCTCTCAAAGGTAAGTGTCTCTGACCTGTGTGGCAGACTGTGACTACACAATGATACATTTCTTAAGAACAAAAAGAAATGTATACATTCCACAATGTATACATGCATCAATATATATTCCCAAAATAGATACAATTATTATTAGTCAATTTAAAATAGGGTAAAATTATGTGGGGTGTAGTGACAAGTGCCTGTAGTCCCACCTACTGGGGAGGCTGAGACAGGAAGATCACTTGAGCCCAAGAGTTCGAGACTAGCCTGGGCAACATAGCAAGACCCTTTCTCAAAAACAAACGAACAGGCCGGGCGCGGTGGCTCAAGCCTGTAATCCCAGCACTTTGGGAGGCCGAGATGGGCGGATCACGAGGTCAGGAGATCAAGACCATCCTGGCTAACACGGTGAAACCCCGTCTCTACTAAGAAATACAAAAAAAAAAAAATAGCCGGGCGAGGTGGCAGCGCCTGTAGTCCCAGCTACTCGGGAGGCTGAGGCCGGAGAATGGCGTGAACCTGGGAGGCGGAGCTTGCAGTGAGCTGAGATCCGGCCACTGCACTCCAGCCTGGGCTACAGAGCGAGACTCCGTCTCAAAAAAAAAAAAAAAAAAAAAAAAACGAACAAAAAACCATGGTGAGAATTCATTTGAGAGAGGAGGGAAATAAGATAAAACTTAAAGAAAAAGAGAGAGCTTCTTAATGGGGTCTTGAATTTAAGCAAAGATCTTAGGTTAAAAAAAGGCTTTGTTCCTGTTTCAGACAAGAAGTCCTTCTTCTTCTTCTTCTTCTTTTTTCTTTTTTGGATGGAGTCTCCCTCTGTCACCCAGGCTGGAGTGCAGTGGCGCCATTTTGGCTTACTGCAACCTCCACCTCCCTGGTTCAAGCAATTCTCCTGCCTCAGACTCCTGAGTAGCTGGGATTACAGGCGTGCACCACCACACCTGGCTAATTTTTTATATTTTTGGTAGAGACAGGGTTTCATCATGTTCACCAGGCTGGTCTTGAACTCCTGACCTCAAGTGATCCACCAGCCTTAGCCTCCCAAAGTGCTGGGATTACAGGCGTGAGCCACTGTGCTCGGCCCAGGCAAGTCTTTCTTCTAAACCTCCTGATCTGTTACATGGAGTATGAAATGGACATGGGAGAAAAGGCACAAAATATGCTATCAGAAAGCTTATAAGACATGAAGCCACCCACTAAGAATTTGCATAAACACTGTCTGACAATGCTGTGTATTCAGAGGGCAATTTCTAATTCTGTTTCACTGGAATGAGGCTGTACTCCTGTGATGGTTCCACAAGGACAACGAATGCAGGACCATGCTCACAGGATTCCCTACACTTCACCAAGAAAGAAGAGGAATGCCCTATATCTCATAATCTGATTAGGACAAACAGTGCTCATTTAGAGGAGACTTGCTCACCACCCTCTTGAAAGATCTCAGCAATCACATCTGGACAAATCTCATGCGGGAAGAAATGTGCAGGAATGTCCTAAGAGGAAATGCTGGCCAGGTCATTCCACTCCAACTCACCAGGCTCTTGCTGGGGGTCCTTGGCTGGCACTTTCTGTAAGAGCTTGAGAACATCTTCCTCCCTGAGGGCTGGAAGGTTTGTAAGGTGATGGAGAGTGTAGAGCACTGAGTGGCTGTCTCCACCGTGTAAATGACACAACAGATCTCTCTTTGGTATGGGGTTGCTGAATGGGAAAGTTGGAAGGATGAAAGAGAGGCAGTTTATATTATTGCCTGAAGAAAGATCAATCTCCATTCCCTCTCGCTTTTCCTCTCTGGACCATAACGCCACAGGTTTCACTTTCCTACAAACTAAATTTTCGTTGGTTTGGGATGGAGCATAACATTTATTTACCCTCAGGGAGGTACATCTATCAAACCAGCTCTAGTTGTCTAGAAAGGGCCTAGAAAGGACCTTTCAGGTCAGTAGAGTCTAGAAAGGTCCTACAGATTGAATTTTCTAATTTCTACACCCTCTCTAGCTTCAAATGAACACAAGTTTCTCTGGCTTTACTTTGAGTAAGAGCCCCTTGCTACTTCCCCCTCTGCCCACTGTACTTCAGAAAGTGCTGGTGAAGTGGGTGAAGAACAAGATAGAAACCTAGGTCCAGGCTAAGTTACCAGAGAAACACAGGGCCTCATGCACAGTTCAATAAGCATTCGTTGAATAAAAGTGTGATCCTGGATAACAAAAGACTAAGAATGTGGATGACATTATGAGCTGTGTGATTTTGGACAAGTTATTTTATACGTATGGGCTTCAGTTGCCCGACTTTTATAATGAATATAATATTGGTATCTACCCATCGGATTACTGTGAGGCATAATTGAAACCATCCATGTAAAGGGCTTAGAGCAATGCCTGGCTTATGGTAAGTGCACTGGAAATGTGAGCTATTGTTGTTTTTATTATTGTCATCCTAAAATTATCCTCTAGTTATGACCTGATGGTCATGGTAAAGGTAATAATTACTTGTGTTTCATTCTTGGTTTAACAGCTGGAACAATTATTAGTAGCTAGTCAACATTGCCAACTCAAAACCCTTTATGTGGAAAATGCCTTGAAACGACCACACATGCAGAGTACAGGGTCAGCTGTGCCCTGTGGTGGGCAGGGGATGCCTGCACAGGGCCATACCTGCTCTGCTGTATGCACCACTCCAGGACTTCCAGGTGAGCCCACAACCCATCACAGGCATCCCTGAGGAGCTCATCACAGCCTGGGTCCTATGTTGATATAGGAGAAGAAAGAGATGCTGACTCAGGCACCTGGGGTTAGGGATTATGACTGACTTTAGGGCTCTGCATTGGCCCAAGCCCAAAGCCCCAAGGTTCTCACTTCCAGAGCAGCCTGGGGTGCTGAGTGAGAGTTACCTGGGTCCTGTGCAGGGTCTGGAGCAGACTCTTGGCTGACTCTAGGCTCTGGCAGTGTGTCCAGCCCAGGAGCACAAGCAGGCAACTAAGGGGCCTGAATTCTCTATCAAGTAGGCAGCCAAGATTTGGGAAGTCTTCTTCTTTCAACAATGTTAGTGCTGTTACCTGTAAGTCAAAGAAAGCTGTTATGGGCAGCTATGTGGATGAGACAGAATGGGTTCCAGCTTACTGCTCATTAGAGAAAGAAGTATTTTAGTACAGCAGGGAGATTTCTGACAATAACAGGAGTGGTTGGCTGGGCGCAGTGGCTCATGCCTGTAATCCCAGCACTTTGGGAGGCCAAAGCAGGTGGATCACTTGAGGTCAGGAGTTCGAGACCAGCCTGGCCAACATGGTGAAACCTCATCTCTACTAAAAATAGAAAATTAGCCGGCATGGTGGCACAGGCCTGTAATCGCAGATACTCAGGAGGTTGAGGCAGGAGAATCACTTGAACCCAGGAGGCAGAGGTTGCAATGAGTCGAGATTGCACCACTCCACTCCAGCCTGGGTGAGAAGAGGGAAACTCTGTCTCAAAAACAAAAAAAACAGAAGTGGTGAATTGAGTAAGATAAATGTTTATGAAAACACTAGACTGTGAGTTCCTTGAAGGCAGAGACTGACTTCTGTTGTAACTCCAGCTCCTATTACAGTACATGGCACACAGGATGAGATTAATAAGTATCTGCTGAATTAAACTGAAGCTCAGTTGCAATATGGAAAGAAAAGATTAAAGTAATTAAATTCTCCTGTCAGCTAGGCAACATATTGTTGCCACTGCCTTTTCTTTCTTGCATCCTCCAGAAAGCACACACATATACATTTTAGTTTCTGCCAAAGGACTGACATAAAGTGACTGCAACTGTAAGTATGAATGGTACTGATTCTCAGAGTCTCCTTTCCCATGGGGCTGTGGGAGGGACAAAACCAAATGACTCAACACTAATTAGACTGCTTTATGTTGGCCAAATGAGTGGGAGAGAAATGAGGAACGAAAAAGTCTGGGGAGAACCCCTGGGTACCTCTGTGATGAACAATTAAGCTTGACTTACCAGAATCTGCTCGAGGAAGTGTTTGTTGTTGCTCAGGCAGTAGAAATAGGCCACTTTCCAAGCCTGGGCTGGGTTGGGATTGGAGAACAGGGCTAGCATTGCCCGCTCAGGATCTAGATGATCTGGTGAGACTGAATATCAAATAAGACGGTTATCAGGAAACCAAGAGCTCTTCTTTTCTAAGCTAGAGCCCATTTGAACAACCAAGTGATGTGAGAGTTTGCTCTTTTAAGAACAGGCTGGGTTTTCCATACTTTATCTTAAAGAATCTTTACTTCTCGGCAGGGCGCGGTGGCTCAAGCCTGTAATCCCAGCACTTTGGGAGGCCGAGACGGGCGGATCACGAGGTCAGGAGATCGAGACCATCCTGGCTAACACAATGAAACCCCGTCTCCACTAAAAATACAAAAAAATTAGCCGGGCGTGGTGGCGGCGCCTGTAGTCCCAGCTACTCGGTAGGCTGAGGCAGGAGAATGGCGGGAACCCGGGAGGCGGAACTTGCAGTGAGCCGAGATCGCGCCACTGCACTCCAGCCTGGGCGACAGAGCGAGACTCCGCCTCAAAAAAAAAAAAAAAAAAAAAAGAATCTTTACTTCTCTTGAGAGCTTCTGAAAAGCTCTTTCCTGCTATTGCTATTACTTTATTTTTTTCCTCCCAACACCTCCATCTTACACTAGAAAACCTGTACTTTATTTATTTATTTATTTAGATCGGGTCTCACTCTGTCATGCAGGCTAGAATACAGTGGTGCAAACACGGCTCACCGCAGCCTCGACTTCCTGGGCTCAGTGATCTTCCTGCCTCAGCCTCCTGAGTAGCTTAGACCACAGGTGTGGGCCACCATGCCTAGCTAATTTCTAAAATTTTTTTGTAGAGATGGGAACTCACTATGTTGCAGAGGCTTTTCTTGAACTCCTAGCCTCACGTGATCCTCCTTGCCTTGGCCTCCCAAAGTACTAGGATTACAGGCCCGAGCCACCATGCCAGGCCTGTACTTTTACAAAAGAGCATCGTACCCATTTTTGCTTAGCCTCCCCCATTGGATGTCCTGAGCCACATGGAAGGCACCAGTCTAGAGCCTCCAGCAAAGCTGGGCATACTGGAATTACTGAAACTAAAGGAACAGCAGCAAAGGGAACACACCTTTTCCCCAGGCTGTAGCCCTCAGTGGCTTTTCTGTGACCTTCTCTGCATAGGTATGGCCATACAGGGACACCAGGCCCCGGCTGGCCTTGTGCAGCAGGCAGCTGAGCAGCCGCTCCTCCCGCAGGGGACTCCCCTCAGTCCTGCAGGCCTCTAGTAGTTCCTCACACAGGAGACGCAACTCAACCCCAAGTGGTTCTGCAGGGCAACGCAGAGTACGCAGAGCTCCATAGATGGCATCGACTACCCCAGGGGGCACTGAATCAGGGCCCTGCAAAGCCCTCAATGCCTTTCGAATGAGGTCCACCAGTGCATTCTGCAGAGGCCAGTGACAGAAGCCAGTGCCGTCATCCTCCCCAAGCAGGAGCTCCAGCAGGGCCTGTGCTGGCTGGGGAGACTGCCTCAGGAGATCCCAGAGCACAGAGATAGCTTCGGAGCTGAGACGAGGAGTACAGCTCTCCCTCCTTGGATTTCCATCAGGCATGGGGCCTACTGCACCCTGTGTTAAGGTCTCATACAGCTCCTAAATAGAGGATGAAGAGAGGGATGGGTGGTGGGCATGCCTGGAATGGTATCACTTGTGTGCCTTCATGCTTTCCTCTTTTTCAGTTTACTTATATAATAGTAGCAGTAGCAAATACTTATATAGTAGTTACTATGTGTTAGACACTATTCTAAGGCCCTTTACACAGAAAAATCAAATTAATAGTCTTCAGAGGAAGATACTACTTTTACTCCTATTTTATAAATGAGTTGGAGGCTGGGAGAGATGAACTCAATTGCCCAGGGCCTCCATGCTCAAGCTAGTCCCACCTCACTGTCTCCAAAATGTGTACTGGTGATGTGAATCAAGGTCTGCCAACTCACAGATCAGGTAAGATATTATGCCCATCTAAAGGCATTTACATTCAATTTTTAAAAGAACGTCAGTTTTTAACCCTTGATCTAAATCCTAGCCATGCTTTCAGTCCATTCTTTATCCTTCCATAAAACCTTCTCCAATACTTCCAACCCATATAGCTTCGATGTACTTAAAATTAGTACCATATGATTTAATACATGATAGTGTATGTTTTAGTCCTCCTTCCTCAGTCACCTAAAAGCAAGAACCTCTCGAGCCTGTCCTCTGTTTGCAGGGTGAAGGTACAGGGAGAGAAGGGGGTGAGAAGTAGGTTATTTCCCACACTTGAGCACCATGCCTGTAGATGGTGCTCAATGATGCCTCTTCACTCACTGCCTCAGAGATGGACTGCAAGACCATGAGTCCTTTACCTAATACAAGTGAAAGTCCCTCTCTTAAATCCTACTGTAACTATGTCTTTAATTAACTGGTGGCAGGGTCATTAAGAAAATAAGTATTGGGCCTCAGAGCATATCTCAGGCACTAAAGTAGTAACTGATACATGTTATAATGATATAACTAAGACTTGGTGTGAATCTACCCCCAGAAGGTTGTGATGAGAATTAACTCTAACACATTCAGTGAACCTGTTATAGAAAAGATAGTCAATGAATACTAGTTCCTTGTCCCCTCCATATTTCCTGCTATCTATTAATAAATCTTTAATTCCCAGTTATACTTGGTACTTCTGGACAACCACCTCAAAAATTCTAAAATCATATAAGTTTACCCTAACTCTAAACTCTCCTCAAAGGAGCTTCAGTGTTGCCTTGCCTGAGAACAAAGTATAGGCAACATCTTGGAGACCTGTCTCTTCTGGATCCCTGGAAGCTAAGCTGCTTGAGTGACTGTCAACCCTGGGTGGATGGCACCAGGGCCCTCTCTCACCTCGAGGATGTTCTCTGGAATGTCACCTTGGAGGTCTTCTGACAATAAAAGAAACTCAAGCTTTCTCCGGAAAACAACTGGGAGTAACTTCTAGAAGAATCATAAGAAGGAAGCATAGAGATGAGATACATGTTTTAGTTAACAAATTTAGTTAAATATTTCTGTCCAGTTATCCAGTTAGTCTTATTTCTACTATTTCTCTAAGATAAAGCACTTCTTTTTTTTGAGACAGAGTCTTGCTCTGTTGCCCAGGCTGGAGTACCGTGGCATGATTTTAGCTTACTGAAACCTCCACCTCCCAGGTTCAAGCAATTTTCATGCCTCAGTCTCCCAAGTAGCTGGGATTACAGGTGTGTACCACCACGTCCAGCTAATTTTTATATTTTTAGTAGAGACAGGGTGTCACCATGTTGGCCAAGCTGGTCTGGAACTCCTGACCTCAAGTGATCCACTCACTTAGGCCTCCCAAAGTGCTGGGATTACAGATGTAAGCCACCATGCCTGGCCTCTCTAAGATAAAGTATTTTTAAACACAACAGTCCTGGATATGTTTTCAGATATTGTTCTTTTTTTTTTTTTTTTTTGAGATAGAGTCTTGCTCTGTCACCCAGGCTGGAGTGTGATCTTGGCTCACTGCAACCTCCGCCTCCTGGGTTCAAGCAATTTGCCTGCCTCAGGCTCCGGAGTAGTTGGGACCACAGGCGCATGCCAACACACCTGGCTAATTTTGTGTATTTTTAGTAGAGATGGGGTTTCACCGTGTTAGCCACGATGGTCTTGATCTCCTGACCTTGTGATCTGCCTGCCTCGGCCTTCCAAAGTGCTGGGATTACAGGTGTGAGCCACCATGCCCGGCACAGATACTATTCTTTATAAATAAAAATAGCTAAACTTGGACATACACCTCTCTTAAAAACATACTTAAAGCCTACACTGATCAGCCTTAAGTTCCAAGGTTTGTTCATTTCATTCACCCTTTTTTGTCACTTGAGGTCTTTCCCCAAGGATCTCTCTTGCTGTGTTCAAAACACCCAGTTGTGGGTAAGCCTGGGAGGGTATGGCCCACATGATCCTCTTTTGGTCCAAACCCCTGTTTTTGTCATTCACTATCCTTTGCATAGCAGTGAAAGAAGAACAGTAAAGGGGGAGAAATCCGATGTTTATTGACCAGTCACTATATGCCAGTACCTCGCAGGTACTGTGTGCCATATTTTATTCTTAACACATTTAATTTCCAAATCAAACAAAACTGTGGCACATATTTATAAATTTTTTACAAATAATCTTTACTAGAGGTAAAATGATTAGGAAGCATTTTTCCCAGTTTTTTCAAACGAAAAGGTAAAGGTGATCCCAGTGTTAATGAGACGTGCCATCAGAGAGGTCTAATGTATAGAGAGAAAGGCTCTGACTCTTCCTGCGCCTGCTCGTTTCACAATAACTTACCTTCACTTGGTCCCTAACACTCAAATTGGAGTCTCCCCTTTTCCAGACACAAATAAAAATAACAAGAGTCTGAGACTCATCCTGAGAAACACTACCTTAAATATGAGACATCTGTCAATCTTGCTTCTGGTTAAAGCTTCCCAAAGATGAGTTTTATTGGAAGGCAAGGAACACCTGCAGGGGTGTGTGTGTGTGTACACCTGCAGGTGTGTGTGTGTACGTGCGTGAGGAGAGTTTAGAGTACAAGACCTAACTATCTCCATTCATGTACCATTCATCACATCAGAGGCTAACACGATCTAATATGTTCTTGGTCCAAATCTTATTTCTTCTAACCATGTACTTCCCTAATATGTGCATCAAGGCCATGTGAAAGCTTATATAATGCCTGTGATTGGAAGCTGGTGGATAAAATTCATGCTGGGAAGCTGAGGATTAGTGCTTCTAAAGACTAACAGAAAAGAATAGATAAGATGTCTAGGACAGCAGACCCTTAATAGTCTGGCTAAGATTTTATTTAGAATCCTAAAGACTGAGTATTTCATACCTATTTTACTGCTGAAACTACTTTAAACATATTCAGGATCATAACTGACTAACATTTATCTTCTTAAAAGAGGCAAGAATTTGCTCAGCATTTCTAAGCAAGATTTTCTTACTGTAAGAGCAAGGCATGTTCAATGTAGAAAAATTAAATATACAAATAAGTAAACTAAAATATGTTATATATCTATAGAACATATATATGTCCAGTTAGTCTTATTTCTGCTATTTCTCTAAGATAAAGTGTTTTATCTTAGAGATATATATAATATATGTTATATTTTAGAGTGCAATATAATATATATAACATATATGTTAGTTTGCTTATTTGTATATTTAATTTTGTAATTTTATAAATTTAATTTGTATATTTAGTTACATATGAAATATATGACATGAAATTTACATATAACATATATGAAATATGATATATAACATGTATTATATATGAAATATGTAACACATATGAAAAATATATAACATATATATGAATAATATATATAAAAATATATATTTCATATGAAATATATGTTATATATATTCTCACTGAAGGAGAACAATTATTATTATTATTATTTTTTTTTTGAGAAGGAGTCTTGCTCTGTCGCCCAGGCTGGAGTACAGTGGCCGGATCTCAGCTCACTGCAAGCTCCGCCTCCCGGGTTCACGCCATTCTCCTGCCTCAGCCTCCCCAGTAGCTGGGACTACAGGCGCCCGCCACCTCGCCCGACTAGTTTTTTGTATTTTTTAGTAGAGACGGGGTTTCACGAGGTTAGCCAGGATGGTCTCGATCTCCTGACCTTGTGATCCGCCCATCTCGGCCTCCCAAAGTGCTGGGATTACAGGCTTGAGCCACCGCGCCCGGCGAGAACAATTATTAAAACTGTGGTCTAAGGCCATTCATTCAGATCATTTGCTATGCACATCTCTTTTTTTTTTTTTGAGACGGAGTCTCGCTCTGTCGCCCAGGCTGGAGTGCAGTGGCGCTATCTCGGCTCACTGCAAGCTCCGCCTCCCGGGTTCACGCCATTCTCCTGCCTCAGCCTCCCGAGTAGCTGGGACTACAGGCGCCCACAACCGCGCCCCGCTAATTTTTTGTATTTTCAGTAGAGACGGGGTTTCACCGTGGTCTCGATCTCCTGACCTTGTGATCCGCCCGCCTCGGCCTCCCAAAGCGCTGGGATTACAGGCGTGAGCCACCGCGCCCGGCCTGCTATGCACATCTCTATGCATGTATACCAAATGTACTTTTTCCTAAACTGCCTTTTTTCCTATACAGCAGACCATGAGCACTCTATGTTAGTGAAAACTCATTTGCCAAATACTTTTGAATAGTGGTATAGTATTTTACATATAGATATACTTCCATTTATTAACCTGTCCTATACTGTGGACATGGAAGCTGTTTCCAGTTTTCCTCTAATAGAAGTAGCATAGATGTGAACATTTCTGCAGCTAAATCTTTGTATAAATGCTTACACATGTAGAGATAAATCCCTGCAAGATTAAAAGGCAGAAGGCAAAAATGAATGGAGGAAAGGGAAAATAGAATTAGTATTTCACCTAATAATTAAAAGGGAAGCTTTTGGCAAAAGGTGGGAGCCTGGGAAAGGACAGGCAGCCAGTAAATTCCTAGATGATGAAGGCACCTTCAGGATAATGACTGGACTTGGAAAACTACCCCAAGAATTCACTGGACACCATGGGCCTTATATAGTTTTAAAATTCTATGAGGAACTAAAATAGTCCCACAACTGTTTAAATAAGCAAGTCATTGAAGCTTTGAAGACCATATAATCTATCTGTGAACCTGGGAAAAATGAGAACGGGAAGTAGACTCCATCTCCTGACATAGTTGAGCAACTGTCTAGAAAATAAGCAACCATTCACACATAAAGTAAGCAAATAGCCTCTACCGAGGTGAAAGTTAATATTCCATGTTTGTACTAGAGACATCCTTAATCAGTAACAATAATTCTTTTTCTCTTTAAAGATACTATTGTAACTATGGTGTTACTATTTTAGCTCAAGTTTTCTCTTTTAAATCTGAAACCATAGCCAACTCTTAATTATGCTGGGTTTCATTATTTTTCAATCTTGTTTTTCTTTCTTCTCCCTCCTACTAGTCTTTCTGTCATTTTTCTTTCCTAAACAGCTGGCTAAATCCTGGATAAGAGATACATTCAGATTAGCAATTTCTGTTACTTTTTGACAGCTATGTGAAGAACGACAAATGTCACGCAAACGTGTAACTAAAGACAAAATTAATTCTGGTGACCAAGAGGAGCAAAAATTTTAAAAACTGGCAAAATGATAGACATTTTAAAAGTAGAATTTGTGGTTTCTTAGTTTTAAGTCCCTCTGGGCTAAAAAAGTAGTGTTAAGGTGGAAAACGCAGAGGATTGAGGTCAGAAGATCTTGGCTTCAGCACCAGTTCTATCAAATAACTTTACAGTGTGTCCTTGGGCCAGTCATTTCTAAGTTAGAGGTTCTTTACTTAAATCTCAAAGTCTGAGGTTCAATATGAAAATGTCTCAGAGAAATTCTTTTATAGATATCAATTTCTGATAATTAACACATACTTCTAAAAGGGCTTTTAATGGAAGTTTATCTTTAAAAAAAGTAATTCCTTACAAGTTTTTTTCAATATTAATTTGCTTACTTGTTTTTATATTTGGTAATTTTCTGTTCAATTCATGTGAATTAGTAAACTACAAATTAATGGAATTTGATTCTATGAGATGTCATGGAATTAGGCTAGTTAAAATAGGATTTTTGGAAGAAAAACCAAGTTTCAGCTCAGCACATTCTCTATTACTTAAATGTTGAATAGATCCAAATGTTACAGATTCATATTTTATTTGCTATTTTGTTACTTTCACTGAGTTTCCAAAAGTTCTCTTTAGACATAAGACTCATAGTGGTATTTAACAAACTGTACTATATGCCAATGTATGTTAGTGCATTAATGAATGAATTTAGGTAAGGAGACAGCAATAAAAATTTAAGCCATTCTCTGAGAATGAGTATGATGAATTTAAACATAAAGGAAGTAACAGACAGAAGGGAAATCCCACAACTACTTTCAAGTTCTTCTCAGTCCTGGCCTCGGGGGAAAATTTAATATAAACCTACTTACCTTTTCCCGGGCCAACCATTTCTCCAGTACAAGAAGCCAGACCCAGGCTAACCTTTGAGGGTTGATGTCCTGCCCACATCTGAAAAAGGTGTAAAGAAAGACTTGTAAAAAAGAGTTTCTACTGATCTTTCATCTTTTGTCATCCAAGACAGAGTTTATTGCTCATTCTGTTTTAAACCTGAACAGGCAAGACATTGCCCTAATGAGATATTTTTAAATGTATATGACAGTTCAATAAAACATTGGAACCAGGCCGGGCAAGGTGGCTCACACCAGTAATCTCAGCACTTTGGGAGGCTAAGGTGGGGGATCACCTGTGGTCATGAGTTCAAGACCAGCCTGGCCAACATGATGAAACCCCATCTCTACTAAAAATGCAAAAATTAGCCAAGTGTGGTGGCAGGCGCCTGTACTCCCACCTACTCAGGAGGTTGAGGCAGGAGAATCACTTGAACCCGGGAGGGGGAGGTTACAGTGAGCCTAGATTATGCCACTGCACTACAGCCTGGGCGACAGAGCAAGACTCTGTCTCCAAAACAAAAAAACAAACAAAAAAATTAGAAACAGAACAGAGCTAGCAGCTTTCATAAAAAGCCTTAATCTCACCTCCACCTCCCTATCTTAGTTTAAAACAAAACAATATTACAGAGAAAACCATAATAGTTAATACTATCTAAAGCATATTTTTTTAATACAGAAAGTGAATCAGATAGTCTTAAAAAAGGAATTTCATACAAATTTATTTTTAACTATATGCTAAAAACAGGACTTTAGGAATTCATAAGCCTTTCTCTGAAGTTAGGAATTTAGACGATAACTGACTAGATCTCAAATTAAAGGAGAAAAAGAAAAAGAAGGGATCACTTAAGTTTCTCCATTGTATATGTGCTAATACAATATGTAAACAGTATAGCATAACAGTCAAAGGAAGGAAAACCCAAGGAAAGACTTAAAACAGTACATTTGAATCCTGTATCACCAGAGGTTACTAGCATCACCAGGAGGAACTTCACTGAAAATCTAGGATGGAGAACTGTGGTTGCCAGGGAATAAGGAGGGGTTGTTGTATAAATACAAAGAGGTAGCACCAAGGAGTGAGGGAGTTCTTTTGTGGTGATGGAACAGTTCTGATCCTTACTACAGTGAAATTACACGAATCTATATATGGATAAAACTGCAGAAAACTACAAATGAAAAAATGAAGGCAGGTTAAGAAAATGCTGAAAACCAAATAAAGTACGTAGTGTCATTAACAGTAATGTACCAATGCCAATTTCATGGTTTTGATATTGTACTACAGCTGTATGAGATGTCGCAATTGGGGGAAATGGGGAAAAGGATACACTGGACTCTGTTATTTCTGCAGCTTCTTGTGAGACTATAATTATTTCGAAATAAAAAGTTTTAAGTAAAGCGACAACGATATCTTCAATCTCATAAGCAAGAAGAGAGCAGGGTTTGCTTTTTTGGAGGCAAATAAAATACTTTCCATTGCAGTTCCACCATCTATATTAACGAAGATAAACAAGAAATGGCAGTTTCAGGCACACTTTGGCGGCCAGGCTTACATTCGGTTGCAGATGATAATCTAAAGCCAATATTGACTAAGTAATGGCTGTATACTATAGACGTAAAATTTCAGAGTACATGAAATACACTGTGTCTCTGCTTATTCTTCAGAGGGTAGTTGAGTGGGGGCACATTGACCAATGCCCAGATATTGAACCACGTGTCTCTCACCCTGGGACTGTGTGGTAGGAAAAAAGATCTCTTACCTCAGCAGATTTGGACACACCACCAATGCCTGAAGTATGTCTTCCACCCTCTTTGGGATATCCCCTTGTCCCTCCTGTAGCTGAGGTACACATGCCTGTGCCAGCTCCCATTCTCCCCTCCGCAGGCATTCACAGAAAAATCCAAAAAGCTGCTTCTGCGAAGCAGCTTCCTCTTTTCCAAATGGATGATTCATTTTCCCAGCACGGAGTGCAGGGAGATACAAAGAAATGAGTTATGCCGAACACATTCTCAATGTTCTCATTCGCGGAGTACCTCCTAGAAACAACACACGCCAGTGAGAAGAAACAG
Source organism: Macaca nemestrina (assembly GCF_043159975.1). Taxonomy (NCBI): domain Eukaryota; kingdom Metazoa; phylum Chordata; class Mammalia; order Primates; family Cercopithecidae; genus Macaca; species Macaca nemestrina. The sequence continues at coordinate 40,149,863 of NC_092131.1, read as the reverse complement.
AAGGCGCTGTATTAAGACAAAGCAGCAACTACTGGTCCGGCTGGGAAAGGCGGGACTTACTTGCCTAAGTATCGTTTTAAGTTTAATTTCCCACGTTACTTTTTGAAAACACTTTCTCCAAGGGGCGGATGCCATCTCTTTACGCAGATTCCTATATTTAATAATATTAATAGTCATATGTGCCCCGGGCGCAGACCCACAACTCTACGCCCGTATTCCCTACTGAACTTTATGTCCAGTCACTCCAAATCCCCAGGTGGTCGCCTCCTCAAAGATGAGAAATTCAGCAGGAACCTCTCTAGTTTGAGCCCTCTGTTAAGGCAGAGGATTGACGATCAGGAGACAAATCTGTGTCATAAGTGGAAAGCAGTGCGGGGGTGGGCTGCAGGGACGCTCCCTGCGGGGGTCGTGGAGAGGGGCCCCTCCTTCTCAGGGGTGTCTTACACTCACCTGCTCCCGGCGCCCAAAGCAAGAGAGCTCTCAGCGCAGCCATGTTTGAGCCGAGTCAGGTGACAGAACCCATCCGAACCGCGGTGGTGGGGGTGGTGACAAAGTCTGAAAGCCCCACTCCTATTGGCTCAAGGCAGGGAAGATGATAATTAAGTGCCATATTTGTTTGAGTCACGTGACGCCACCTCTCCGGGAGTAGGGAAAGCTAGAAAGCTCGGAAAGAGGAAATCAGCTACCTGGCTGCGGACCATCTCCCTCAATTGTGACAGCTTCGGCGCTCAATACTTTCAGTTCTGCATTCGGCCGAGCAGGTGGCAGGAAGAACTGTGACCCTGGATTTTTTTTTTCTTCCACTCTCTTATCTCCCTAACATGTGAAGTCAACATTTAGTGAACGCCAGCCAGTGATGGTGTTTTGCCAGGCGCGGGGATACCTGGAGCTAGGAGAACTGGGTTCTCCTCCATTATTATTCCATCTACTGGGCTCTTTTGTTCCGGAACTCTGCGGTCTGAATTTCCATATTCTTCTGCTTCACTCCATTCATTTATTTGCGCATTTACCCTACAACTGTTAATTGAACGGTGTGCTAGGCTTTATTTTATTTTTTTAGAGACAGGGTCTCTCTCTGTCGCTGGAGTGCGGTGGTGTGATCTCGGCTCATTGCAACCTCGAACTTCCTACATCAAGTAATCCTTCAGCCTCAGCCTTCCTGTAGTAGCTGGAACTACAGGCCTGCGCCACTACACCGGGCTTAGTCCCTATTCTCTAAGTTGAGTAAATGGAGGTCCCTCTTCTCAAGGGAGATGCAGGCCAAAAATTAGGATACAGTGGGCTAAATTATAAGACGGAAGTATGCATAAGAGATCAGAGAGCAAAGAATGAACAAAGGCTTTTTCGCAAACATAATAATCTGAAACCAAGCCTTTTTTTTGAGATGGAGTCTCGCTCTGTTGCCCAGGCTGGAGTTCAGTGGCGCCATCTCGGCTCACTGCAACCTCCGCCTCCCGGGTTTAAGCGATTCTCCTGCCCTCAGCCTCCCGAGGAAGCTGGGATTATAGGCTCCCACCACCACGCCCAGATAATATTGGTGTTTTTAATACAGATGGGGTTTCACCATGTTGGCCAGGCTGGTCTCGAGCTTCTGACCTCAGGTGATCCACCACCTCGGCCTCCCAAAGTGCTGGGATTACTGGCGTGAGCCACCGTCCCCGGCCTGAAACCAACTATTAAAGTAACAGCTTACTAGGTTTCCTCACCACAGCTGCCTTACACCAAGCCTTTTGTTTGGTTTCTTTGGTGTGCTTTAATCACAGACTCAGCTTTCCTCAGTGTGTGTGTTTCAGGTTTAGTAATTTCATTCACCATTTCCCAAACTATTTAATCATCAAAGGGTGGTGAAAAGAGCAAATTAAAACAAACAGAACGTTTTCTTCCAAAAACTCTTCTGTGATTGGTGGATTGTCCTCGATTCTTGACAAAACTAACATGCCTCTCTGGCCCATTAGGTTTCTTCTTCTTTTTCTTTTTTTTGAGGCAAGGTCTGGCTCCTCCCACCTCAGCTTCCCAAGTGGCTGGAATCACAGGTGCCTGCCACCACATCCAGCTAATTTTTGTATGTTTAGTAGAGACGGGGTTTCGCCATGTTGGCCAGGCTGGTTTCGAAATTCTGAGTTCAAGTGATCTGCCCGCCTCGGCATCCCAAAGTGAAACTGCCTTTGCAAAATTATCACTGAGGAAATTATGACAGTGAAATAAATCAGACCTAACCGACTCTATCTTGCTTCTAACCGTTAAGCTGTCCTTGTTCATTCCCGGGTGTAGACTGAACTAACTTTGGGAAGGAATTCAGTTCATGGTTTGACTCTGAAACAAAACTGATAACAGCCCTTTCCGAAAAGACCCACTTCTTGCCTGGGGACCAGTCTGCCTTTGCAGGACTAGTACATTAGCTACAAGTTTAGAAATTACAGTTTAGGGGTCATGCAGCCTCTGGCTCCAAGAGTCTGAACCTCCCCAAATTGCTCCTGGGGGTGACGTCACTATTGTAAGCCCTGAGATCAGTGCTTGAGATATTCTGCAGACTCTGCACTTGATGGATCAACTGACACCACTCAGACCAGTAATCTGGCCCATCCAATTTTGCCATCTTACCCAGGAACAGAAGACATTAAGAAAACCTCACTTCCGACCCCTTGCGAGTCCATCTCCAACCTGACCAATCAGCACTCCCCACTTCCTAAGCCCCCACCAGCCAAACTATTGGTAAAAACTCCGATCCCCAAATGCTCGGGACAACTGATTTGAGTAATAATAAAACTCCAGTCTTCCGCACAGCTGGCTCTGCGTGAATTACTCTTTCTCCATCGCAATTCCCCTGTCCTGATAAATCGGCTCTGTCTAGGCAGCCGGCAAGGTGAACCCACTGGCGGTTTCAAAAGTGCTGGGATTACAGGCATGAGCCACCGCGCCCGGCCTGTTTTTTGTATTTTTTGTAGAGGTGGAGGGGTGGGGGAGGGTGTCTCACTATGTTGCCCAAGCTGGTCTCGAACTTCTGGGCTCAAGTGATCCTCCCGCCTCGGCCTCCCAAATGGCGGATCACGAGGTCAGGAAATCGAGATCATCCTGGCTAATACGGTGAAACCCCGTGTGTATTTTGTATTTTGTAAAAATACAAAAAATTTGCCAGGCGTGGTGGCGGGCGCCTGTAGTCCCAGCTACTCGGGAGGTTGAGGCAGGAGAATGGCGCGAACCCAGGAGGCGGAGCTTGCAGTGAGCGGAGATCCGGCCACTGCTCTCCAGCCTGGGAGACAGAGCGAGACCCCGTCTGGCAAAGAAAAAAAAAGAAAAATTTCCAAACAGGGTGTTCCCTTGCCTCACATTCTCTTTGGTGATGGTCCGCCAACAGATTTTGATAATCACTATTTTGAGGAACTGCTTCAGATTCGATCTGTTAGGCTGATCACAGTATTAACTACAATTCCCAGCAAGCCGCGGACCCAACCTGGGCCTCTGCCGGCCTCTGATTGGATACAATAGCCAGGATGACGACCCAATCAGTACTTCGGTTGTTGCTTTGCGGCGCTTTCCGCGGGGAAACTGTGAAGGGTGGGGAAACTTGAAAGTTGGATGCTGCAGACCCGGTACTGGAAAGTTTCATGTGGGGTGCCGTTGTGGGGAAGTGAGGTTCGCTCATTATTTCCTGCTCCTTCCCTAGGCCCGTGGGTGTCGATACTGGGGGAGCGGAGATTTTCTCTTGGGTGCTGGTCACGCCCCCTTAAGACTGTCGGGATCTTCACTAAGAACCCCGCCGTGAATTCCGGGGGTGGGGGCGGCTTCGGGCCTTCTTTTGGTGGGGAATGCTTGGAAGCTGCTCATTGTTGGAAAAAGCTCTTTTTAGGGGATTCCGGGTGATGTTTCCGCCTGTTGATGCCCATCTTCCTCCCCAGCCCCTTCCCGCTTCAGGTAGCCTGTCATTAGGGGAAGTTGAGGGACTGTCCCACTTCAGGTGGTGTTGGAGACCGTGGAATCTGGAGTCCGGTCCCTGGATTCGAATGCGAGCTTCACACCAATTGTCGGCTGTTTAACTTTGCCCAAGTTTCTCAACTCGGTGCCTCGGTATCCTGTAAAGTAAGGTAAAATATCCGAAGCCTTTGGAACAGTGTGGCACATAAAAAGGACTCAATAAATATTAGCTAATATTGTTCCTCAACAGTTGTCGTTGAACATCTAACATGAAGAATTTTCTTTTCTTGGTGATGAGGAGGACAGGGTTCATTCTCCAGGGTTGACCGTCTCCCCTCAAGTGCAACACACATACGTGCGTTCACGCACACATACACCGCAGGAATTTACGTGCTCCGGTGGAGGAAACTCGCAAACCATAATAATACTTTGATAAGATTATCGAATAGATAATGTACGAAGTTGATGAGAACTTTGGAGAGGAAAAGACTTGATCCTGGGGAAGGTTTTGTGGAGGGAAGTCAGGGAGACAGGATGACAATTGCGTGACCTACCAATACACATACCATATGACTGGAGGGCAGATCATGTGAGAGTCATTATGATGATTGCTGACCTTAAGTACTATATGCCAGGCACTCCCCGAGTGCTTTAAGCTCCACTACAGTCATATGCCGTGGTAAATTCATATGACTGTAAAACAACGGTTTTAAGGAAATTAAGACACTGAGAGGTGAAGTAACTGCCAGGAAGGACAGGAACTGAACCTTGCAATGTGATGTATGAGTGAGAAGGAAGTGAGGGACCAATTTTTGATGTTTTTCTATGTGATCCTAAGAAGTTAGGAATATATCCGGTGGTCTACCAATCCCATGGGAAGTGTTAAAGGATAGTGTCTTTTTAGGAAGCTACTCAGGGCAGGATTGTGACACTGATATGACTTTTGCAGGCGAATTTGGGGCTTCTTCCTGTCTGCTCCGGTAGCACTTTTAAATAGCAATTGCGATACTTACTGCATGACTGTAGTTATTTGTGTGTACCTCTCTTTTCATCTCTTAACTATGAGTATTCAAAGGGGAGGTGATATGCTTAAATTATTCTTGTACCCCAGAGCTCAGCAGGGTGTGTATTTAAATGCCTGTGGAAGGAGCCAATTAAGGAACAAATGAATGGAGTGGCCAGAAACAATATGCAATAGTCCAGGCAAGCGATGGGAGTGGCCCTATTAAGGCAGAGATAGCAGAATTGGTTGTTGTTAAAGTCCCTGTAGTTTAGAATTTATAGCTTTTTGTTTGTTTGTTTGTCTTTTGTTTTTGATAGGGTCTCAGTCTGTTCCCCAGGCTACAGTGCAGTGGCGTGATCAAAGCAGCCTCGACCTCCTGGGCTCAGATGGTCCTCTCATCTCAGCCTCCTGAGTAGCTAGGACTACTACAGTTGTGCGGCACAACGCCCAGCTAATTTTTGTATTTTTTGTAGAGACAAGTTCTCTCTATGTCGCCCAGGCTGGTCTCAAACTCCTGGGCTCAAGCAATTTGCCTGTCTTGTCCTCCCAAAGTGCTGGGATTATAGGCATGAGCCTCCTTGTGTGGCCCATAGTTCTTTTCTTTCTTTCCTTTTTTTTTTAAATTGAATTGATCAGTCTAAATGGTGTGATTACCTGAAACTACCTTATCTGAAAAGACACTAGGCAATGTTATAGCAGGTATCACTTGGTTTTCTATTGGGGGAAACAAGTCAATGCTAACAAATTCCCATAGAGAGAAATGAGGAGGATGTATTTTGTGTTTGTGAGAAGTGTGTGTGTATGTATTTTGTGTGTGTGTGTGTGTGTGTGTGTGTGAGAAAGAGAGAGATAGAGATTGATTCAATCTGATTTAGATAATTTAGGTGTTAAATAGAAATTTGGGCCATGGTATTGGAAATAAACAAACATGTACATTCTCAGTACATGTACATTCTCAGTCATATATTTTCATTCCAAAATGTTACTTCTTTTCTGATAACTATGTTGCTTTATTCCTTGGATTTATTCCTTTCCTCTGGAAAGAACTGAAAAATGTGTATCTACCATCTCAATGAGATATACAGCTTCTCCTTTGTATGAATTAAGAGACTCACAGTAATTCTTTTTTAATTCTCTGAAGATAAATCTTTCATGAGCCTCATTTACCCCTAGCAAGGTACAATAGTGAAATTTAACTGCATGTGAGAATATAAGCAGCTAGTGTTAATATAGAACATTTTGGGCCAGGCCCGTTCGCTTATGCCTGTAATCTCAGCACTTTAGGAGGTCAGCATGGGAGGATCACTTGAGCCCAGGAGTTCGAGACCAGCTTGGACAACATGGCAAAACCCTGTCTCTACAAAAATTGGGCGGGCATGGTGGCGACCTTGTCTCTACAAAAAATACAAAAATTAGCCATATCCAAATAAAATTTATACATGCATTGAACATTTTAAGGTGCTCTACAAATGTGAAGTGGTACTATATTCATGTAGTAAATATCGAATAATTGTGTGAAATTATATTTGAGGTTGCCTTGTTTTTCTGTGTGCCTGTTTGATAAAAAATTGTCTCTCATATTTAAAACATTTAAAAAGATTCTATAGCATTCCTTTATCAGTAATATTTTTAACACAGTATGTTTCATTTTGCATATGGAGAAACTTGAGGAATTTTTAATTTTGTTTTGGATAGCCTATTCACTATTACTTATGTTATATTCTATTTTTTTTTCATGGTTCTTCTTTTCTTTGCTGGATCTGGAGGCATGGGTAGCAAGAAACTAAAACGAGTGGGTTTATCACAAGAGCTGTGTGACCGTCTGAGTAGACATCAGATCCTTACCTGTCAGGTAAATTTTATTTAAAATTTTTATTGAGAAGTTTTATGCACAAGTTAACTTTATACCTTAATACTTCTTAAACTTGAAATATGAAAATGTAGGCTTACAAAATAAAAAAGATAAATGATGGTGCTTTTCCATAGGCTAATTGTAAATATCAAGCTTCCTTGGGTGCATTTCCAATTGCGATTTCATTTACCCAAATTTAGTATTTTTGCATTTTGAGGGGAGAGTGGTCATGGCATAAGGTGAAGTAACAGCTTTGCTATTTATTTGTAGTTACATGAGAAATAGGACTGAAATGAGGAGATACTATTCAAAATACATAATTTCTCTTAAAAGCAAAAGAAATTAATAGACCATTTTCTTATTGATGGAGTATGCGAAATATATAGAGCAGATCTTGCATTTTTAAGCAAGGTAGTGAAGCAAATTCTCCTTAGCAGGGTAAATAAGATTTAAAGGTTTTGGTTGGTTGTTTTTGTTCTTTGTTGTTTTTGAGACTAGGTTCTCATGTTGCCCTAGGTGGTCTTGAACTCCTGGACTTAAGCAATCCTCCAGCCTCAACTCCCAGGTAGCTGGGATTACAGGCACACACCACTGTGTCTGGCTAGATTTAAGGTTTTATCTTACTATAATGAATGTATAAATCTTTGATCTGCAATAAATTATACTTTTGTCTACATAAGCAGTATCAATTGAAGGTTTCCTTTTAACTCTAATATCTTTGTTACACATATATGTTTAAAATACTCTCTTTATGTTTCTTTAGGACTTTTTATGTCTTTCCCCACTGGAGCTTATGAAGATGACTGGTCTGAGTTATCGAGGTGTCCATGAACTTCTATGTATGGTCAGCAGGGCCTGTGCCCCAAAGATGCAAACGGTATATTTATATTTTATTATGATTTGATTATGAATGATTCCTCATCTCATTAAACATGCTTTTTTAAGGATGAGGCACATGCAGAAATAGAGATGAGTACCTCAAAAATATTAAGTTTTCTACCATAGAAGTTAGTTCTCTAAGGAAAACACATGTGAAGCAAATATTTTTTTCTTTTTTGAGACACTCTGTTGCCCAGGCTGGAGTGCAGTTGCACAATCTCGGCTCTCTCCAGCCTCTGCTTTCTGGGTTCAAGTGATTCTCCTGCCTCAGCCTTCTGAGTAGCTGAGATTACAGGCACGGTACTACCCTGCCAGCTAATAGTAGAGATGGGTTTTCACCTTGTTGGCCAGGCTGGTCTCAAACTTCTGACCTCAAGTGATCTGCTCACCTCGGCCTCCCAAAGTGCTGGGATTACAGGCGTGAGCCACTGTGCCTGGCCTATATGTGAAAAATTTATGTAGTTTATAAACTCATGGGAGACAGTTTCCAAATAAGGGAATTAGGGAGCAACAGAAAGTTTTTACTTTTTTTCTGTAGCCAATAGCTGTAGTTCCAAAGGTCATCTTTCTCTGATTGATTAGGTAGTATTTGAGGGCCTCGTAGTTAAATTATAATCTTAATTTTAGAATGCCCCTTTCTTTGATATACTGACCTTTACCATCATCACTTGCTCTGGATCATAAAGTACACATAATTGTACTTATACTTGCTTATTGATTGAATAAGAGGTAATTAAAAATTTATCCTTTACTCTTAAGAAAATTTGAAGTCTTTTACAAAAGCCCTCATCAAATTGTACATTTTTTCAGACTTTTTGTGTCATGACTGTAGCTTAGCTTTTCAAATTATAGATTTGAAACATGATAGAAATATCTTGTTTTCCCACAGTAAGAGTTTCCTAAAATTCTGTTCAGTGTTTTGCAAATGTATTTATTTATGTGGACTGTAAGTTACTTACCTCACTACCTTATATTGAAATTTACTGAACACTGAACAATGAAGTACAATTCTCTGAAGAAGGGGAGAAGGAAGGAATGTTAGTGTCATTTGAAACTTCTAAAAACAATGAACAGATATTTGAACACCAGATATTTTCTTTCTTTCTTTCTTTCTTTCTTTCTTTCTTTCTTTCTTTCTTTCTTTCTTTCTTTCTTTCTTTCTTTCTTTCTTTCTTTTTGTTTTTTCTTTTTCTTTTTTTTTTTGAGATGAGGTCTGGCTCTATTGCTTTGGCTGGAGTCTAGTGGTGTGATCTTGGCTCACTGCAACCTCCACCTTCTGGGCTCAAGCCATCCTCCCACCTCAGCCTCCTGAGTGGCTGGGACTACAGGTGCACACCATCGTGCCCGACTAAGTTTTGTGTTTTTTGTAGAGATGTGGTTTTGCCACATAGCCTAGACTGTTCTTGAACTTATGAGCTCAAGTGATCCTCCCGCCTTAGCCTTCCCAAGTGCTGGGATTACAGGCATCAGCCACCGTGCCCGGCTGAACAACAAATATTTTCTTTTGTTCAGATTTAGCTTGTGATCTGAGGAAAATATTTTAAAGGCAGGGTAGTCAGAAGGAGAATCAGAATTGGAGTTAGAAATTGGCATTAGTCTTAGCTTTATCATTGATTTCATTGCTTTGAACAGCTTTCTTTGTTTTATGGGAGAAAACAGAAGTTAAAATACTGTGCAATGATTCTGTGACTAGATTCAAATTAACTTGTTACTATTTTGAAGGTTGTAAAGCACCAGAAAATCTTTAATTTGTCATCTGTCATTCTAATTGATCAATATCCATGGCATATTTCCAGTTAATAATTAAATAAGAGAGCATGGTCCCAAAATTCAACTTTAATTTCTACTTCCATCACTACCTTCAGCTGCCATCTTAATACAATTCCAAATACAGTTCAAGAAGCCATCTTTCTCCTGTGGTTTATGTTCATTCTTGTAGCATTCCTTATATTTCAGCACTGCCTTAAACATTGGCTTAGTTTTTTTTTTTTTCCCCAACTTTTATTGTAAGTTCCGGGGTACATGTGCAGGATGCGCAGGTTTGTTACATAGGTAAACGTGTGCCATGGTGGTTTGCTGTACAAATCATCCTGTCACCTAGGTATTAAGTTCAGCATCCATTAGCTATTTTTCCTGAAGCTCTCCCTCTCCCCGACAACCTCCAACAGGCCCCAGTGTGTGTTGTTCCCTTCCATGTGTCCATGTGTTCTTATTGTTCAACTCCTGCTTATAAGTGAGAACACACAGTGTTTGGTTTTCTTTTCCTGCGTTAGTTTGCTGAGAATGATGACTTCCAGCTCCATCCATGTCCCTGCAAAGGACATAATCTCATTCCTTTTTATGGCTGCATAGTATTCCTTTGTGTATGTGTATCACATTTTCTTTATTCAGTCTATCATTGATGGGCATTTGGGTTGATTTCATGTCTTTGCTATTGTGAATAGTGCTGCAATGAACATGTGTGTGCATGTATATTTATAATAGAATGATTTATATTCCTTTGTGTATATACCCAGTAATGGCATTGCTGGGTCAAATGGTATTTCTGCCTCTAGGTCTTTGAGGAATTGCCACACTGTCTTCCACGATGGTTGAATTAATTTACACTCCCACCAACAGTGTAAAAGCATTCCTATTTCTCTGCAAGCTTGCCAGCATTTGTTGTTTCTTGACTTTTTAGTAATTGCCATTCTGATTGGTGTGAGATGGTATCTCATTGTGGTTTTGTTGTGCATTTCTCTAATGATCAGTGATGTTGAGCTTTTTTTTTATATGTTTGTTGGCCGCATGAATGTCTTCTTTTGAGAAGTATCTGTTCATGTCCTTAGTGCACTTTTTAATGGGTTTTTTGTTTTTTCTTGTAAATTTGTTTAAGTTCCTTGTAGAGTTTGAATATTAGATCTTTGTAGAATGGATAGATTGAAAAAATTTTCTCCCATTTTCTACCATGGTAGTTTCTTTTGCGATGCAGAAGTTCTTTAGTTTAATTAGATCCCATTTGTCAATTTTGCTTTTGTTCCAATTGCTTTTGGCATTTTCATCATGAAATCTTTACTTGTGTCTATGTTCTGAATGGTATTGCTTAGATTTTCTTCTAGGTTTTGGGTTTTTTCTGTAGTTTTGGGTTTTACATTTAAGTCTATAATCCATCTTGAGTCAATTTTTGTGTAAAGTGTAAGGAAGGGGTCCAGTTTCAGTTTCATGCATATGGCTAACCGGTTCTCCCAGCATCATTTGTTAAATAGGGAATCCTTTCCCCATTGCTTGTTTTTGTCAGGTTTGTTGAAGACCAGATGGTTGTAGGTGTGTGGTCTTATTTCTGAGTTCTTTGTTCTGTTGCATTGGTCTATGTGTCTGTTTTTGTATCAGTACCAAGCTGTTTTGATTACTAGAGCCTTGTAGTATAGTTTGAAGTTGGGTAGCGTGATGCCTGCAGCTTCATTCTTTTTGCTTCGGATTGTCTTGGCTATACAGGCTCCTTTTTGGTTTTGTGTGAATTTTAAAATAGTTTTTTAAAATTCTGCAAAGAATGTCAATGGTAGTTTAATGGGAATAGCATTGAATCTATAAATTACTTTGGGCAATATGGCCATTTTCATGATATTAATTCTTCCTATCCATGAGATCCATGAGCATGGAATGTTTTTCTGTTAGTTTGTGTCCTCTCTGATTTCTTGGAGCAGTGGTTTGTAGTTCTCCTTGAAGAGGTCCTTCATGTCCCTTGTTAGCTGTATTGCTAGGTATTTTATTTTCTTTGTAGCAATTGTCAATGGGAGTTCATTCATAATTTGGCTCTCTGCTTGCCTGTTATTCGTCCATTGGCTTAGTTTTAGTTCATTTCTTCAGGAAATTTTTTTGCTCATTTATTCAATCATTTATTCTTTTGACCTGTATTTACTGAATGTCAAGTATGTATTAGGTACTTTGTCAGGCACTGGGGATGTCATGGTGAACAAGTTTATACAGTTCCAGCACTTTTGTAGTTTACAGTCTAGTGGGGGAAGCCAGACATTAAAATATTAATTCAGAAATAATTAGTTAATTATAATAGTGCTAAATCCTATGAAGGAAAGGCATAAGGGGCTTTGAAACTTTATAATAAGGGACACTACTTAGTTTGGGGGTCAGGAGGGCCCTTCCAAGGAAGCAGTACTTTAGCTAAAACATGGAAGATGAATAGGTGAGAGATAGGCAAAGGAGTTGGGAAGGGAGATGGGCAGGGAAGAGTTATTGGACACTGGCTATAACAGATGCAAAGGCCCTGGGAAGAGAAGGAGAATGGGGCTTGCACGAGTGGGACATAACAGCAAAGAAGAGAGTGGTAGGAGATGAAGCCAGAGAAGTAAGCAGGAGTCAGATTATTAGGGCTTTGCACGCCAAGTTAAGGATTTTGGACTTCATTCTGAGAGCAATGGAAACTCATAAGAAGGGTATACTGTAATATGTGTTTTAAAAAGATCAGTCTTGGATGTGGACAAGTGATTGAAAAGGAGGAAGAAAATATTCATGAAGATTAGTTACGTACCTATTACTGTGTTCCAGACCAAAAGTGATGGTGACTTGTATTATTAATGCAGAGGTTATAGTGTTGATTAATATGAGAGATATTTAGGAAGGATAATTTTTTTTTGTTTGTTTTTGAGACAGAGTCTCACTCTGTTGTCCAGGCTGGAGTGCAGTGGTGCAATCTCGGCTCACTCCAACCTCTGCCTTCTGGTTCCGGCAATTCTTGTGCCTAAGCCTCCTCAGTAGCTGGGACTACAGACATGCACCATCACACATGGCTAATTTTTGTATTTTTAGTAGAGATGGGGTTTTGCTGTTGGCCAGGCGGGTCTCGAACTGCTGGCCTCAAGCAATCCACCTGCCTCAGCCTCCCAATATGCTGGGATTACAGATGTGAGCCACTGTGCTCAGCCTAGGAGAGAATATTAATGGGATTTGGTAATTGTTTGGCTGAGATGGTAGTGACGTACAGAAAAGTGTCAGAGATGATTCCCTGACTTTTGCTTTGAGAAACTGAGTGGTACCATTTCCTGAGATCAGGAGTACTGGAAGAAGAGCAGGTTTGAGGGAGGCGGATCATACATTCAATTTAGTACTTGTGTAAGTTTTTTTTTTTTTTTTTTTTTTTTTTTGAGATGAAGTTTTGCTCTTGTCGCCCAGGCTGGAGTGCAATGGCAAGATCTCGGCTCAGGCTCCCAGGTTCAAGCGATTCTCCTGCCTTAGCCTCCTCAGTAGCTGGGATTACAGGCACCCAACACCATGCCCGGTTAATTTTTTATATTTTTAGTAGAGACAAAGTTTCAGCGTGGTGGCCAGGCTGGTCTCGAACTCGTGACCTCAGGTGATCCACCTGCCTCAGCCTCCCAAAGTGCCGTGATTACAGGCATGAACCACCGCACCGTCCGGTACTTGTCTGATTTAAGATGCTTATAAAACATATTGTGAAGACGGGAAGTAGGCAGTTAAATATATGGACCTGGACCTTGAAGGCGAGGCATGCACGTGGGAGTCATTGGTGTAAATATGATAGTTGAAGCTATCGGAATGGATGAGTGATTGCCTATAAAGTGCATACAGTAAGACGATAAGCGTACTTAAGCCTGAAACCTGAGTGATGCCAACAGTTACAGGTCAGATTAGACGATAATGAGTCTGAGAAGAAGCAGCCACCAAAGTAGAAGAAAAACTGGTAGTGTCATATCACAAAACTCGTCTTTGTCTCATTTATATACATACTACTTCTCTGAAGTTTTGTTCTGTTAGTTAATTTTATTCTTTTTTTAAGACGAAGTTTTGCTCTTGTTGCCCAGGCTGCAGTGCAATGGCACAATCTTGGCTCACCGCAACCTCCGCCTCCCGGGTTCAAGCGATTCTTCTGCCTCAGCCTCCTAAGTAACTGGGATTACAGGCATGTGCTACCACGCCCAGCTAATTTTTTCTTTTGTATTTTTAGTAGAGATGGGGTTTCTCCATGTTGGTCAGGCTGGTCTCAAACTCCGGACCTCAGGCCGAGATCCACCCACCTTGGCCTCCCAAAGTGCTGGGATTACAGGTGTGAGCCACCGCACCCAGCCAATTATTATTTTTTTGACTTACCAAATCTATTATTCTAGAAATTACACTTAAAATTGCAAATGAAGTACTTTAATTTGGACAGATTGGGCTGCCTTTGCATGTTTGAGAAAGTATCCTCACATGCATCCACATTGCCTGATGATAGATTATAGACAAAAATGTGTATGTAAGGATGCCTACTGAAATATTTTTTATATCAAAACATTGGAAACAATAATAATAGTAAGGAAGGAGATAAATTATATTACATTTATGTTAAGGAATATTATGTAGGCACTAAAATCTTTGAAAAATTTTTATTTATTTATTTTTATAGAGATGAGGTCTTGCTATGATGCCCAGGCTGATCTTGAAATTCTAGCTTCAAGTGATCCTCCTGCTTTTAGCCTCCCAAAGTGCTGGGATTACAGGCATGAGCAACCATGACCAGCCAAGAATTTGTAATAACAGGAGAAATGCCCAGGACATAAATGCTTAGTGAAAAAAGCAGACTACGAAATTGTATATAGTATACATGCTAATTTTATAAAAATGAACGTTATAAAGGTATTTGGCATATATTGTTAATAATGGTTATCTTAGGATTGTGGAATTTTTTACTGACTTCTGTTTTCTTTAACTTTTTTCTTCTTTCCAAATTTGCTTTAGGTAAGTTATGTTCTTTAATTAGGAAAAAAGCAGCAATGGTTCTTGTTTGTCCCCTTGTGGTAATATCTGGCGAATCTCTCAGTCTCAGTTTTTTTACCCTTTGTGAAATGGAGATAATTATACCTGTGTGTAAATGAAATAATGTACGTGAAGTACTTAATACAGCACATCTACTGATGTGCAACAAATGCTCTTTACCTGCCTATCCTTGCCTTTTCCTTACTGTTCATGATTCCTGAATCACAGCAGTATCTAAGAGGAGCTGATGTTATTTGCTCCATATCCTAGCATAGCGACTGGACAGTGCCCTGGAGCAGGCAAAGCTAAACTGAAATGTACAGCAGACCATTAACAAACGGAGGTTGTCAAAAGCCTTTAAAATAATAAAAGGAACATTAGAAAATGAACATCTTTTAAAAATCAGGTAAAATTTTAATATCCCGGAATATTAATAAAAGTAATTTAAAAAACAATTTTCCTTATAGAGTATTAACTTTTGTAGCTCTAAATACATCAGAATGATCAAAACCAACACATAAAATCACCAGAATTCTTTGTATAATTTCTTGTGGACAAACACCAAGGATAATAAAGGAAAATTTTGGGCCAGGTGCAGTGGCTCACACCTGTAATTCCAGCACTTTGGGAAGCCGAGGTGGGCAGGCCACTTGAGGGTGGGAGTTTGAGGCCAGTCTGGTCAACATGGCAAAACCCAGTCTCTGCTAAAAATAAAAAAATTAGCTGGCTGTGGTGGCAGGCGCCTGTAATCCCAGCTACTTGGGAGGCTGAAGCAGGAGAATTGCTTGAACCCAGGAAGTGGGGTTGTAGTGAGCTGAGATCGCATCACTGTACTCCAGCCCGGGTGACAGAGTGAGACTCTGTCTTGAACAAAAAAAAGGAGAATTTCAGAATTTTATAATATCGGAAAAACTTCAGATAAGTAGTGTTTCTCCCCTTGTTCGCAGGGAATATGTTTCAAGACCCTCAGTGGATGTTTGAAAATTTGGATAGTACCAAACTATATATATACTACGTTTTTTGGATCTGATAACTGAGATGGCTACTGACAGGCAGGGAGTGTCTATAGTGCGTATACACTTGGCAGAGGGATGATTCACATCCAAGTGGGATCATGTGAGATTTCACCATGCTACTCAGAGCTGTGTGCAATTTAAAACTTATGAATTATTTCTGGAATTATCCATTTAATATTTTCAGATCAATGTTGACCATGGGCAACTGAAACATGGGAAGTGAAACCGTGGATAAGGGGTACTGTCGTACTGTGTACCTGGCTTTCAATAAAGTTGCTAGTACCAAAAGTTTTTATCTCCACTACTATTACCTTCTTCTAGCTACCATTATTTTTCTTTGGAATGATTGTAATGTCTTCCTGACAGATCTCCCAGTTTCAAGCTGTTCTTCACAAACTAATCTGAGTATGTCTTTGAAATTATAATTTGTTGTATTAGTTTCCTGTGGCAGTTCTAATACAAATCATACCCTGGGTGGCTTCAGACAACAGAAATTTATCCTCTTACAGTTTTGGAGTTCAGAGGTTCAAAATTAAGGTGTAGGCAGAGCTGCGTTCTCTCCAGAGGTTCTAGGGGATTATCAGTTCCTTGCCTCTTTCAGCTTTTGGTGGCCATTAGCATTCCTTGGCTTGTGGCTGCTTCTCTCTTCACATAACCTTTTCCTGTGTGTATTGAATTCCCTCTGCCTCTCTCTTATGAGTGAGGGTATTTAGGGTCCATCTGGATAATCCATGATTATCCCTTCATCTCAAGGTCTTTCACAATCAAATCTGCAAACACCCATTTTGCAAATAAGGTAATATTCACAGACAGGTTCTGGAGATTTGATTTGGATATCCAGGGGTGGGGGTGGGGGGTCATTTCTCAGCCTTCCACACCTTCCTTCACACTGTTCTTCACAAATGAACCTGAGTTTGAAATGATGACTTGATCACGTCACTCCTTTTTGCATCTTCAACAGAGCTGTTCATGGTTAGGCCCCTGCTTACTTATCTAGCCTCATTGCTTGCTGTACTGCACCCACACTCCATCTTTTAGCCATTCTAAATGAACTGTATATTTTACAGTTTGTGTTAGTCCCTGTTTCCTCTCTTGCTTCTTGACCTTTCTTTGTACATTCTGCCCTCTTTGGCAGGAATAGTCACATTTCCCTTGCTTACCTAATAGCTCTTTCAGATTTTAGCACAGACATCCAGCAATTCCATTGTTTCCAAAATCTATATCAGTTATACTTTCCCTATTACATTATCTCTTATTAATTGTGTTGTAATTGCCTGGTTTCTAGTCCTAATTTCATAGTCTCTGGTTGACTTCATAAGACTGTGAGGGCAGCGTCTCTCTCTGTTTTGTCATATCCCCATAATCTAGCACAGACCCTGGCACAGAGTAAATATTTGTTGAACAAATAAATAATAGAAGGGAAAAGGGTGGATTAGGGTTAAAGTTGCTAAAATTTAGAAAATTAGAGTTGGTTTATGTTTTTGAATAGATAAAAGGTTGAAAAAAAACTTAATCATTTTCTTGTTCAGGCTTATGAGATAAAAGCACAAAGGTCTGCTGATTTCTCACCAGCATTCTTATCTACTACCCTTTCTGCTTTGGACGAAGCCCTGCACGGTGGTGTGGCTTGTGGATCCCTCACAGAGGTAAAGGAAAAATTTTTCATACCTTCTTCCATTGACCTATAATCTTCAGAGCCAGGGAAAAAGTTTAGTTAAAAAACATAAATTATTTCTTGAACAGTAATCTGATTTAAATTATAAGTACTTCAAGGATATGGTTCTCCACACAGTGCTTAGTGTGGTTGCTCTGCAAACAGAGGGGTTAAAAACAAAATCCTTGCTGACTGATTAAAATCTACTTAGGTTGCTGTTTCATTGAATTAACTTAGGAAGTGATAAATATTGCTGGGTGTGTTTATATATGTGTTTTGTATATATGATACATACACATATGTTATATATACCTGCATACATATATGTATGTTATATGTACACACATATACACATATGTCACATACATGTAATATATACATGCATGTCATATGTAATATGTATGCACATAAATAACATTATGTATTATATCTATATGATTATATCATGCCTGTAATCCCAGCACTTTGAGCAACAACGCAAGACCCCATCTTTACCAAAAAAAAAAAAAAAAAAAAACCATTTAGCCGTATGTGGTGGTGCATGCATATGGTCCGAGCTACTCAGGAGGCTGACCTTGAGCCAGGGAGTTCAAGGCAGGAGTGAGCCATGGTCACACCACTGCACTCCAGCCTGGGTAACAGAGCAAGACCCTGTCTCAGAAAAAAGAAGGTAGTAAATATTATGAAATAATATTGTGAAACAATTGGGGGAATTAAAAAAGGATCACTCCTTATAAATTAGGAAGGACAATTTGAAATTTTGTTAACACATGGAAAAATTATAGTATTAAACTAGAGTGAGCTATTTTTACTTTCTGTTATAGATAAAATGTCTTCTAGGAAGTGATAGGTTATTGGATTAGTTAATACTGTTGCATAACAAATTATTCCAAAAACTAAGTGGCTTAAAACAATAAACATTGGTTATTTCTTAGTTTCTTTGTGAGTGGCTTAGCTTAGCAATGTTGATGAGAGATGCGGTCATCTGAAGCTTGGTCGGGGCTGTAGGATCTGTTTCTGAGGGGGCCCATTTACATGACTGGAAAACGGGTGCTGGTGGTTGGCAGAAGGCCACAGTACCTCCCCAGGTAGGCTCTCCACAGGCTTCTTGAGTCTTATGACATGATGGCTGACTTCCCCCAGGTGAGTGGTTTCAAAGAAGGCAAGATGGAAGTGGTGATATCTTTGGCAACCTAGCTTTAGAAGTTACATGCCCCTACCTCTGCCACTTTTCGTCATTAGAAGTGAGTCATTAAGTCAAACCTACATTTAGGGAAAGGGAAATTAGCGTCTTTTTTTTTTTTTTTTTTTTTTTTGAGACAGAGTCTTGCTCTGTTGCCTAGGCTGGAGTGCAGTGGCACAATCTTGGCTCGTTGCAACCTCTGCCTCCCAGGTTCAAGTGAGTAGCTGGGATTGCAGGCACGCATCACCACACCTGGGTAATATTTGTATTTCTACTAGAGATGGGGTTTCACCATGTTGTCCAAGCTGGTCTCGAACTCGTGACCTCAGGTGATCCACCCACCTGGGCCTCCCAAAGTGCTGGGATTACAGGCGTGAGCCACTACACCTGGCCAACCTTTTAAATGAAGAAGTGTCAGGAATTTGAGGACATTTTAAAACCACTGGTTATTTTCCTTGAAAACTGCTTACAATGTGGTGATTTGATAGACTATGTTTATCAATACACTCCTAAGGACTTCTTGCTTGAAAGTTCTAGGGGCATAAATACTTTCAGGAAACTTCTAAACAAGAACAGATTCTTTTATTACATTCTGACAGTCATAATTTAACTGACGATTTTTTTTCCTTGGCGATAGGGACCCTGTTTTAGATACTATACTTTATTTTATTTCCTGTCTTCCAAGAGAGATTTAAAGATTTATATGAACTACGCCTAGCAGATGCCTATTAAATAGTTGGTAATAAATGAGTGAATTAGTTATTAATAAAAATGCACACACACACACACACCCCCTCTGCTTTTGGAATATACTGCCACCAGGTGGTGCCAGAATCGTACGATTTTACATAAACTTTTTGGGCTGAAGTTCCACTTGCTTAAATAAGGTTTATTACACTAGTGATCCAGTCATAAACTTACTTATTTAAATAGCAAAAACATTGAACTTAAAGAAGATTAGCTGGGAAACTCTTTTTACTTTTTAAGTTTTGGAATAATTTTTAATACTTTTTCACTTAGCTTTTATTAATGATTTTTAAAAATCCAAACAGAAGTTACAAGCCTTTTAGGTGTTTTGTTGTTATCTAATTGGCTGACTTGGAATAGGAATATAAGTACTTTGACTCCTTAGTAGGGGCAAATTCTCTCCTTTCTGTTCTAGCTACAGGTAGCCTCTTCAATCTTTTTTGTTTTTTGTTTTTCAACTGAGTACAGAGAGTATATCAATTTATCTTCAAACAAAGAATTTTTTTTTGCTTTTATTACAATTTTTAATTGATACAATAGTTGTATATATTTATGGGGTACAATGTGATATTTTGATATGTGTGTACAATGTATACTGATCAAGTCAGGGTAATTGGCATATCCATTGCTTCAAACATTTATCTTTTTTTTGTGTGTTGGGAACATCCAAAAGCCCGTCTTCTAGCTATTTGAAAACATACAATAAATTGTAAATTATAGTTCCCCTAAAGCGCTATAGAAAACTAACACTTATTCCTCCTATCTTGCTATAATTTTGTAACTGCTAACCAATCTTTGGCTGTCTCCCTCTAACCATCTCAGCCTCTAGTAACCACTATTCTACTCTCTACTTCTATAAGATCAATTTTTTTAGCTTCTCCATATGAATGAGAACATACAATGTTTGTCTTTTTGTGTCTGACATTTTATTTAACCTAATGACCTTCAGTTCCATCCATGTTGTTGCAGATGACAGAATCTTATTCTTTTTTATGGCTGATAGTACTCCATTGCATGTATGTACCACATATTTATCCATTTGTCTGTTGATGGACACTTAGGTTGATTCCATCTCTTGGGTACTGTGAATAGTGCTGCAATAAAAATGGGAGTGTAACTTGACATACTGATTTCATACTGTGTATCATACATGCACATGCACATACACACATGTGGAGGTAAGACAGCAAGCAAAATGATAAAGCAAATTGGGCAAAATGTTAACAGTGGGTGGATGTGGGAAAAGAATACATAGTTCTGTATTCTGTTTTTATTTATTTATAATTTATCTTTATTTTAAATTAAAAAAAAAATACATAGTCTAGCTGTGTCACCTAGGCTGGAGTGTAGTGGCACAGCCCATAGCTGACTGCAGCTTCAAACTCCTTGAATGAACTGAACCTCCCAAGTAGCTAGGACTACAGGTGTGCACCACCATGCCTGGCTAATTTTTAAAATCTTTTGTAGCGATGAGAACTTGCTATGTTGCCCAGACTGGTCTTGAACTCCTGACCTCAAGTGATCCCTTCTGCCTTGGCCTCCCAAAGTGTTGGGATTACAGGTGTGAGCTACTGTGCCTGGCCTTCTGTTATTATTAACACCATTTTCCTGTAAGTTTAAAATCATTTCTAGATTAAAAAAAAAAAAAAAAAACCTGTGATGTTTGCTGTAAGTAGATATTCTTGATCAGAAATAAGGAACTTTCCTTCATTTCCTAGCTAAAATACTAATTTGGTGTTATATTTTATCAAAAGCTTT
Source organism: Macaca nemestrina (assembly GCF_043159975.1). Taxonomy (NCBI): domain Eukaryota; kingdom Metazoa; phylum Chordata; class Mammalia; order Primates; family Cercopithecidae; genus Macaca; species Macaca nemestrina. The sequence goes on along the minus strand of NC_092131.1, from coordinate 40,129,112 downwards.
TTTTTCCTGCATCGATTGAAATGATTATGTTATTTTTCTTTGGTTTATTTTTCTTTGGTGAGAAACATTTAATAGATTTTTCTGACGTTAAACTACTATTGCATTTTTGGGACAAGTTCAACTTGGTCATGATATATTATCTTTTTTTATAAACTGTTGAATTCAGTTTGCTAATATTTAAGATTTTTCAATATTTAGGATAGATATTGAGCTGTAATTTTCCTTTTAGTAGTGTCTTTGTCTGAATTAGTATTTATCTTATACTAGTTTGGTAGAATGGTTTATGGAATATCTCTTTTTTTAATATTCTGCAATATTTTGCATATCATGGGAATTATTTGTTCCTTGAAGATTTGGTAGAACTTGTCTGAAAAATTATCTGATCTTGATCTTTTTCCTTCTTAGAAGATTTTTTAAAAAATTCAATTCCTTTAATGATTATAGGACTACTCACGTTTTCTATTTCTTCTTGATTAGTTTCAGTGAATGAGATTTTTAGGAATTTGTCCATTTTCTTTATATTTTCAAATTTATTATAATAAAGTTATTCATTATAATCTTACCGCTCTTAAATCTGGTTTTACATGTGGTTTTTGTCCCCCTTTCCATTTCTGATATTACTTTGTTTTATTTCTCCCTCTCTTTTAAAAAAAATCTTGTCAGAGGTTTGAGTATTTTTGTCATCATTTTAAAGAACTCAGCATTTTGTTGTTGTTCTTTGTCGGTCCTCTCTATTATTTGTTCGTCTTCTACCTCCTTTATTTCTGCCATTTTCTTATTATCTCCTTTTATTTAATTTTTTGGTGGGTTTTTTTAAAAATCTAACTTCTTAAATTACACATTTAATCTATTAATTTTCAGTTTTTCTTTTTACTCTGACCTTTTAAGACTGTGAATTTTTCTTGAAGCATTCTATTTTGATATATAGTATTTCCATTTTTATTCTGTTCTAAAAGTATTGAAACATTCCCATCACAATTGCTTCTTTGACACATGAATCATTTGGAATTTTAAAATATCTAAATTATTTAATTTTAGAAATTTCTTTTAATTACATTATTAATGTAATTGCATTTTTGTCAGATAACTTTGCATGATATTGATTCTTTGAAGTTCCCTGAGACATCTTTTAAGGTTAAGTTTGTGATCAACTTTGATAAATGTTGCATGTGTGCTTGAAAGGAATGATTATTCTCTAATAATTGGGTGCCCTATTTTATTTTAGGTTCAGGTGGTATATGTACAGGTTTGTTACATTGGTATATTGCGTGATGCTGAGGTTTGGGGTACGATTTATACCATCTCTCAGGTACTGAACATAGTCCCCAGTAGGTAGTTTTCTTAGCCTTTTATCCCCTCCCTTCTTCCTCCTTCTAATAGTCTCCAGTGTTGATTGTTCCCATCTTTATGTCCATCTATACCCAATGTTTAGCTCCCACTTATAAGTGAGAACATGCAGTCTTTGGTTTTCTGTTCCTGTGTTAATTCACTTAGGATAATGACCAAGAGCTGCATCCGTGTTGCTGCAAAGGACATGATTTTGTTCTTTTTATGGCTGTGTAGTATTCCATGGTATATATTTACCACATTTTCTTTATCTACTCTACCATGGATGGACACTTAGGTTGATCCATGTCTTTGCTATTGTGAATAGTGTAGCAGTGAACATACAAGTGCGTATGTCTTTTTGGTAGAGTGATTTGTTTTCCTTTGTGTATATGTCCAGCAATGAGATTGCTGTGTCAAATGGTAGCTCTGTTTTCAGTTATTTGGGAAATCTCCAAACTCATTTGCACAGTGGTTGAACTAATTTATATTTCCACCTACAGTGTATAAGCAGTCCCTTTTCTCTTTCTCTGCAGCCTGGCCAGCATCTATTATTTTTTGACTTTTTTGTTTGTTTGTTTTTGAGACAGAGTCTCATTCTGTTGCCCAGGCTAGAGGGCAGTGGCACTTTCAGCTCACTGCAACCTCTGCCTCCCAGGTTCAAGCGATTCTCGTTCCTCAACCTCCTGAGTAGCTGGGATTACAGGTGTGTGCCACCACGCCCAGCTAATTTTTTTGTATTTTTTAGTAGAGATGGGGTTTCACCATGTTGGCCAGACGGGTCTCAAACTCCTGGCCTCAAGTAATCTGTCCACCTCAGCCTCCCAAATTGCTGAGATTATAGGCATGAGCCACTGTCCCTGGCCATTTTGACTTTTTAATGATAACCATTCTGGCTGGTGTGAGATGGTATCTCATTGTGGTTTTTATTTGCATTTCTCTAATGTTTAGGGATGTTGAACATTTTTTCATATATTTGATGGCCACATGTATGTCTTCTTTCGAGAAGTATCTGTTCATGTCCTTTGCCCACTTTTAATGGGGTCGTTTTTTGCTTGTTGATTTAAGTTCCTTATAGAATCTGGATATTAGGACTTTGTCACATGCCTAGTTCATGAATATTTTCTCCTATTCTGTAGGGTGTCTGTTTACTCTGTTGATAGTTTCTTTTGCTGTGCAGAAGCTCTTTAGTTAGGTCCCACTTGTCAATTTTTATTTTTGTTACAATTGTTTTTGAGGTCTTAGCCATTAATTCTTTGCCAAGGCTGATGTCCAGAATAGATTTTCCTTGGTTTTCTTCTAGGATTTTTATGGGTTGGGTCTCACATTTAAATTGCTGACCCATCTTTGAGTTAATTTTCGTGTATGATAAAAGGTAGGGGTCCAGTTTAATTCTTCTGCGTATGGCTAGCAGTTAATCCCAGCAGCATTTATTGAATAGGGAGTCCTTTCCCCATTTTTAATTTTTGTTAACTTTGTCAAAGATCAGAGGTTGTAAGTGTGTGGTTTCATTTCTGGGTTCTCTATTCTGTTCCATTGATCAATGTGTCTGTTTTTGTACCAGTATATGCCGTTTTGGTTACTATAGTTTAAAGTCATGTAGTGTGATGCCTCTGGGTTTGTTCTTTCTGCTTAGGATTGCTTTGGCTTTTCAGATTCTAACTTCCCATGTGAATGTTAGAATAGTTTTTTCTAATTCTATGAAAAATGACATTGGTAATTTGAACCTGTACATTGCTTTGGGAAATAGGCCATTTTAACGGCACTGACTCTTTACATCCATGAGTATGGGATGTTTGTTCATTTGTTTGTATCATCTATGATTTCTTGCGGCAGTGTTTTATAGTTCTCCTTCCAGAGATCGTTCACCTCCTTGATTAGATGTATTCCTAGATATTTTATTTTTTTTGTGTGTAGCTATTGTAAATGGGATTGTATTCTTGACTTGGCTCTCAGCTGGAGTGTTATTGGTGTATAGAAAAGCTACTGATTTTTGTGCATTGATTTCTAGCCTGAAACTTTACTAAAGTCATTTATCAGTTCTGGGAGCCTTTTGGAGCAATCTTTAGGGTTTTCTAGGTATAAAATCATATTGTCAGTGAAGAAAGATGATTTTACTTTTTTTCTGTTTTGATGCCTTTTATTTCTTGTTTTTTTTTCCTTTTTGAGATGGAGTCTCACTCTGTCGCGTAGGCTGGAGTGCAGTGGCATGATCTTGGTTCACTGCAACCTTAACCTCCTGGGTTCAAGTGATTCTTTTGCCTCAGCCTCTCAAGTAGCTGGGACTTAGGTGTGCACCAGCACTCCCAGCTAATTTTTAATATTTTTAGTAGAGATGGGGTTTCACCATATTGGCCGAGCTGGTCTTGAACTCCTGACCTCAAGTGATCTGCCCGTCTAGGCCTCCCAAAATTCTGGGATTACAGGCATGTGCCACCGTGCCCAGCCTTATTTCTTTCTCTTGCCTGATTGCTCTGGCTAGGACTTTCTGTACGATGTTGAATAGGAGTGGCAAGACTGGACATCCTTGTCTTGTTCTAGTTCTCCCAAATTTTGCCTGTTTAGAATGATGTTGGCTTGGGTTTGTCATAAATGAGTCTTAGTATTTTGAGGTATGTTCATTTTGATGCCTAGTCTGTTGAGGGTTTTTACCATGAAGGGGTGTTGGATTATGCTGACAGCTTTTTCTGTGTCTATGGAGATGATCATATGGTTTTTGCTTTAAATCTGTTTATGTTGTGAATAACATTTATTGATTTGCATATGTTGAACTAGCCCTGCATCCCAGGAATAAAGCTTACTTAATCATGATGTATTAACTTTTTGATGTGTTGCTGGATTCAGTTTGCTCATACTTTCTTAAAGATGTTTTGCATCCATATTCATCAGGGATATTGACCTGATGCTTTCTTTTACATTGTGTCTCTGCCAGATATTGGTGTCAGGCTGATACTGGTCTTATAGAATGAGTTATGGAGGAGTCCCTCTTCCTCAGTTTCTTGGAACATTGTCAGTAGGAATGGTATAAGCGCTTGTTTATACATCTGGTAGAATTAGGCTGTGAATGTGTCTGGTCCTGGGATTTTTCTGCTTGGTAGGCTTTTTGTTACTCATTGAATTTCGAACCTCATTATTGGTCTTTTCATTAGTTTAAATTCTTTCTGGTTCAATCTTGGGAGGTTGCATGTTTCTCGGAATTTATGCATTTATTCTAGGTTTTCTAGTTTGTGTACGTAAAGATGTTTGTAGTAGTTCTCTGAGGGTTTTTTGTATTTCTGTGGGTCGATGGAATGTCACCTTTGTCATTTCTGATTATTTGGATCTTTTTTTTTCTTATTAGTCTAGCTAGCAGTTTATCTTATATATTCTTTCAAGGAACAAACTCCTTGATTCTTTGATCTTATTATTATTATTATTATTATTATTATTATTATTATTTTTGCATCTCAATTTTGTTTAGTTCAGCTTTGATTTTGGTTATTTCTTACCTTCTGCTAACTTTGGGGTTGGTTTGCTCTTGCTTCTCTGTTTCCTTTAGGTGAGATGTTAGGTTATTCACTTGAGAACTTTTGAACTTTCTGATATGGGCATTTAACACTATAAACTTCCCTCTTAACACTGCTGTAGCTGTGTCCCAGAGATTCTGGTATGTTGTACCTTTATTCTCATTAGTTTCAAAGAATTTCTTGATTTCTGCCTTAATTCATTTGTTTACCCAAAGGTCATTCCGAAGCAGGTTGTTTATTTTCCATGTAATTGTATGGTTTTTAAGTGATTTTCTTAGTATTGATTTCTATTTTTATTGTGCTGTGGTCCAAGAGTGTGATTGGTATGATTGCAGTTTTTTTTTAAAATTTGTGGACAATTGTTTTATGGTTGATTGTGTGGTCAGTGTTACAGCATGTGCCCTGTACAGATGAAAAGAATATATATTCTGTTGTTTTTGGGTGGAGAGTTCTGTAGATGTGTATTAGGTTCATTTGGTCAAGTGTTGAGTTCAGGTCTTGAATTTCTTTATTAGTTTTCTGTCTTAATGGTCTGTCTTATAATGTCAGTGGGGTGTTGAAGTCTCACACTATTATTATGCAGTCTCTTCATAAGTCTCTAAGAACTTGCTTTATGAACCTGGGTGCTCCTATGTTTGCTGCATATATAGGATAATTAGGTCTTTTTGTTGAATTGAATGCTTTACCATTATATAGTGCCCTTCTTTGTCTTTTTTTTAATCTTTACTGGTTTAAAGTTGGCTTTGTCTGTTATAATAGCAACCCCTACTTTTTTCTATTTTCTGTTTGCTTGGTAGATTTTTCTCCATCCCTTTATTTTGAGCTTAGGTTGTCATTGTATGTGAGATGGGTCTCTTGAAGATAGCACACCATTGAGTCTTGCCACTTTGTCCAACTTGCCACTCTGTGGCTTTTAATTGGGGCATTTAGCCTGTTTACATTCAACATTAATATTGACTTGTGGATTTGATATTGTCATTGTGTTGTTCGCTGGTTATTATGCATACTTGTTTGTGTTGTTGTTTTATAGTGGCAATGGTCTATGTACTTAAGTGTGTTTTTGTAGTGGCTGGTGGTGGTCTTTCCTTTTTATTTTTAACACTCCCTTCAGGACCTCTCATAAGGCAGGTCTAATGGTAACAAATTCCCTTAGCATTTGTTTGTCTGAAAAGGATCTTCTTTCTCCTTTGCTTAGTTGGGCTGCATATGAAATTCTTGGTTGGGGCTGGGTGTGGTGGCTCACACCTATAATCCTAGCACTTTGGGAGGCTGAGGCAGGTGGAATGTTTGAGCCTGGGAGTTTGAGACCAGCCTAGGCAACATGGTGAAACCCTGTCTCTACAAAAAATGCAAAAATTAGCCGGGCATGGTGGCATGTGCCTGTAGTCCCAGCTACTCGGGAGGCTGAGGTGGGAGGACTGGTTGGGCCCAGGAGGTCATTCCTGCCGTGACCTGTGATGATGCCACTGCACTCCAGCCTGGGTGACAGAGTGAAACCCTGTCTCTCTCTCTCTCACACACACACACACACACACAAAATTCATGATTGGAATTTCTTTTCCTTAAGAATGTTGAATATAGTCCTCTAATCTCTTCCGGCTTGTAGAGTTTCTACTGAAAGGTTCACTGTGAGCCTGATGGAGTTCCCTTTGTAGGCGACTTGCCCCTTCTCTCTAGCTGCCTTTAACATTTTTTTCCTTCATTTTGACTTTGATGAATCTGATGACTGTGTCTTGGGGATGATCATCTTGGGTAGTATCTCACAGAGGTTCTCTGCATTTCTTGAATTTGAATTCAGGCCCCCAGCTTTGTTCTCTGGGCCCTTCAGGTTAGGAACCTTCTGTGTTAGAGGGGCCCAGGTGTTCTTGGATCTCTGGCCACAACACTGATGGGTGGTGCCAGCCAAAATGCATTGCTGGGGTGGTGGCAGTGGGATCTGTGCTTGTTAACATGTGCCAAAAGCAGCTGCATTATGGTGGGATGCATGCTCCTTGGCTTGGATGGGGTGCTGGTGGGTGCAGGGCTGCCAGCCTTTGTGTGCATATTCACACTGGTGGCGGTGTTGGCGCAGGGGGTAGTGCGGTGCTGGCAGGTACAGGGCTGCCAGTCTCCATGTGTGTGTTCGTGCTGGTGGCAGTGTGGGGTGGCATGTGGGTCACTGTCCTCCGTAGGTGCGTTTGCACTGGCAATGGCCACACA